>NW_027117821.1:0-332211 GCF_038497905.1 Lipomyces japonicus | reverse complement strand
TTTTTTATACCTGTATATCTTACGCCGTTTTATGGTCTAATTATTTTGTTATTCGTTTGTGTGATTTGTATGATGCTTTTTTTTGTTTTCTACTAAGATTCCCCCCCGGATCGACGAAAATCAAAAAAGTATCTAAATATGTTTTATGTGATGGTTTTTGATTTTCTAAGGTTTCCCCCCGGATCGAAGAAAATCAAAAAGTATCGAATTTATGTTTTATGTTTTTTTGTTGGCTTGCCTAAGTAATAAACCTAGTCATTTTTTTTAATTATATGCTGAGAGTAAAAAAAACAATTACGTATCAATCTACGATCATCTCAACGATAACAGGTCATGGAAAATACCATATTAAATAAAAAAACATACATGGTGGTAATTATATAAACGAGAACAAAACCCAACGCCAAAAAAAAACATTAATTATTTACAATGCACGAAAACAAGTTATCAATTCTTGGATTGATCTAATAACGTGTTTCAAAAAGGCCAAAGGTTTCTTAGACTGGACTTCCAAGTTTTGACATCTGAACTTGAAGTACTCGCACGTGGCACAATTTCTTCTGTATTTTTTCTTTGACTTTCTTCAACTGCCTTTTTTAAATCTATTATCAAGTCTTCCACCTCAGCTATATTTTAAATTAACATTGACCTCTACCTTATTTGTCAAACAGCCGGACAAACTTACCTGATAACTCTAGTCGTTTTTCATCAGTTTCTAGTCTCCACCAAGCCCAATGAAGCGTCATGTTCACAAATGAACCATACAAAAATACCTTTAATATCGGCCATATTCTTGAAGATCCCTAAAAGAAAAAAAATAAGCTTCAATAATTTTGTTTTTTAAAGGTATGAAAATTATTCTGTTGAACATACAAACGGTGCGGACATGCCGGCTAAGGTACTTGAATAATGTCGCCTTTGAATAATTTGTCTTGAAGTCATTTTTTTAAAAATTAAAAAACTTGACATTCTGTATTAACAGTTTTAGCACTTAACTATTATGTGCAATAAAGTCGTACTTTAGTACAAGATATATAAAAGCCAATCGAATTTACAAAATTTGGAGTTTCAAATATTAGATAATAAGTGACATTTAATTAGTCATTATTGCAATATGTAGTATTAAAAGATAAATTCATCATAAATCCAACAAAATTTAATATAAAATAAACATATAAGTTGAAAGCCCTCTTTTTTTAAACAGATTTTGAAATCAATACAATCTTGAGCACTTGGAATTGCGGAAAAAGTTGGTCTGTTTAATGATATGATGAGCAGCAGCAGCAGCGACAATAACAATAGCAAGCTCTCAATAAAAATAAGATACTGCGACATTACGACCAAACCTAGCTACACGTGTGCACTTTCTGCTGTTAATTGTAGGTTGAAATGAATTAACTGTCAATCTAAAGCACAATTATCGCGATTGCATGGGAATAATGGAGTTAACTTCATTTTAATATATATGTTCTGAACTCTTTCATGATCCGTGTTATACATTTATATTATAAACTTTTGAAAGTATTTCCCGCATAAGTTTATGCGACAAGCCAAATTAGTTAACAAAAATAGCGGGCGAAGAATTGTGTAGTTGATTTGCTCAAATGTATAAAAAAGTCCCATTCCATACACCGTCAGCGTTTTCGGATTAAACCAAACAACACATATTAGATACAGACTCCAAATCACAAAAAATATAAAAAAAAACAAAAAAAGAAAAATTGACCGAGAAAAATGCGGGTGCGTAAGATTAGGAGGATATAAGTTGCGCATGATTTCGTAATTGAGCAGTATAGCTTGTGCAGCATTTCACTTAATTTTACCATAATTTAATGACCAAAAAACAAATTTAAAACTTCAAGAATAAGTCCGCCAGCAACTAAAAAGACAAAAAGAGCTATGCAAAGTTAATTACCTATTTTTTAAAAATATATAGATAATAAAACCTTACCAATCCAGCCTCGAGAAATAGGTGGCTTTGGAGAATCTTTCTTTGCAGTTAACGACTCGGGCTTGCCATGTTTCTTTTCTTCACGCTTTGCATATTTTTGGTTTGCCAATCGTTGTTGTGGAGTTTGAACCTGCAAAAATGGATGTGTTAATGAACAGATGGAAGACCATAATTAATTTAAGATTACAAACCATTGTAAATAAATAACAGTATATAAGCACAGATATTAATAATTCAATGAGATCGTAACAAAAATCTGTATTAATACTATATAAATTTTTAGATTTTGGGGATGATCTCGTAGAACGGTTATTGGTCTTTTGGCAAATGCACACCGTGTCCATTTTCCAAAGTTCGCGATTTCGTTAGCCGCAAACCCCAAACCGCAGACGACCGATAAAATACTGTACACTATACATTTAGTAGTTATGGATAAAATTGTCATATTCGATCAGTATAAATTACAGCTATAATATAAACAAAATATACATCAACTATGGTCTAGTGAAGACAACACAGCTCATACAAAACATTCTACAGTAGTTCCAAATCCAACTCGCCATGCGCCAATTAAAAAAAAAAAAACATAAAAACCACAAAACCAAGCACCAATTAAACACATTCCGCACGCTTAAGGACCAAGACTTAGGTCAACGTCAAGACTGCCAAATGAAGTTTTCGAACCGCCACTTGCAGATATAGAAGTGGCTTGAATAGTAAAATCTCCATTAGTTTCATGTCCGGGAAGCTGATCAAAGTTAAGGCGACGCCGAGACGGGGTTATGATTGGCGTCCGATTCTGCCATTGCCCCTGAGCAGGTGACGGGGTAAAGATGTTGACATAATCGGAAAAGTTAAAGCCCTGTGACGGCGTTTGAGGTGCTAGAAGAGGAGTGCCGAATGAAAAGTTACTGCTAGTTCGTTCATGCATTGGAGGTGTTTGGGCAATAATTGAAGAAGGCGGATAGCTAGATATAGAAGTTTGATGATGGATGGGGGTGCTATTGAATGATGATCGTTGAGCAGGAGAAGGTGAAGTTGCCAAAAACATTAGTAAATCGGCACCTTCTTCGCCGGTCTTGGAAATGCCAGAAGAGAATGGTTCAATTCGTCTTGGAGGTGTCCTAGGAGGACTTGAGTGGTTAACTTCGCTAATGCTGATTGTAGAGGTAGTCGATACAGCCGACTTGGCAGAAGCCACACTGCTCCTATTTTTTCGATGTTGTTTCAATTGAGATTTTGGTCCAGTCTTAGTCTGACGTTGCTTTGAAGGAGAACCGTTAGGGAGTCTTTGCAGTGGAGGAGAAAAAGAAGGAGCCAGTCCCTGACTGTACACGGAAGGATAAGTTTGGTGCGATACTCCAGGATACACTGGTGAAGATTGTGAAAGTCGCATGTTTATGGGGCTATAAACAGAATGAGAACGGTCATGCAGAGTATTACTTAAATGGCGGTCTTCATCGTTATGCTGATTAGCAGGCTCCCACGTGGAATAGGAGGAAGATATGTCGCTTGCACGGAGCCTGGTGTCATGGGACAAAGTGCGAGCACGCTTGCGAGCCGACAACGACGTCGATGATGACAATGGACGAGACGAGCCAGACTGCTGTTTTTTTGAGGAAGAATTAAAATGACCATTCGGAAAAGGAGGAGGAAGAAGGCCATTCGCTGATGACGAGCTCTCTTTAATAGGCGAAGAAAACGGACCGAGACTATCTCCGGAATGCGAAGAGGAGCGGCGGCGCGCGACTTCTTCGGCAATTTTTGGTTCAATAGAGTCGAGATCAAGATTTTCCCATCCACGCTTGGTTTTGTAAGACGCCAAGGCAAGACGATTCTTGAGCTGACGAGTAATCTGATAAATATGGCATGTTAGTATTTGCATGGCTTAATTGTAACTTAAATGAGTGGCGAACCCTTGAAATTTTTGCTCGCTGCAATACCACTTTTTCGACAGCCTCCATGCGCTTAGCGTCCATCCAAGACGAAGTAGTGACGCTCATGGTTAGCGAATAGAGTAGGTTCAAAAAAAAAAAAAAAAACCCCACAATTATAACGTATTGGTAATTTTTTTTTTTGGTTCAAAAAAATATTAATAACAGAAAAGTAAATTGATTTTGTGGGACGATAGGAAAAACGATTTTACATATAGAAATGAAAGCACGAACCTTTTTTTTGCAATTGGTGAGGAAACGCGCGGGAAGGGGCTCCGAGGCCAGGGGGCGAAGGCGGGCTGGCTTTAGATTTTTTTTTTCAATCACCCTTCCCAAACAAGCTAGCCAACTCTGCCTTGACCATGCGATAATGGGATTTTTGTGGTGGACGACCTCACCTTTTTTAAAAAGATCTGCAGAAAGAAACTTCTCTGTTTTTAGCGAGCTATGACAAAGTCGGCTGGTTAATTCACTGGATCACGACCGCCGGTCATTGCAACCGCATCATTTGGTTCAAACATGTAATTTTAATATCCTGTATGCTTTTCGATACACGGCAATTGCATTTCCCAAATGAGGCTTGTCGGAAGACCTTTTTTGGAGAGCATTTTCACCTTTGTCTTGCTGTTTTCACTCGTAAGCGCTCTCCTTAATGGCGCGCTCTTCAGGGCGCGTCGCTTTGCCAGGAAAAAAAATTTTTTGGTTTTTAGTGACCATCACGGAATTGCTGTAATTCAAAAAACAATCATGTTATCACATTGGTACAGCGTCAATTGTCCAATTGTTACAATTCTCATCGGCTGAAGTTTAAAAAACAATGCTCTTCGACTCAATTTGGTTACGCTCAGCGCCCTGGGCACGTATGCCCCCCACATTCAATCGATGGCCGTGCATGAGCTTAAATGTTTAACTTGTTTTAAAAACCATCACCGAATTTAACTATCACCGTATAATCCGCATTCTTCGTCTGGCTTCCTAATACTGACTATTCTCATACTTTTACTGTTTTGTCATGTTGAATGGCTGCACCATCGTAGCACTATTTCACCCAACGCGTTTTACCCGGCATTTACACACGCGTCGCGTTCGCGTTCACGGGCGCGTTGACTTTTTAGAAGAACGAGTTCGGACTTGTCTTAATCCTTTATTAAGCCGTAGTTTTTTCTAGAGCTTTTATAAAACCATTATAACTAATCTACCAATGCCTGCATATTGTGATGTGCTCTTTTATTTGGGCCAACAAACCTCGTAGGTCCTTCCGTTCAATACCTTCCTTAAACGGAACATCTTCAAAAGCAACCTTGCCGTTCATGTGCTTCACTACCTTCCAAAACAGCTCGATAACTCGATCATTCTGGCCCGATACTATCTCATTCATCCATTTTCTCTCAAGCACGTTGGCTCGTGCGGGTTCTAAAATGATAGAATCCTCAAATTCGCCACGACCCTTCTGGTTCTCATCCAAAGTGGGTTTCTTCTTCACCACAATATCATCATCGTCACCATCATCATCATCAACATCATCTGCCAACTCTATGGTCTGCGCAAGTGTGTCAACCTGAGCAACCTTCCGTTTCACATCCTTAGTAATTTTTAACCATATAAATGTCCGTAATTGCACAAGATAGCCCATTTTCAGCATCCACGCCAGCGCATCAAGATACTTTTCTCGCATGCTATGAGAAGGTATTACTAACCCATACGGTCGGGGTTCGTGTGACGATATCTCTTCAAGCAACCTAGGAAGGCTAGGCAAGCCGGGAAATAGCCTTTCAAATACGATTTTATGTGTTCTAAGACTGTTCACTAATTAGAACATTACTAATCTCCACCACGTCATCGTGATCTTACCTAGACAGTGGTGCAGTCGGGGCAACCACATAAATTCCACGACGATGGATTGGAATAATAAGCCTTGCCCTCTTCCAGTAAATCAAATGTCGTGCAAAATTCTCAATTTCGTGAATTCCAATATCAATAGCAGCAGAAACTTTAACCAAGCTGAAAAAAAATAACTGTTAGCAATCCAAAATGGTAATAATGTTGAGTCTGCATACCTTTCGTTTGGCCCAACTGCTCTTATAAACCTTGCCAAAGAACTTCGAGGTTCTGCTTGGATCACGTTAATAATTTTATCAGCAGAGTCAAGCAACAGTAGCGCGTGCTCTGCAAGCGGTAATCCGTTAAATTGAACATCAGTTTTCGGCGAGGCAAGCTCATTCACTGAATCCTCCGACGTCAAATAGAAGCCCGGAATTGTTATAGGTTTTAAAATAGAAGGCAAACTAGAAGAATGCATGGAAATAGGAATCTGAAATGATCTCGTGGTTTTGTTTATAACCACGTTTGCAATCGAAGACGTCGAAATGGCCAAATATATTTGCGCCAGCGCCAGCGCCAAAGATGACTGTGTCAGTGTTTGCGACCATAACTCATCCGAAGACATCCCGTTCGTTACCGCCATTTCACGCAACCTAAGAATTATTTGTACTTGCTTCCACACGTAATTCGAATGATGTTGTTCATATCTGAGACATTCTGCCAATGGCGCCACTACATTGTCGTACATTTCCTCAACCCTCTCAACGTATTCCAATTCAGGTGGGTTCATCATAAGGACAACGTTAAACATGTTTAAACTTAAACTTTCTTTTTGCGTGCCTTCTTTATGCTTTGGCCTAGCTTCTGGCCCGGGACGGTTTGTTGAGCTAGGATATGTCGAACCGCTAATGTCTGTTTGCCCGGCTTCTGTCGAAATTTCTTCGCCTCCTGTAGATAAAGAATTATTATTGTCATCGTCAATATTTGTGCCCGAGTCGATATATTGTCCATTCCTATCTTCACGTGCATCCCTGGTAGCATCTTTAGAATTTGCCTGGTCAGAATCTATCGTGAGACTAAGGAATGATCGTTCCAGTGCATTGGTCGAAGCCTTGGTGCTACTTCGCTCGTCATAATCGTCATCATAATCGTCATCATAATCATCATCGTCATACTCAAACCCATCTAATCGATCTGACTCTGAAGCCAAAGACCTCGTTGCCGCTGATGCAGTAATTGTCCCAGAAGAGCCAACTGTCCTCTTTTTAAAACTTTGCACTCGATCTAATTTCCCTCGTTTCCACTTTCCATCCGGTCTTACATGCATCGGTAATCCAATAAAGGCCAAGTCTTCAACAGTGAACTCAAATTTTGTATCGCACATGGCTCGTCGTGGAGCAAGTAACGAGCCCAAAAAATTTGAGTCATATCCAAAAATTCTTTCTTCAGTAATCTGATGAGCTGATGATGATTGATGGCTTTTCATTTCTTCATCGCTAGCATTTTTTTCCTCTTCGTCAGATTTCTTTTCGCCCAATCCAATCGCCCAGCTGGATTTACGTTGATGACCTTGATGGCGAACCTGACGATGATGTTTATGATGATGCTGTTGGCGAACATTCCTTAAAGAATTCTCCATTAAACTGTGCAAGTTCTCTCGAGTTTTTGAATTGCTCCTCGATGAAGCAGCTGTAGTGGAGCGCAAAGAGGTTGTGAAATTGTCAAAATTTATGCTTTGTGATACTGCGCCGGTATTGATATTAGACAAGGCAGCAAGTCTAGGAGATGAAACATCCCTCAAACCAGATGGTGTCGAACTTCTACTTGACTTTAAAGCTGATGATGAGTGTAATGGAGAACTTTTCTCTTCCTCCACTTGATCTGTTAAAATGGCTGAATTGAATAAGCTAGTGCTGGGAGTAGTACTTCTATTTCTAAGTGCGAGACTTGATTTAGATCTCTGTCGTTGCCTTGATATCTCAATTAGCTGAACTTTTTCGTTTCCTAGTCCTATTCCGGGAATGATATCGCCCATTGAGTCAACTGCCAAAATCTGAGGAAGACTTAGCGCAGACCGTTGCAATGATCTGAATTTCTGATTAAGAGAATTATCAAAATAAATGTTATCTCTTACAAGGTCAAGGTTCTCCTCAATATCAATATCCGAGGCCGCATCATCTTCAGACTCACTACTTGCACCAGATGACTCTAAGCTATCATCCCGGTCATCCGTATCCGTAGAAGCCGAAGAACCCGACAATAACGATTCATTATCGGAATTGGACAAAGAAATTTCTGAAGAATTATGCCGGTACGCTCTACTACTTGAGCTGGACGGTATTGCCTCTAGCGCCGGTGACGACGGAGTAGTTCGTGGAGGAGTATAATCTTTATTGTGTATCTTATATTTCTGAGCACTCGAACTTTTCCCCTGCCTTGATGCTAACGCTTTTGTATTACGCGGAAAATTGAATACAAACTGTGGGCCATCTGGAGTAGTGATCACTAAAATAATGCCGAGTAAGTATGGTGGGTGATTGGCACCAGCAGCATGAGCGCGGCTTACGCTGCTCATTGATGAGTGCTCGCAGCAAAGATGTCGTCTTTTGGAAGCAAAACCGTAGTCCCAAGTCTGAATCACTTTTAATTTGAAACAAAACCAAGTCGTAACACAAAAACCGAAAGTAGAATTGTGATTTTAATTGTGCTGCACGTATATCATGCCATGAAATTGACCTTCCCCTGATCCGGCACAAAACTCTTTATTCGCCGAGCAGTATAATTGTTTATGTAAACTAAGCACAATTTTACAAACAACTTAAAGGCAATAGACCATTTATGATATTATAATAATTTAATTTCTACTATGTAGCATATAATCATAGAACAATACAATACATTAGTTTAATAATTCTATGCGATGTTTTTCGTATGTTAAAACAAAGTAATTGTAATTATTATGCATCTACAGCTTTTAAGGTGCGTCATTAAAATACATCGCGTTTAGGGTTTCCGCGTTGTCTGGACAACTTTCTTGTTTATTGTGAAGCTTTCACTTCAGGTCAATTCATCAAACCACACGATCAGCATCGACAATCCAAATTCATTTGGGAGAGGGTCTCAAATTTTTTAGGTTTAGAAATGGCACCTAATACTACACGTTCGAAAGCAACGCGGACGTCTACTAGTTTTGTTGCCTCTGGTGCGACTCCTAAGCCAGCACGAGCACTTCGCAGCCCAAACACGCGACGTGGAACACGGGCAACTCGATCACCAGACGCAGAAAATTTGAATCCTATTGAAGTAGAACACATGAACAAAGTTGAAGTCCCAGATAATTTGTTAGAAACACCAGTTTTGGTTCGATCTGCAGTTGGTGGTTATAATTCAGTGTCAAGTCAATCAGGCGCGTCATCCATCCAGCAAAAACTTCGCACACTTACGTTACAATCTCCACTACAAGCCAATTCTATTGCTAATACTATTGATACTGTTGATTTTGAGTCTTCTAAGGCTGCTTTTGGCGAAGTTTCATTGTCTCGGCAGAATGTGGATGTCGCGGCACTGTCACCGCTGGCCAAGCCGGTTATAGAAACAAAAATATCGGTGCCTACATCTGGTCCTGAGATTCCTCAACAAAGACTTGTAATCACAAATCTTGTGCTTAATAATTTTAAGTCATATGCTGGTCGCCAGGAAATTGGCCCTTTCCACAGCGTAAGTATGTCGGCATATATTTATTCTCAATTCTAATGTTGTATTTTTTTTTTTAAAAAAAAAGTCTTTTTCTGCAGTTGTCGGTCCTAATGGCTCTGGAAAGTCAAATGTTATTGATTCTTTGCTGTTTGTTTTTGGCTTTAGAGCAAGCAAGATGCGTCAATCAAAACTCTCCGCATTAATCCACAATTCAGCACAACATCCTGATCTTTCTTCGTGTAGTGTTGAAGTTCATTTTCAAGAAGTCATTGATAACGTATGATTCAGTTGCATTTTTTAATTACTTCATTCTGACCAAAGTAGGACAACGGAAGTTCAACGACTGTTCCAAACTCCAAGCTTATTGTTACTCGACGCGCTTTCAAAAACAACAGTTCCAAGTATACCATTAATGATCATGAGAGTAGTTACAGCGAAGTCACGACGTTACTTCGTGACAGGGGAATTGATCTTGATCACAAAAGATTTTTGATTTTACAGGGAGAAGTCGAAAGTATTGCCCAGATGAAACCGAAAGCACAAAATGAAAATGACGATGGCCTGCTGGAATATTTGGAGGACATCATTGGCACCTCAAAGTATAAAAAACCTATTGAAGACTCAGCCACGGAAGTTGAAACTCTGAATGAGACGTGTCATGAAAAGAATACGCGACTAGAAATCGTTCAGAAAGAGAGAGATTCTCTTGAAGCTGGTCGAAATGCTGCATTAAACTTTTTACGTGACGAAAATGAGCTTACATTGAAAAAGTCAGCCTTGTATCAAATTTATCTTTCAAGCTGTCATCAAAATATTAGTTTGATGACTGAAGTTTTGGTATGCTGCTTTTAAATTCATTTTCTAAATAATTTTTAATTTTTTAACTAAAATTCAGGTTGATTTAAATGAAAAACTCAATGAAGAAATGAAGCAGAAAAACGGAAATGAAGAGATCCTCGAAAAACTCCAGAATGAATACAAAAAATCAGCCAAAGAACTGGAGGTTGGTTTATAAATTCTTTTGTGTAAATGATGATGCTAATAATTATTAAGGAACTTCAAAGTCAAGCAGATCAAGCCACCAAGTTATTTTCCAGATATGAAAAAGATATCGTTCACCTGTCTGAAAAGAAAAAGCACGTTGCTTCAAAGCAAGAGAAGCTGACCAAGCTGATCGCGTCTTCCAAGCTTTCAATCAATAGTAATGCCGGATGGATGTCTAGTTATATCGAGGAAATAGAAAGATTTTCGAACGAAGTTGAGCAACTTAAAAGGAGTCTAGAAGAAGAGGAGAGACTTTTTGAAGAGATTAAAACTGGACTAGAAGGTAAAACTCGTGGAATTACTGACGAAATCGAAAAGAAAAAAAGGCAGCTTGAACCTTGGAACGAAAAAATTAACGCCAAAACATCAAACTTGAATGTTTTACAAAGCGAGCTCCGCATACAGTTAGATCGCCGTGCTGCTGATGAACAACGCATAATTGAACAAGAAGAAAAACTTAAACTTGTTAAAACCAATGGGCGTAGCAAGGAGGCGGAACTGGAAAATCTGCAAAGCGAGCTTGCTCATGTCGTTGAACAAATTGGCAGAGGCGGGTCTAAGGTCGAGCGAGCTTCTACTCAACTTGAGATTATGAAGGTAAACGTTTCGAATATACGTCAAAAGGCTGACGAAGCTCGACAACAATTTCAGGCTAATCGTAGCCAAAATGCAGTTCTCAGTGGCTTGACACGATTGAACGATTCTGGTCGTATCTCAGGCTTCTGTGGTAGATTAGGCGATCTTGGAATTATTGATGAAACGTATGACGTGGCAATTTCGACAGCGGCTCCATCGCTAAATAATTTGGTGGTTGAAAGCGTCGATGTTGGACAAGCATGCATTGAGCATTTGAGAAAAAATAATTTGGGGCGTGCCATGTTTATATTACTAGACAAACTCCCCAGGCGTGATCTTTCTTCAATTCAGACTCCCGAAAATGCACCTCGTTTGTTCGACCTCGTTAAGCCTAAAAGCGAGAAGTTCGCGCAAGCTTTTTACAGTGTACTTCAAGATACACTTGTTGCCAAGGACATGGCTCAAGCTAATCGGATTGCTTATGGGAAACGACGTTGGAGAGTAGTTACGGTTGATGGTAAACTTATTGATATGTCTGGTACCATGAGTGGTGGTGGCACAAGGGTATCTCGAGGTCTTATGAGAAACAAAATCACGGACAGCATTTCGGACCACGATATCAAGCGACTGGAAGATGAATATGCCACTCACGAATCCGAACTCGAGAGTGCGCAAGCAAAGTTTAACAAGATGGAAGATGCCCTCCGAGAGCTTCAGAATAGCAAACCAAATCTGGAGGTTGCAATTTCCAAAACAGAACTTGAAATTCAAGCTTTAGGAACTCATTATCAAGATTGCAAAAAAATGCTGGACGAACTTCGCACTGAATTTAGAGCAATTTCAGCTGATGATGGCACCACAAAGGCGTTGCGGTCCAAGATTGGCGACGCTGAGGCTGAGGTGCAGGCTTTAAAGAAAAAATCGTCAATTATTGAAAATGAAATTAGCAATCTTGAAGAGAAGATCATGGAAATCGGAGGAGTCAAGCTTCGGATTCAAAAATCCAAGGTTGATGGCATTCAGCAACAAATTGAAATACGACATGAACAGGTTGAAAAAGCTGAGGTTGCAAAAACAAAGGCAGAGAAGGAATCTGCAAAGCAAAACAAGGCGGTTTTGTCAGCAGAAAAAGAACTTCAGCAAGTTGACCTGGAAGCTGAACAAATTGGCCAAGATCTTGAGAAAGTAAAGTCAGAAGCTAGTCAGTATGAAGAAAGGGCAAACAAGTTTTCTTTTGATGTTGAAGAAAAGCAAGAACAGTTGCAGGCGATGAAGGATGGACTAGACACGTGCTTGAAGGATATTAATGCAGTGAAAAAGGCCGAAATTGAGATTCGTAACAAGATTGAAGGCCATGAAAAAGAAATTAAGGACAACAAGTCAAAGTTAAAGCATTGGTCTGATAAATTGCAAGAGCTTTCTCTTCATGATTTGAATGAGGAAAATGAATCGATCGACCTGGTGGAGTACAGTCAAGACGAGTTAAATGAGATGGACAAGAATCAATTGAAGGGTGAGATTGCCATTTTGGAAGAACGGTCAGACAAGGCCAAAGTCGATTTATCTATTATCAAGGAGTATCAAAAAAGGGAGAAGGAGTTTGAACAAAGAAATGGTGATTTGAAAGATGCGATTGCTGGTCGTGATGCGGTCAAGCAAAGATACGAAGACCTTCGAAGACGCCGACTGGATGAGTTCATGGTTGGATTTAGTACAATATCTACAAAGTTAAAAGAAATGTATCAGATGATTACTATGGGAGGAAATGCGGAGTTGGAACTTGTGGACAGTTTGGATCCTTTCTCGGAAGGCATTCTGTTCAGCGTGATGCCACCAAAGAAGAGCTGGAAAAACATCTCAAACCTGTCAGGAGGCGAAAAGACACTTTCTTCGCTGGCATTAGTATTTGCGCTTCATCATTACAAGCCCACGCCGCTTTACGTGATGGATGAGATTGATGCGGCACTTGATTTTAGAAACGTGTCGATCGTGGCTAATTACATTAAGGAGAGAACCAAGAATGCGCAGTTTATTGTTATTTCATTACGCAACAATATGTTTGAGCTTGCCAAACAGCTGGTTGGAATCTACAAGGTCAATCATATGGTAAGTTTATCTTGTCGACTATACGCAATCCTAATACTAATCGTTTACGCAGACCAAGAGCATTACGATCCAGAATCGTCAGATGTAACAAGGTGAATTGTGGCCGGGTGGCGTGTGTGTAAGATAGACGAGGATTGTTTAACACCATGTGGATTAATTTGTTTTGTTTTCGTTTCAGTATTATTATTGTTTGGTGAGCTTCTATAATTTAGGGTAAAATAATGTAATCATGAAGTTGTAATATACACATTAGGAAAAACATTTCAATTCGCGTAGTCGGTAAGCTCTAGGGATCTGTTCCAGACAATCAGAGCTGAGATGCCGCAAGTTATGTTCAATATCGGTGCTGTTCAGTGACGTAAGCGGATGGCCATAGCCACTGCCGGCCAGCATGTATTGAGCCACAGTGTCGTATTCGCCAACAGATTTGCACGAGCTTCTCAAAAACTGGCAAAGTTCGTGAATGAAAATGGAGGCATTTTTGGCACCGAGATAGTCTAAAAGGATTTTGTGTGCAAACTCGTGGCCCTTCACGGATTGCAGGTCAACGAGGTCAAGCATAGCAATGATATAAACCGTCAAGAACTCGATTTCCTTTGACGTCGTACTTGGCCAAGCCCGAGAGGTCATGTGCAATTGTTGCTGCTCGCGATCATACGGATTATCAAAAAGCAAGAACGGGAACACGGCCAATTCGCGGCGAATAAAAGATTTGCACCTGGCCTGGTCGGCCCGATAACGGTTAATGGAATATGGCTTAAATTGAGAATACCGGTTGCATCCAAGATGACACGCTCGAAGACCATTTCTGTAGACAAACCTTCGACGGCTGAGTGCCAGCGCGTACTTCTGGTCAAGTTCTTGGCTGACATATTCATGCTGATGCTGATTCTGGCGCTGGCGAGAGTTTGTCGCAACATCATGATGATGATGATGATGATGAGGGGAACCACGGAATGATAAAACATTAATCATTACTGTGTCAATACCAGCACCATTAACTAAAATAGACCGAACTTCGGTCTTGCAAAGCGGGCATGACTGAGCTGGGGCAACCCGTAGCCATTGGGACAGGCAAACTAGGTCGTAAGAATGACCGCAGGGCACGGTGGTTGCAAGCTTCGACAGGTCGAGCTCGCCAAGGCAGATTGCACATTTCTGAGATGACAGTTCATCATTGCACATGAATTACGTCAATTACCGGAGGAAAGAGAAATCATCAAACAATCAAGGACAAACGTGTGTGGCATGGAAAAGGCGGAACTACGTGACTGCATTTTATATAAGATCAGTGCTATAGCAACTTATACGCTAACTATATGTAACTCTAACTAACTATAACTATATATTATGGGAACCATTCTCTGGGCCAGCTCCAACGTCCCAGATTGGGACTAGCGTAAAATCTAAAAACCTTAAACACTTTAAAATTAAGATTACATTTTTTTTTTTTTAGAGCTCTTAAACCACAAGGTCTCCAATATAAACCACAGCGTTATTATGCTTGCCCGCCTTCGATATTGCAGACGGCAAGTGCCAATGAGAGTCAATTTCAGCAAGCTTAATGGCGGCGTGAGCATCTTGGATCGCTTTTATCCTATGAGAACACCGAAGCCCCATTACTCTTGTAAACGAACCAGAACAAGGCTCACTGACCACACATGGCTTCGCTGCAATTGCTGCCTGCTCAACGATGATATCAAGAGCAAAGGAATATACCTTATTTCTCATATTCCCGTATAAAGAAGACCGGTGATGTTCCTGCACGCCTCGAGTATTCCTTGGGTACAGAATGATAGATTTCATTGAACTGTACGTTCCACATCACAAGCATGATGTCATAACACACATCCAGTGAGGAAGTGCTAACTTTTAGATAGCCCTTAAACGCCGCATGTGCACCTTCAACCCTTGAAGTTGCAGTATTTTCATAATGTCGAAACCATGAAGTATAAGCTTTAATAAGCTTTTTGTTGTGGCTGAGCCACGTTGTTCTCAGGTAACGACAGCATGATTCAGGAACGCGAGTCTGAAAGATAGCCCAAAGTCTTTCAAACTCCTGTACGGATGGCGCAAATAACACCTCCTGCCATAATTTCATAGCCATATCTCTTTGCTCCTTAGAAGAAAAAGATATATTCTTCGAAATATGGCTCTCGACATTCTTATTGACGTGCCATATGCACAACAGATTTTGAGCATCTGGGCAGACCTCACCAAGCGCCTTCATCAAAGCTTGATCTTTATCAGTCAAGATGACAGTTGGCCTTCGAATACTGTTCTTGTCCAATAAGTCCATTAAATGTCTGAGCGACCATTTATAATCAACTTCTGTCTCACCTGATAGAAAGACAAAGCCGATATTGAAGGTTCGGTTATTTCCTGTATAACCCACGATATCCAACAATGGCATATTGTACTTATTTGTTTTGTAAGTACAGTCCATGAGTATGACCTCAGGACTTTCCCGCAACAAATCAGGGTTTAAGGCCCGAGTGACGAAAAGTCTAGTTATATGACCGTGTTCGTCGATGTCGTAACTATAAATGACTGAGTTATCTGACATTGAATCGAACATCGCATCCAGAGGAGTACGATTAGCAAGGAGTTTCTTCCGGTAGTCCCTGCGAGCATTATAAACATCGACCAAGGTAAAATTCAACTCGGGAAATTCTAAATTAACGGCGGTTACACTATACATCAGAACTAGTGTGAGATAACAATGACTATACGTCAGCGTTCAAGTGTACTTACATATACTTTGATTCCGTCTTTGCCTTTAAAAACCTTACAATTAAAAGCTTCTGCTCGGACGTAAGCTTTCGCACTTTAGTACGGCGAGACAAAAAGTCGTACGGGAGCATAATATGATTGTGCTCCAAGCATTTTGGCACAAGTGACTAAATTGTTTGGGTTTTCAGCTCCCGGGCACCTCCGGTCGGTATGTCACCCTGTGAGTTGATTGGGATATCAATTGACTGCTCACTAGTATATCTTTCTTCTTTTGACAGCAAAATAAGGAATGGTCAGCCATTACGCATAGAACGATAAGAGCGAACGTTGCGATCCTGGCCCTCCACGCGACCCCACGGATTTGGCTCGCCATGCTCGGAGCATACGAACGTGCACCGTTGTTCCAAACCTTCAGAGTCATCAATAGCAATCGTAAATCCGTGATCTAACGCATATTTGAATAGCTCCTTGTGCATTGCTTCACGCGAAGTGAACTCGGTAGCGAACAAGGGATGATCCGTCACAACATTATCTGTCTGTCTCCGCTTTCGTTTGACGGGAACATCGCTGTTCAATGTAAATACAACCAGAGAAGTCATGGAAATTCAACAAAATCAACCAACAATATTTATAAGCAAATAAGCTTAATGAACAATTCAAGACGCGTGGAAGGCGCAGCTGTTTTTGAGACGCGTCTCGCGATTCGCCCCCTTTTATAAGGGGGTCCAGCATGACGCGTCACGTACATCTTTTAAATGCTTTGTTTCTGCCCGCTCATTACTAGCTAAGCTATGCCTTTTGCATCACATTTGTTTGTCTCCAATGTGTTCCATTAAGCTTTGTTTGGCGTTGCTATATCGGCCTAGGCAGCTTATGGGGCTATTCAAGCATACTTCGATGTGCGTTTACAGGACACAGTGAAAGCTGGAAAACATGGGCTGCTAAAAGCATATGAGGCTACATGCAAAGGACTTAAGTTTAATCTGAAGTTATAAAATTTCTGCATATATGTGTGCCATATCTTTATTTTCTGGAAGCTCGACATTGAGACCGAAATCGCTGGCGACGTTCATTTAGAAAGAGAGAGAGTCTTTCAATTGCTAATCAGGCTACGAGCTACAAGCTTTTATTACAATTCCGACGCTATGATAGTCATATAGGTATGCTACGAGTAGTTATGTGTTTTGAAGAGATTTAGTAACAGATAGACGCACTTACTACAACTTAATCAACAGATATTCCCGCCCCAGATATATTAAATTTTATTGTCTAGATCCTTTTAGATCCTACATCTGTTGGAGTATACTAATGCTTTTGTGTCCGTTACTGGCTTGTATTTTTTTCTGATTTTATTAGATTTTTTTTCGCACTGAATATCCATCGATTGTGAATTTTCAATGATTTTGAGGCTCGTCTAGTTCTGGGGATTCCCTGTGCCAGGATTATAGAAGAAAAATCAACTTTATTGCTAGTATACCTTAATTCTAAAGTTTTTAGGGTTTTAGATTTTACGCTAGTCCCAATCTGGGACGTTGAGCTGGCCCAGAGAATGGCTCCCTATATTATAACTTAGTTACCGTATAACTGTATAACTAACTAACTATAACTCTAAATATGACTCTAACTATAATTAGTGAACCATGCCACTAATTGTTATGGCGCATAATTACTGGCAGTTATGTGCTTAATTGACTTTCCAGGCACGCCCTTTGGACCATTGTCGAGTGCAGAGAATTGCGCCTCGCTGATCTAGTAATATACATACCTCCCTTTCATCTATAGCTTACTACACGCAAAGAGAAAAAACAAAAAAAAAACTTAGAAGGCAAGTTTTTGTCGGTGTGATCTACCAACTTTGCTCTTGTATATATATAGAAATAGAACGGGGGAGGGCAAAGGCAAAGCCGCTGCGTCTCACTTCATGAGGCCAATCCGGATCGCCATCCGCCAGCAACTTTCGGCTCTGGTCTGCATATGTGTTCTACTTTCTCTTGGGATATTAGCAATTGTGCTTGTATGTCTGGGCTTGATTTTAATGATTTTCTGACAGAAATTTGGAATTGACTGGCTTTTTTTTCATAGACCGTCGTGACTCAGAACTATGTACTCTCATTGCGCAGTGAACGCATGCAACTTGTGGCCGAGCTTAAAGCTTCGCAAGCTTCAGAATCAATTGTTTATTATTATTCGCAAGCATTTTCAATCTCGACTCGTGACACGATCCAGAATGCGCTGGGCCGATATCGTGCTGGCAATCACTCAGCTGCCAATTGGGAAGCAGCAAACACGTCGTTTCAAGTTTCGCTCAATTCTGAAGATAACTTGATAGGCGCCGCGATTTACTCGTTAGATTTTACCAGTTTGTTAAACGCAACCAATAATTTTACTGACGTTGGCGTGGCCGATGATCTTGATTCTCGGATCTTCCCTCTCCAATACGCTACTGAAGCTCCCACGAGTTTGTCAGAAAAAGGTGGAATCATAAGTGGACCATTCTCAGCAGGAAATGAATTGGTATTATCATTGACGATTCCGATTATGAACAATACCAAGTCAGGAAATTATTCAGAAAGAGTGTCCGGTTATCTCACTGTCGTGTTTGATAGTGCGTACCTTATGGGCGTTGTTGAAAACACGGTTTCCATTTCCGACGGGGCTCAATATTCACTTCTTGGTCCAGCAAGTGATAATTCAGAATCAAATACGGTGGATGACGATTACGTATACCTCCTGCCGCCAACTGTTAAAAAGGACTTGTTTCGCAAAGAATTTCCTTATTCGACATATCCTAGCGCGCTAAAGGCAATTATTAATGGTGATAATGGCTGCTTTCTTAAATCATTCAATTCATATGAAACAAATATTTCGGTCGGGTATTCCCCCGTGGATGCATTGTTTGCACAATGGGCAGTCACAGTCGAAGTGTACCAGGATGATTTGTATGGTCCCATATACCATCTCAGAAACATTGCTCTAGTCACCGTGTTTTCGCTTGCCGCGGTCATGTGTATTATAACCCTACCGCTTGCTCATTTTGCCGTTCGGCCTATTGTCAGGTTACGGTTAGCAACCGCGAAAACTACTGATCCTCCAGCATATCACCACTACCCAGATTCGGCAAGCGAAGACATGTCATCCATGCAAGAAGAATTAAGAACATCCAGTTTTCGAGTACCCGATACGGTTCCGGAACGGAAACATCATATATTTACCGACGAACTCACTGAGCTGACGTCGACGTTTAACAACATGGCAAGAGAGCTACGAAAGCAATATGAAAATTTGGAAGATCGAGTGCATGCCAGAACAAGAGAGTTGGAAGCTGCCATGATTCAAGCAGAGGCTGCCAATGAAGCAAAATCTGTATTTATTGCAAACATTACTCATGAACTCAGAACACCTCTTAATGGTATTCTTGGCATGACTGCAGTGTCCATGACAGAAAGTGACATGCACAAAATTCAAAAGAGTCTTAAAATTATATACAAGTCCGGTGAGTTGCTCCTGCATCTCTTGACCGACTTGTTGATTTTTTCAAGAAACCAACTGGGCAAGGTCTTGCTGGAAGAAAAAGAGTTTAAGGTGTCGGAAATCGTTTCGCAAATCAAAGCCATTTTCGAAAAGCAAGCGTCATCGGTTAAAGTGTCTATGTCTGTTGAATTGATTCCGTCTAGGATTGACACAATGGTTCTTTACGGTGATGCTAATCGGATTATTCAAATCTTGATTAACTTGATCTCAAACGGATTAAAATTTACTCAGGAAAATGGTTCGATAACGGTCAAGCTAATCTGTCATGGCGTGGTTGAATCATCCAAAAATGCAACGAATGATTTATTAAATGAAAAATTTGATAGCTCAAACGCTGATTTGATCGAAAGAGCAATTAATAATAGTGAGATCTATGCCTCTGAGAGTAAAAATTTTTACGTTTCAGAAAAAAATGAATCATTAAACGTGGAAGAGGTATCATCACTGGATGAGAAACGGATTGATCATGTCGTTTCTGTTGCTCCAAACAGCAGGGAATCGCGGTCGGTACACCGCCAACATAGTACTGCTACCAAAAACTCTCAAGCCACGTCACCCGTGCGTGATTCAAGGCATTCCAGTCGAGGTACCGGCAGTCTTACCTCATCACTACGAAGAAACCGAGCCCATGCGTTATCTCTTTCACAATCTTTGCATCGGTCAATCAAGACTTTGCCTCAACTTAATGGGCTGCGTTCAATTTCACCTTTAAACAATGAGCATGCAGTGGAGGAAGATTTTACCGAAAAATACCTTTTGTTTGAATTTCAAGTTGAAGATACGGGCCCAGGAATTTCTGAGCCTTTGCAGCAAAAAATTTTTGAACCATTTATTCAAGGCGATCAAGCATTGTCAAAGAAATATGGTGGTGCGGGATTGGGACTTTCGATTTGCAAGCAGCTTGCCGAACTTATGGGGGGTACTATCGAAGTGGATTCAATTGAAGGCATGGGTGCGACATTTATATTTAGAGTAAGGTTGCGATACATTAAGGACGTTGCGCCTTCTATTACTTTCAGTGAAGGCAATGATTTGCCGACTGATAAAATAATCAGTCCGGAGAAGAAAAACAGCGTGTCCGAAGCAGGCACGTTGGCCGGCTTGGGTTCGGCTTCTTTTTTTGCAAACAAGACAACGTTAGATTACATAGACGACGACGATACGGATGCTGATAGCATATCCTCGGTTTCAAGTTCGATCAGATCCGTGGCTGAGAGCGTTAAGGCGTTCATGTCAGGTTTAGGAAGCACGAACAGTACCAGCAAGACATCGCCACCGCTAGACAAGCTAGAAAACAAGGTGCGGCCAAAGCGAGACATCAACATATTAGTGGTTGAGGATAACAAGGTAAATCAACAAGTTGTGAAGAGAATGCTTCAATTAGAAAAAATCAATTATATTGCCATTGCAAAGGATGGTAACGATGCAGTTGAGAAAATTAAGTCGACCATATCTGCAGGCAATTATTTCGATGTTGTGTTTATGGACATTCAGGTAAATTTTTTTCTTTTTTTCTAATAATGGGAGGGTTTTTTTGTTTTACTAAGTATAATCATACATAGATGCCAAATCTGGATGGCTTGCAAGCAACACGGATTATTCGGCAAGATCTTGATTACAAGTATCCGATCGTGGCCCTGACTGCTTATGCAGATGATTCTAACGTTAAGGAATGCATGGATGCTGGCATGAATAATTTTCTTACAAAACCGATCAAGCGACCACAACTTTATGATATTCTTAACGAATATTGTCATCTGGGCAGCGATAGTTAAAAACAAGTTTACAGAGAAAAGAAATTTTTTTTTTTGATTGTTTTGTTACTTTTCGACTAGGGGTTCAAATTGGTTTTTTATTTTGTTTTTTTTTGTTTTTTTTTAAATATAGGAGTTGATTTTTTGTTTGTGATTTTGTGAGGGATGTATGTATTATAGGGAGTTTTGTCAATTTTGTTTTTATGTTTTACAATATTTTTTGTTTACTTAAAATATTAAATGTAATCAAAATATGCAATCATTAACATGTGCAAACCATTTTTATTAAGAGAGTTGCGGTAATATACAAACAAAAACAATAAAAGTAAAAACTCCAAACAGTTCCGTACTATAAATGCTGCGATAATTGTCAATAATAATAATAATAATAATAGTAATAAAAAAGAAGTAAGAAAATGCTTGCAAAATTGTGCCTCAAAAAGTTAATTAATTTTTTTTTTTTCTTCTGGTTTGAATTTTTGCATTGGTTCATTTATACTGTATATTATTTTAAAACCGTTCTTCACGATCGGAGTAATTGGTTGCTTGACTCAAGCCTCCAAATCCCCAATTGCTAACAATACCCAACATTCCAATTCTCCAACCACGCCATAAGCCTTCTAAACCAGAACTTCCGTTATCTTCTTTTGCGACGATATCCCATAAAGTTCCCAAAATTCCGTTATACGAACCGGTCGGCACGATGGCGCTTTCGGCCACGCCAACGTACGCGATCTGGCCTCTTCGCAATACGGTTTCGAGCGGCAACCTGATGGCCAATTCGGTCACGGCTGAGACAAACGAAAGAAAATTATAAAGCACGGGAGCGGAAAATCGTTCAATGCCCCACCTTGCTCTTAAAAAATATGGCGTGCCGCGGGAAATCAACTTCGTGACCGCGGTCAATAGCGTGGTGGGCAACAAAAGTTCGGAAGGGCAAGTTAATGACGGCAGGCATTGCAATGATGCCACTACTGACCGGGGTTGAGCGTCAGCCGGAGTAAGTATCAGTTTCAAACGAACAATGTCTAGTGGCGAAATTAGAATCGTTGCCAACGTTGTCGCCGTGACCGACGTGATTAAAGACAGGATCGGTTGTGTGCTGTCAGCGATATCGACCAGGCTTGCATCCGGCAGCGAGAGCACGGCCGAAAATAGTGCGGACAGCCAGGTTTCTAAAGATTTAAAAATGACCGATTGCAAAAAAGTGACGTTGGTTCCTAAGTATGCACAGTTTAGTGGGCCGAATTAAATCAAACGGAAATTGCTTTACCTCTCCATATTCCCCATGGACCATCTTTAGTCCAAAGCGCGCCCATGGCACTAGTGATGTACGGTCCATGCTTGCCAATTTGTAATGATTGAGGACTGCCGGGTCGCCTGTTAATTTTGCTACCAGCATGGCTGCGCCGTCGGGCACGACTGGCATGTGCGGACGATCCAGGTTCGGAGTCAACGGTTGACGCCTCACTTAGCCGGCGAGAATGAAGCCTGGCAAGATTGCTCGTTCGTAATTCTTCCCCTGGTGTTGTAAAATAATCAATAACTTCATCATCGTCTGCCCTATCCTTATCATAATCAAATGAATCCTGCTCGAACGTGTCAATGTCATCGATCAAGCCACGCCGCAGTGATGGTCCGGATTCTTTTTTGGTTGATGAAAAACTATTGATGCGATTAAATTGGCGGCGTGATTTATCGTACTTGCCAACTTGGATCACCATCTTGGCCACTTCGAACGGCTGGGCGACAAACGTGGACGAATACCGCATGATCACGGAATTTGTCACGCCGCGAATGACTTCGGCCACGTTTGGAAATTCTAAATAATCTGCATAATCAAGATCTAATAAAAAAGATTCGGCTCGCACGCCGGTTGATGAATTCGAATTCGAAAAACTTGCAAGACCTTGCGATGATAATGATGAGGATCGGAGGTCAGGAATGCCTGAGTGGAACGTGAGTTCGGGTGGATTATAGTACGGTCGTAGCGGATTCGGATGAGAATCTGAGTCCATGGATAACACAAAATGGTTTTTCTCTTTAAAAAAAAAATTCTTGTCTTGTTCTCGAGATCAAACACAAAATGCGAGTAGAATTACCGTTGCGTGTTTAATGGAGTCGGTCGTCAGGCCCGTCGTGCCTTTCTTTATCATTCATTCATCATCATCAATTTGGGACGTTCGGCAATCGCGTGAAAGGTTAATTTTTTTTTTTCGTCATATAATAATAATACCCATTGATAAAGCACAAAAATTTTCTTTTTTTCATAGACAAACAGAAAGCAATAAAAAAATGCCCGGATCTACATTACGTGAGAAAAAACGGAAGGTTGGAAGTGCATCGGAAGATCAGAAACCAAAGAGCAGTATATCAATTATTGGCAGCAAACTTGATCAGAACACCAAGAAACGGAAAGTAGAAGAAAAGGTGGAAGAAGAATCAGGTATGGCCAATGGGTAGATTAATGAAATACCACAAATCAAATAGCTAATTTTATGGATTTGAATGGTTTAGAGGATATTGTCAGTGAAGACGAAGACGAGTCAGAAGAAATAGATGAGTTTGACGTGGATGTCGAGACTGGCAGCGACGACGAAAGCTCACCAGAATCACAAAGCGAAAACGAGAGTGAAAACGAAGCCGAAGCTGATAATGAAGCCGATAATGAGAAAAGTGACGACGAGGACGATGAGAACGACGAGCAAGAAAGTTCTCAGGACGAATCGGATTCGAACTCGGACGCTGAGATTGAGAATATCAATTTAGCAGGACAACAAAAGAAGAAGAAAAGTAATTTCAATATTTTTTTTATTATGATTATTTTATTACAAAACAATAATCGTGTATTAACATGTCTTGATTTAGAAACCAAGCGAACCGATCCGGAAGCGTTCTCAACTGCAATCACGGCTATTTTAGGTTCTCATTTGAAAGCTCACGATCGAACCAATCCGGTCCTAGTTCGGTCGAAAGCAAGTGCCAGGGTGATTGAAGAATCTAAACTAGAAGCCAAGGCCAAGCGCGAACTGCGAATAGAGAAGAAGCAATTGCTAGACAAGGAACGAATCAAGGACGTGATCTCGGGTACTCGTGAAGGCGAAACCGCAGCACCGGATGCAGTTAAGCTCACTACGGAGCATGAAAAATCATTGAAAAAAACTGCAAAAAGAGGTGTGGTGAAACTGTTCAACACTGTTTTGGAGGCACAAAAGAAAGCAGCCGCTGCTGCATTGGAACAGTAGAAATACAGCCAAGGTAAAAAAAAAAAAAAGTTATTGATGGTTTTTTTAATGATTCTAAATGTACAATATTTTCATGAATATATATTTACAAGAATAAAAAAAAATCATGTAGGTCATAATCGTTGTATCTATTTATTAAAATCTCTAGCCTGAAGGTTTCTCGTCATGGAAGGTAACGTGGCAACCAGGCCGTCCAGTTCCTTAGTCACTTTAACTTGACATCCCAATCGAGAACTACATATTTTTCGTTAATTAGAGTCTAAAACAAGGGGGGAAATAAATCCCATTATGCATATGCATAATTTCACGTACGTTTCAGTAAGACCGAACGCAAGGTCCAGCATGTCATTTTCGTCGTCATCCGGTTCTGCGATCAGGTCGTAATGTTCAGAATCAATAATGACATGGCATGTAGAACAAGCACACGATCCTCCACAGGCACCTGCAAAATCTGTCAGACCATGCCACAACAACAACCAAAAAAAAATATTATTAACCTTCCATGTCAAGATCGTTTGCTTGCGCAATGTCTAAAAGATTGTCCCCTTCGGCCACTTCAAGTTCAACTTTTTCACCGTCTGTAGTCACAAATGATATATGAACTCTAGATGTCAATGTCAGCTTCATTTATTCAACTCATGTTATTAATTGAAAAAAAAAACACGACAACTCACTCCTCACCCGGTAAAGGCTCATGAACATGACCATGATACGGTACAGCAGTGACCGAAAACAATCGACAAGGCGCCACCATGACTTTCTTTGTCAAACCACTAGAATTTGTCCGCCTCCATGCCGATAATGAAATATTTCTTGACAACGATGACAACAAGTTCAACCGTAACGGCAACAAAGCTGACCGGGTTCCAAAAGCCCGCAAACAACTAGAAACAATCATTTTACTCTCAAATAAAAAAATATATCAATTCTCCCTACTCGAAACGTCTAATTCGAAAACTCAGGTTTCACGGCTGATATACAATTTTGAGAAAATCGAAAACACAAATTAAATACTTACATAATCGGCCAGAAGGGGGCCAATTTTTAATCTCCAGCCACTCACAGCACAGCAGAAAATTCAATAAATCCGGGCCGAAAGTGTATGTAGAACGGTTTGGCAAAAAATAAAATTAGTTACTAATATTGGAAGATAATAAAAAACAGAAAACTATCAAACAAAAGAATTTTTAAATCATTATTTATCTTGTTCGAATAATGCCTGCAGCAATGAGCAGTTGAATCTTCTTTCGTACTTCAGGATTCTTCATGTGCTCGTTCAACGCGGCCGGATTTTCTCTAGCCTGGCCAAGGATCGACTGCATAACTGGATCCTGAATAATCGAAACAATTTCTGGGTCCTTGCTTACCCTATCCAAAGTTTCCTGTTCGGTCTCTCCATCCTGTGATTGGAATCGTGCACCCAATGCCTTGCTTCGAAGTGCTTCAATCTCATTAAAATGCTGATGATCCTTGTCCTTTTCGGAAACCTCATTCAATGTATCCACGACTTTGTTGTATTCCCTCATGGCAAAATAAGCATTAGCCTTTCTAATATATGCGCGAAGGAAATTTGGATCCTTGGCAATAGCAGAGTCACAGTCCCTGACAGCTTCTGGGAAGGACAACAGCTTGGCATAAGCTGCCGCACGGTTGCTGTAACCACGAGCATCCTCTGGAGCTCGCTTAATCATCTCCGTATATGCCTTAACCGCATTTGGCCAATCTGCCGCCTTGAAAAATGCATTCCCTTCCTCACGCGCTGCTTCTGCCTGCTCAGGATCGATATATGCTTCAACATCTTTCTGCTTCTTCTCCTTCTCGACCGCCCGAAGTTTTGCCAAAACATCTGGTGTTCTGTGCTCGGTAAGTGACCGTTCGTAAAACTCGATCGACTTTGTTAAGTCACCTAGTTTGTGATATGCTGTTCCAATTCTGCCAAATGACTTGGCAATAATCTTGTAGTCAGTGCGGGTCTCTCGTCCTTCTTCAATGGCCTTATGACAGGTCTTGATAGATCCTTCCAAATCGCCCTTTTCAAACTCTGCAGCAGCAAGATTGTTTAAATATGTGACATCCTTGTACAGTTCCCATGCTTTTTGGTAGTGTTCTATGGCAGCATCAAATCGCCGAGCCTTGTAATCGGTATTTCCTAACGCCTTCTCTTCATCTGCCTTCTTCTTGTTAACAACTTCCTCTGACTCAGGTTCGGGTTCAGGCTCAGATTGTGGCTCAGGCTCTTTCTTGGTTTCCTTCTGTGGAGCGTCTGGCATGGGAGTGTCATTGGGTTCTGCGGATTCCTGCGCAGCAGCACCTGGGCCGCCATTTCCGAGTTCAATATCCAGTCCCAACAAAACTGCAATAACTTGCATAATTCTCGGATCAGACACCATCTCCGAGTTAAGAAGTGATGGGGTTGCCTGAATTTGCTTCAACTTTTGAATAAATGCCTGGTCAGCCAAAAATGCACTGGTCTTGGGATTGCCGGCCAACTTGGCAAACAAGTTAGGATCCTGCAAAAACTTGCCAATCCCCAGATCCGGGGTCGTGCCGTCAGCAGCAGCCTCGTTTTTGATAGCTTCTTCCACGGCATTCAATCCTGACTGGGCCTGAGCGTTTGTTGGATCCAGCTTAAGAGCTTCCTCATATGTATCCTTGGCGCCAACCAGATCTCCCTGTCCATGTAAGGCAGTAGCCTTTCTGGTAAAGCCCTTGACCCAAGTGGGGTTAATGTTGATACACTCCTCGGCATCCTTCAGAGCGTTGTCGAAGTCCTTCAGAGACGCATACGATCCAGATCGATTCGAGTAAAGAACATGATTTGGCGTAGGCGAAACCTCAATAGCGCTAGTAAACGCACCAATGGCCTCTTTGTACTGCTTACTGGCGAAAAAAGCGTTTCCCTCGGCTTTGAACTGGCAAGCTTGTCAGTATTGTTGCATCCTGGTTCAATCACGGCAACCACCCTTACCTTATCGGCCTCAGTAGACATTTTGAGTCAGCAAAAAGTAACTAATTTAAGTGATTTGAATGTTTTTGTACGGAATTCAATAGGCAGATCAAAAGCTTGAATCTGGTTAAAAATTCGAGTCGAGGGAAGTCCTTTAAATATTCGAAGGCTGTGAAAGTTCGAGAATGTTTTGGCTTACGTTACTGTGGTGGGTTACCCGGTGCATATTATGCCATCATTCATTCAATATTTACCCCAGCCATTCATTCATTATATTACTTCGATCCGAGATTCTCATCACTGCCACTCTAATGAATGGCCTGCGATGTCTGACCAAGCGTATGTGTTTAAACTAACAGGGTTAGAAGACTGCATTGGCTTATAGATTGTCTAGCTCGAACTCGGTAGACGCGGTCTACATCCCACTAGGTTACGTTACTCCTGATTTTCCTTCCCTAAAATGGCCCACCGGGAGGCGACTGGATTCACAATATTATCTTTATTATCGATATGATATTTGGAAGTTCACTTTATTCTGGACTCTTATTTTGTATGCGGTGGCACACGGTGTGGCTGCACTTTGGGCGGTCTTGATGAATCGCAGGGTCAAGTCGGCGGTCGTTTTTTCCATATACCTTGGTGTTGGACTTATTGAGGCATTAATAAGTGGCAGTATTATTGGTGCAATTTTGGGTCTCATATACACTGCTGGATTGTTTACAATGTCAACCTGGATTCCGTTTGTTTGGGGCGTTGTACAGCTATTTGTGGTGATCATGACTGGATACTCAATGGCATCAACAGTGATTTAAGATGATGGTAAATAATTGCATTTATATGGCGTTTAAAGGTGTTGGTTTGTTTTATGTCTATTTAATTGTCGTTCATTCGTTTCTGTATCGTGCGCAAGAACTGCAAGCTCTGTGTACGCTATTGAAACTATTGTAACCAATGTGTATTTTGAAAACAAGAATTTGTATTACGTATAAATATATATATATATATTTATATTTCTTGCCTCGTATATTTGTGATTGTGGATGGCCCATGTCGATATTAGTACAAACCCCTGAAAAAGTGACAGGGTTAAATAAATATTGTATATTTAATAAATATAACTCCAATACAGCAAATTTCACGTTCGCATTCAAAAGCCATATTCTAGTTTTGTTGGTGATCCGCTTGCTTGAGTGTCCTACTATTGACATATTAAGATTTGGCATCGGACCAACCGATTCAAAATGTTTGGATCTTTTGCAAAGGAAAATCCAATTTCTTCATCATCATTTACTGCTGCTGCCCCTACTTCATTATTTCAAGGGTTTCAACCACAATCTTCCGATTCAAGCACGACCTTTCCTGGGTTTGAAGCACCTAAGGCCAATAACGAATTGATATTGCAGAATAATCGGGCCGGACAAGGCTTGGATTTACAGCGAGCAAAATTTGCCGCATCACCTTTAAAAGCAGACACAACACATTCGTTTGAGAAAAAGGGCGCATTGCGATATAAAATAGGCCCATTTTTAGACGGAACTGCTTGGGTAGAAGATCAATCTGACTTATCTAATGCACACGGAACCATATTCAGTGTTGATCTTGAAGAACGCAAGTTTAGTCCAGATTATGTCAAGGTTGGTTTCAAATTGAAAGGCGCTTTATTAACCATTGTGTGTTAACCATACATATCTATATATATATTTAGTATGTAGTTGAGACCCATAATCTTTATTACGATCTTGTGCTATCAGAAGAAAATACATCCAACAATGAGAATAAACTTCCACAATACACCACTACATATCTTCATATTCTTGACGCCGCTCGATTAAGAACGGAAGACGAATATCTTGATGACGCATACATTGTTGCCAATTGTTTAATTTCTGCATTTTTTGTTCCATCAGGCACTACACGTGCTGGATTAATAATGGAATGGGTGAACCGGACTGATCAGCGGCCAACTATTGAGCAATCAACTGACATAATGACAAGCCCGATACCATCCGATGAACCTGAATTCTGGAGTTTTGTTCATAAGCTTGCGTTGAGAGGACTATTTCTTCAATGCTCTAATTGCTTGCAAAAATCCGGTATCGAATTTGGCGATGCTGGGTCCAGTTCCGTATTTCAATCACTCATCTCAGTACTAGATTCAGCACCTCGTGGTGAAGATTGGCAATCGGGTCACAGAACTTGGAGAGCAAGAGTAATAACGTTTGCCGAGAGCGTTCCCAAGGTTCAAGATATTCGACTGAGAAAGGGAGTATCGACGATTTTTAACATCCTTCGGGGTGATGCGGATACCATTCTGGCATTGTCAGACACATGGCAGGAAGCTACTGCTGCGATGTTTCTTTTTCACGATCCGTCACCAGTACGATTAACAGAATATTTTGAAAAAGTTGTAAAAGTTTTTCCGGTGGATGACACGTTAGAAGTCGAGCGAGCTTGCGCGGCAGTTTTTAGTACAAACATTCCCACCGCCTTGGCAATTTTGGAGGTTTTGGATGTCTGTGCAGCTGCGCATGTGGCAGACTTCTGTGATCGCCAGGGCATGCTGGACGCATACTTTGACATGGATACACTGTAAGTTATGTTTATGTGACGCATTACGACCAATTGCTAATCTTATGCAGTGGACTACCGTCTTTTAGGGATTATTTATTTTTGGAACACGGAGAAGCGTGTACAATGAACAAGGAGACTTGGTTTATTGGAGTCTCATATTTAAGGGAGACGGACTCGGCAGGATCCAAAGGCTTAATAGAAGAGGTATTTACTTCTTTCTTTTGGCTAGTCATGTTAAATTTTAACTAATGTTTAATATTCAGACCTTGAAAAGAACGTATCCGGATTCAGAAGAGACACTTGATCAACTTCTTGAAATTGCAAGAGAATTAGGATTGGAAAGTGCATATCATCAAATCGTTAATGTGAGATTTTTTTTCATTTTTTTTTGTTTCATTTTTTTTGAGCGAGTACTGACGAGGCAAATAGTCGTGGAGCAAGATTAAGCTTTTTGAAGGCAAGATTGGTGATGCGCTAATATCATTAGCAGATATCGGCAACTATATAGAAATGCGCGGAATCGTTTGGAAACTTTTTGAAGATGGACTGACAAACGGCATTGCGATTCCAGACTTGCAGCTTCAAAAATTTTTGTCTTCCCCTGAGAAGGCACCAGATGCTGTGCGCGAGTTTATAGCTCCGTATGCGTTGTTGTTCCAATTTTTCAATTCCAAGCAGGATGACGACGTGGCTCAGGCTTCTCAATACCTGTCTACTTTACTGCAGTTTAAATTTTTGCCGGCAAAATATTTTGCAGTATTGATCACTTTATTGGAGTCCTTACTGGACCGAAAACATCCACGAACGTTACCAATTGAAGAACTCACGGGAGTGATTACTGAGTTATACAAATGGGAGAAAAACAAGACCGCATACGAAGAAGGCATTCAGTTCTTAAATCAGGTCTTGAAATTCAAGGGCCAACATGAAGATTCTGCCACTGAGCTTGTGCAACGAATTCGACACGCCTTGATAAAAGAAATCTCTAGAGCATTTCTGGAAGGCGAATAAAGTCCACTTGTTTTGTATCATATAGTTTACACGATATAGATTGAAAAAAGAAAACGAAATTTTATGAAAGTTAAAAACCCTAAACCGGTCTATCACGAAAGGCACGCGTTTTACCTTTTTTTTTCCCCGTAACGCGTTTGCCCGCTTCGCCACTGATATAGCGTAAATGCAGCAAGCAGCTATGGAGCCCGTGACCGATCCGTCAGACTGGATCAGGACTCGGTTACCGAGCTTATCAGTATTAGATTCGAACTTGCGGTGTCGAATATGCAGGGACCTGTACGCGTCGCCGGTCATGGCTGAGTGCAGTCATACGTTCTGTTCGCTGTGCATTCGCAAATGCATAGCCGCGACTCGAAGCAGCGAGACGCCGTGCTGCCCGATATGTCGGCAGCTGGTTATGGAGATTAAATTAAAGAGGAACCAGATTGTGGAGGACTTGGTGGACTGGTATGTCAAATCAAGAAAAGAACTATTGAATGCTGCCAATGAATTACCGAGGGAGGAGGACACGCCAAAGAAGCGGAAAGCAGACGAGACAGAAGACATACATGATGGCATAGAGCATAACAGTTTGCGGAGGTCCAATCGGGCCACGAAGAAAGTGTAAGTCCATGTCAATCGGTTTGTTGGTTTCGATGCTTGCTAACAAAGCTGTTTTGTTCCAGGCAATATACAGAACTGCTGCTGATACCAGGAGATCCAGCTGTGGTGGAAGAGCAGCCAGATGATGTTGTGGTAATTGAAGATGAACAGCGAGAAGAATCAAACGGTCCGGCTTGTCCGATTTGTAATAAGCAAATGTCCGAACGCGAGGTCATGCTGCACCTTGACGCTTGCACGAACGAACAATTATTGAAAAATGAGCATAACAACAGCAACATCAGCAGTAGCAGTAGTAGTAAGAAATTGGGTTACCATGGAATGAAGCAGTCATCATTAGATGCTAAGCCGGCTCCATTGTTTAGAAAAATTGAAAACACGCCAACGCTTCAACGGTTGCCTAAATTACAATATTCATTGCTTAATGACAGCAAGTTAAGAAAAGTGCTGACGGACATGGGTATACAATCACGAGGTACGCGATCACAGATGCAATTACGACATACGGAATGGGTAAACATATGGAATGCCAACGTGGATTCACGTCATCCAAAATCTAAAACGCAATTATTACAGCAATTGCAAGATTGGGAATCAAGCACGTCAAAGTATTCGGTCAAGGAAGTATCTACGAATGATTTATCGGAATGGAACAAAAAACATGCATCAGAATTTGGTGACTTGATTGCGCAGGCAAGGAGAAGCCTGGGTAAAAATTCGAAGCCTATACCATGGCATGATGAAAGCGAGAACAGGTCTGGTGAGCCCGTCATGGTCTCACATGAAGACAAACAATTTTCAAAAGAGAATATCGTGGACGTGTCAAACGACAAGAAACTTGATGATGATCACACATTATTGGGGAGTGGTACTCCCGTGAACGCCGAAATTGCATCTTGACATGTCCCACAGTTTGTAGATTAGAGAACGCTCAGATGAAATGAGCAAACCAATTTTTTACAGTGCTTTAGCGATTGATATTGAGCTCTACGTTCTCAGTTACGATTACTATCTGACGGATAAGGTTTAAATTAAAGCACATCTCACACAGCTGGCACTTTTTGTTACCACGTGACTGCCGCAAGAAATTTAAATTATATTTGTACTGTACTTTCAATACAATTGCAATAAATCACGGTGCGTAAAAAAAAAAGGTTTGCATTTTAGAACTTGAGCCAATACAGCAAGACTTTTTCAAAAAGTCGAATTAGTTTGATTACTCGAGTACCGAGGGAAATGAAGTCGCGATTCGGTTGAAGTCAGGTCTGAATTGTCGGCGTTATTTTATTCCGTAATATTTTTATTTTTTTAATTTTTTTTGGCTTTGCGGGGGGAGAGACATTGGGCACAAAAAAAAAATTCATGAGGACGAACGATGTTTGTGTTTCCGGCAAACGATGAGAGTTATCGGAAGAGGAAGAAATCATTTAAAGCTTGTGAGCAATGCAAGAAAGGTCGAGTGAGTTTTTGTTTGAAAAGCTATTTTTCACGAATTTTGCTGGTTTTGCTCAATTTGACTAAATCTGTTCAGCGACGATGCCAGTCTTTCCCTAGAATTAGGCACGGCCAATGCACCAGGTGTGCGAAAGACAACATTCAATGCACGTATGTGGATAATTCATAGTAATTATAGTAGGATCATTGACAAAAGAATTAAAAAAAAAATAAACAGTTTAATGACCTTGCCTCTATCTGAGTTGCCAAACACGCCGTCGTCTCTAACATCTCAGCAAGAAGAAAATTTGGTTCGGTTGCAATCTACAGAAAGACCGACGACACAAATCATGACAAGCATAAGTGCCGTGATTCATGCCTCAGATAAGGAGATTGAACCGCCGTTGGAGGCAATCCCGTTAGATCAGGAAGGCGATACTGCGACCAGGAAGTTCATTTCAAACCTTGATCCCGCATCAGACTTGGTTATGGTTGGAGATCCTGATAAAGATAAAGTTGGGATATGGGTGCACAAGAACGCCGAGCACAGTTTATTACATACTTCAAAAAAGCCCGTGATGGAATTCCCGGCACTGAATGCACAACTGCTGACATATCTCAATACTCAGCATGCGTTTGACTTGCCGGACCAATCCGATCGGGCGGGATTGTTGAAAATTTATTTTACCTACATAAACTCAATCTTGCCTATTGTGGACGAGCAAATATTTTTTACACAATACAATAACGGCGGGCATTCGACGTTGCTATTACTGGCCATCATGCTCGCTGCTTGCAGACACCGCAAGGCAGAAAAATTTTTGCACGAAACAGATCCGCGCACTTTTGCAGCTGCGACTCATCGAAAACTGAACGCGCTTTTGTACGCCGAAATGGAGCAAGACCCGTTAACTCTTGTGCGCATACATGCTCTCATGAGTTTCCATTCAGAAGGACCAAATGGGCTTGACCAAGGTGCCAAAAATCTCGGGCTCGCGTTTCACTACGCGCATACGCTCGGCATTCATCTCAAGTATGCAAAAACGGGATCAACACAGACAGGATACAGTGAGCCTCGGCAGAAGCTTTGGACGTCACTGTGGTGCCTGGACAGGATGTCGACTTGCGTGAACGGACGGCCTCATAATTCAGACCCTACTGATGTTAGCATCCAACTAATTGATAAAACAGTGGAAGGATGCGAAGAATTGGCCATGATTACGGATGCTTGCCAAAGCTTGGATCAGGCAATTGAGCTTTACCGGCCAAAGGCAACCAGAGATGCTTTGCCCGAAAAAAAAGAATTTCGCAAGAGTGACTTCCTTCCCAGGCTTTTAAATCTGGTAGCCATAATTTTGAGTTACAGGACGGTGCAGGGCAGAACTGCAAGTCCGCAAGTGCCCGAGTCCGCAGCAGAGACTTTACTTGTAACTTCATTGGAATTGTTAAGTATTGTTGAGAAGGCAAGCATGATCGCGCCGTTACCAGTAATTCCTTACTCGGTATCTCTCACATTAGGCATTTTTTTGAGTCAATTCCCCAAACTGGAAGCCTGTGCCGGATGGGAAAGAGCGTGTGCTATTTTGGACAGGTTTGGACAATACTGGTGGATAGCGGAAGCCATGTCGAGCCTGGGTCGAAGAGTTTTTCAACGACTTAACGGAGAATTTGCTTCATTAGAAAACGAACCGGCCCGGCCGAATGCCGAAATTCCGAACGGCCCAACGTCGAGCGTGCTTGAACAGGCATCGCTATTTGGAGGCTTGGATAGGGACGCCGCTGATTTTTGGTTTCAGAATATGACAGGGTTTGAAGAATTTCAAGCCATGATGGACGCGGAATTTTTGTAAGGCATAATTATCAAGCTTTGTAATGTTATCAATTTTTGTGTATCCTACGTAAATGCCTTGTAAAATTTGTAAAAAAAAAAATTTCCCGAGGCACTCGGGTATACGAAGTATGTAACAGGCACGTCGTCCGGGTTTTTATGCCGAAAGCGAGTACGAAATTGCTCGGATACTAACTAAACACGTTATTCAATGGTACGCGCAGAACAAGCACTCAAAAGGCGAATACGAAAACAAGACGAGATAATGTTTAAAGAAGAATCATGTAACAGGCTTTGAATATATATATATATATATATACCTTATACCCTATGTTAATTCCCTTTTGGCCCTTCTGACTGCTATTATGGATCTTGTGCTTGAGGCTTGTGACACGTTCGTGTTTGATTGGGTTTACGCCAAACTGTTCCCCCTGCCATCAACAACGACCACGACGGCATGGTCTACTACGTACACGGTTGATATCCTTTTATTTAAAGCAACGCCAACTGCTTATATGACGACCGTGCCGCGGACCAGCCTTACCAGGATATTACTTTCGCTTTTTTTAATTACATGGGGGTTCGGCTTGGCAGTCTATTTCCTGTTTGCGGCCGGCACGTACGTGCTCGTGTTCGACAAGCGCGCCTGCGATCATCCCAAGGATCTCAAGAACCAGGTCCGGCTCGAGATCTTGCAAGCCGTGAGAGTAATGCCGGTCATGGCTGCGCTCATGGTGCCGTGGTTTGCCGGCGAAGTGCTTGGGCATTCGTAACTGTACTGGGACAGCACGCCATATTCTCGCCCGCAGATGGCAGCTCAGGTGGTCTTGTTTCTGGCACTTACGGACATGGGCATCTACTTCATTCATCGAGGCCTGCATCATCCGCATTTGTACAGGTACTTGCACAAGCCCCACCACAAATGGATCGTACCCACGCCGTTTGCGTCTTACGCGTTTCATCCGCTCGACGGTTACTTGCAGTCGTTGCCGTACCACATTTTGCCGTACGTTTTGCCATTGCACAAGACCGTATACATTTCGCTGTTTGGCTTCATTAATTTCTGGACCATCATGATCCACGACGGCGAGTACTTATCCAACAACCCGATCGTGAACGGCTCGGCCTGTCATGCCATGCATCATCTGTATTTTAATTACAACTATGGCCAATTCACCACATTATGGGACAGAATTGTCGGTTCATATCGTAAGCCGGATCAGTCATTGTTTGATGCAAAAACTAAAATGGCCAGCAACACCTGGCAGCTGAAATCGACTGAGATGGAAAGAATCGTAAAGTTGGTCGAGCATGACGACAGTCGAGTGTATCTGCACCCTGACAAAATCAAGAAGGCTACTTGATGATTATTTGCATTGATGCGTGTAATTGTTATATTGAACGTAACAACCAGTGAACTAATTATCGACGTTTACATAATGCGACAAAATAAAGTTTAGAAGCCATTCTCTCGCCAGAACGCACAATGGGTTTGTTGGAAGTTCACGGTCGTGGTTTCCGAATACAAGAATATTTACCCAATCAGATTTGAAGATTCTTCAAACAACCAATTAAAGTCCTTGCATACGCTATAAAGTTCATGGTACAAGTACTAACTTTTATTACAAATTCTTTTTTTCACAATAAATGCTTGACAAAAAACTCATTTGTCTTTTGCAAAGCTTCTTCAGCCCTCTGTTTTTGTAGTGGCACGCTCCAATCGCCTCTGGCAGCTGCAAACCCATGATGAACGTCATCAAACCTAATGTACGTGACTTTGCGAAGTTTTTGAAGTAATGGATTTAATTTTTCCTCATCTTCACCATTAGACGCGATCAGTAACACCGGCGTGTCCTCGATACCGTCAGCATCGAGAGCTTCCAATCTCGACGGATGAATTAACGAGATGGCACCAACAATGTTATTCTTGGCTGCCAAGATGGCCAACTTGCCACCCCAACAAAACCCGTACAGTCCAGCCACGCGCACGGTCGGGAACGTGTTCTTGACCCAGTCAAACACGGTTTGCAGGTATGCCAATTGTTTCTCGGGCGCGTTCTTAACCCTCCACGCGGCCGTGATTTCTGGATCGTCTCGTGGAACTTTTTCGGAACCGAGTGGTTCGCCATTGAAAAAATCTGGAATCAACACGAGCGGTGCGTTCGAACTTCCCGTGGCCAAGAAATCGGCGCCCTGGAATACTTGCTTGGAGAACCCAAACACGTCTAATGAAACAACGCCAAATCTTGGTTACCGCAAATTACCAGAAAATTTTTTTTTTAATTTGCTTACCGTAGATTGCGACTACCGCCCAAGTCGCTTTTCTGTTGCCGGTGATGTAAACTTTTCTGTTTTCGACAAGTTCAAACTCGCCCTTGGAAGTATATTCCGCTGCCAAAAAAAAAAAAATAAAAATAAATAATTAGCTTCATGCAATAATTATTTCCAGAATGCAATTGATTCTACTCACGAGTAAATTTAGGAACAGGAAGAACGTCGCAAGCTTCTTCTGTAGCCATTGTGAATATTTAATTAATAGTAGATTGCAATCAACTTGTTTTTGCCGGCGAACCGTAATATTTATATGTTACACACCGGCTCAAATATTACGTCATGATTCAGGTTAATGGTGCACGCAGACCCGGAGATTAACCCAAGTTGTGTAATAAATCCGAGAGCCTATTACAAGGTACAAACATGTTAAAAAGTTGCATATAAATAAACTGGTTCGCATATTAATGCATTATATAAATAAAAGGTGCTATACAAATTGACACGAAAACCCCCCATAAATTACTCATCTTCAGCATCCTCCAATACAACGTGCCTGACTGGGCTTCGTGACCTCGACTGGTTTCCAGAAGAAGGCGGTGTGAGTCCGACTTGGTGCTCGCTCTTCTCTTCGCCATCTAAAAACTCTTCTGCTTCCTCACCAGTGTTGGTGTCCAACGTAACATGCCCAGACTTGTCGCTGGCCTCGGTCACAAACTTCTCGTTAACAACCGGTTCTTCCACTTTCGGAATCGAATTTAATTCCAACGGTACCTTTGTCTCATTCAATTCTTCCTGAGACAATACTTCATCTTTTTCTTCATACGGAAGCGCACTCTCGAGTGTAACCGGATGTGATGGGTTTAATGAAGCAACCGAGTCTGTGGAAGCGGAACTAATGTCTTTTACGCTCGGTTTTTCCAATACAAACTGTTCATTATCTTCATTAACTATCGAAACTTTTGGTTCGCCAACTGGATTGCCCAATGGATCAACAACCTTGGTTGAACTGTCTAAAAAATCATTATAAGATTCGTCAATCTCTTGTGGCGGTGGAACAATCTCATAAGCTTCAGCATCACTATCTGAATCATATGACTCTGGACTCAAAATTTTGTCAATCCTATCTGCCGCATCGACAGCCTTGGTAGTAATCGCATGCTTGGCAATTCGTAGTTCCTGAATCCTTTCCTTAGTCTCTTCGCTATCATCTTCCGTACCAGTTGACAAAATCTTAATATCGTCAAGATCGGAATAATACTTCTCGAGTTCAAGTTGAATCTGTAACAAATTGTGCCTACGTGTGGCATCCGATAGATCATCATTAGTGGCTTGCACAAGACTGTCGATTTTGGTTGCTGCTTCATCAACTTTTTCGTCAAGAACTTTGATGCGCTTTGAAATAACATGAAGCAAAGAAGGTTCTTCAACTGGAGCTGCGATTTCAGTTGGCACGCCGGTAGAAGAGAGCGTATAATAAAACGGTGGTCGCTTACCGGTAGGAACATCAGCAGCAAATTGTTCAGCCTTTGGCTCTGACCGTGCCTCTTGTTCCGGTTGAGGACCAAATAGAAGATTGATTAACTCATTGTAGCTCAATGACTTTTCATCGTTATAATTCTTATTTTCTTGAGAAGCAATATCACCACGAGAATCAACATCGGGAATCGAAACATCAGAATCTTGAAATTCTTTGTTGGAATCACTTGTCACCTGTGGATGAATGAATTGTTTGAGGGAAGACTGCGGCAGCGATTGCGCCTGTTCAATGTTTTCCTGAACCTGTTGCTGCGGTGGTTGGTCACCACCAAACAAGGCAGACAAAATATCCTGAGCAGAAGCATAATTGACGTCAGGCACAAGCTTGGCGCTATGCTGCGGTTGGATACGATTAATTTGAGAAGATCCTCTTCTTGAGCCTCGCTTTCTGGACGGCGGCTGAGATCTCGCGTAAGGTGAGTAGTAAGAATGTGGCGCAATTCCCTGCTGTCGCAATACCGATTCGATTGTTCCTGGCTTAATTGGAGTTTCCTCTTCCTCGTCGTCAGATGGAAATTCTACTCTAGGAGAACTTGATTGTTGTTCGTGGTGCTGATGCTGGTGCTGGTACTGTTGCTGGTGCTGGTGCTGGTATTCAAATGCAGAACGCTGATCATTCTCTACAGACTCGTCCACCAATTGCTGCTGAACCGCTTTAAGAATGCGAACAAGTTGAGCATCTTGCCTGGCAGACTCCTCTTGTTGCTTGCGATAAACTGCATACCTCAACCTTTGACGTCGAGCAATCTGAGCTTCCCGGTCCGCCAGTGCAGCAGCCAACACGGCGGCCTCTTCCGCCTCGCGCCGCTGTTGCTGCTTGTAGGCTCGAAGGACAAGATCCTGTTCCTCAGCAATTAAATACGTAAGTTGGTCACGCTTGGCAGACAATTGCGCTTGCTGACGAACCAAAAGACGTTGTTCAATGGCAAGTCGCTGCTGCTCACGTTCGAGCGCCTTTAATTGGGCGACGTAGTGTGACAGGTGGACCTTGTGAGCCACAATCGCCGGTTCCAATAAACCCCGGCGGTCGGAGGGGGCCTGTGAACTGTTGGATGGCACAAAAAAAATTCTTTGCGCCATGATTTGATTCGGTTGATTCGGTTAAAGGAAGCAAAGTGGGACAGCGAACTTGACGAGTGAATAGGGGGACAAGCGGAATATATAAAATACATTACATGTAATGCGATTCGGCGGAAGGGGAGGAACCAAACGGCGTGATTATTACACAATCTGGAAGGCCCCGGAAGTGAGCAGAACAATACGTAATTGTTAGGTAAGACGTTTATTAATATTACATAACGGCACAAAAAAAAAACCAAATCAGTTTCTTGTAATTTCACTCGTCGACAAGATTCTGAATAACAACAGAAAGCAGAATATCTTCTTCAAGACGACCGGTTGGCTTGTCCTGCAGTGCTCTTTCAATATCCGCAAAAGTCGCAGCCCCGAGCCGGTCCTCGGGTGAGGTCAAGGCTAGGCCCCAATACCTCCTTCTGTACTGCTTCCGAGCCTCTTCCGATTGAATTGATCCTCCGGTATCAGCACCATGCGCAAGCATCTTAATATCCGGAACTGAGCCGTATGCTATGCCTGCTAATAATCCTCCCATATTCCATGCGTGTCGCATAAACTTTGAACGCCTGCCTGATGCCGATATTAAGCAGCCCGCGGTGGTTACGATACTCACAAGATAAAACAAGCATCTGGCCACATCTCCGGAGTCTTCAATTGTAAAAAGGAAGCCTAGAATCGAAGATGCAATTCCGCTTGCGCCGCAGATCGGTGCGGTAAGGACTGACGTCCGCGACCCCATTAACCTGGGCAGGAACAACGCAAACAGGCCACTGCCCACAACCCCGGCCATGGCTACTTGAAACGTAGTACTGCTTTTAACCAAATACTCTGATTCCTGCATAAGCCAGTACAAGGCCAGAGAAAATGCTGCAAGCTGAAACACTGTTGTGTGGTTTAAATGTGATCCAAAAATTGATCGATAAGGCGCGTAAATCGTGCTTATTCCTGAAGTCCGTTCAAAAATAGGTACGTTAAAATACCCTCCTCTTACGATCATCTGGCGCACAGCTGAAGAACCCAAAACCTTTGCTGCGAACAATGTCACGGCGGTTACTCCCAGTATTATTGACACCGGATATGTGTGACTTTGCCTGCTCGAACCGCCTCCCGTTTTTTCATCAACGGTATGTTCCAATATCTTACTGCCCACAAATCCAACTGAAGCTCCTAATCCAATTATAACGATCGTTAAGGGTATAAAGTGCCCGTTGTTGGATGAATTGTTGCTGTCGTACACGAACTCTTTGCTCGCCATCAGCGTTGTCGCTGCCCGCGCAGATTCTCTCAAGATCTGCAGATCAGGAAGTCGATTTGGCGGTCCAATGCCAAAATATGCCAGCACACTACTTTTATCATTGTAGTTATTACTGTTTGAATTATTGGTTTCATGATTTGTAGATATCTTATTCGTCCTTAAACCGTATGATGCGGCAGGCAACAACTGACCGCTTGGGCCACCACCGCGCGGGGCATTGACGCGATGAGGCGACGGCAACGATGCGAATCGTCTTTTAGCCAAGATCGACAAACCCCGGTGAGTTGCATTCAAAAAAGCACATTTACACGATTTTGAAATCAATATCTGACTAGCTAAATTCATAAGGAACTTTTATATGCGGTCTGGGAACGTTTGCGGAAGAAAGAGTAGGGGATAAAAGCCCAAGGCGCTCGCTGGATTGGGAGTTTATACTTTCTGACAAATAAATTACTTACTTCATGATTGCTGACTTTTATAACTTTAGATAAACTGTTAACAGATAAAAAGTATTAGCACATTTGTATATCGATGATGGAATAAAAACTTAATTATTGAATTGAGAATAAAACAAAATTTGTTGAATAAATTTACGATAGCAATGGAAATTGTCAACCTCGTTTATAAGGGTTAAAAATTATAATACAAGATTAGCATATTGATATATAGATGATGGATATAAAAGCTTGACTATACTTTATTGAAAATAAAAGAAAATTCGTTGAGTAATTTTACTACACCAATGGAAATTGTCGACCTCACTTGAAAAAATTAAAAATAAAATAAATGGGCAAAAAATTGGACGAGTCCGGAATCGAACCGGAGACCTTTCGCATGCGAAGCGAACGCGATAACCAACTACACTACACGCCCCCATTTCAAATTTCATTTATTTTTTCTAATTTTACCTTGTTTTTAACAGATTACGTCATGGAATTAGTTTAAGAACGACTTGTTTTTCTTTATATGTATAACTGGTCCAGTGGTGTAACGGTTTATCACGTCTCGTTCACAATCGTTGAACAAAATCCGAGGAGGTTCCGCGTTCGATTCGCGGTTGGATCAATTTTTTTTTGTACTGAATTAAGGAAATGAATTTCAATTTTTTTTTTTTTACAGCAATTTTAAAAAAGAACTATGTAGTTATTTTTTTTATGTAGTTATTTTATTAAAGTTTACATACACTGTTTGAACTGGTCAAATGGATTGAAACAACAATAATAAATTATACTGAGCAGCCGTATCACGGTATATCAGTTTCATCTCAAGCCATATTACAATTTGCAATTTGTAGTTTTATGATTGGCCACTGGGTAAATGTATGTCTAGTGCTGTATTAATGTCGACCGGATCTTGCTGCCAAAATTCATTTTTTTCAGTATATAAAATTATAAAAGCGAAAAATCAATTACATTTAGTTACTTCGCTTCGTAATTTTAAAAAGCATGTTCTTGATTTTTGGCCAATTTCGATTTTCCGACCTGAGTGAGTGATGTGTTGTCAACCAAAATGTTAAGGGTGTCGTGGCTTTTATTCACGAGTTAGATGAGTTTTCGAACTGCTCCGGGCTTTTCTATATGGTGCACGGGACAACTAATAATAACCATTTAGTTTTAGTTCATTTACCATATACAAGTTTGCTAATCTGTAGCGAATTTCGCTTTGATTTTAAGTACTATTCCGTGCATCCCATAGAATAATTTTATCAGCTTAATTAATCATTCAACATGCCTAAAAAATCTGACAATTCGGTATCTGAACGAGAATCGATTTCGAGTAGTCGAAGGTCAAATTTACAATCCAATGGTAACATAAAGCGGACGAATAGTCACTCAACACCTTCAGAGGCCAATAGGAAAATTTCTTCAAAGAAAAAAGTTCAAGAAATTCTGACCCCTCGTTCACGGTCACCGTTGGGATTAATACCTTCACATAAAAACTACAGATACTTTATTCACAAATATGAAGTTCCCAGAAAGTTTTTACATGTATCCATCGGGTTTTTGACTCTTGCATTATATTATCGCGGCATTGAACTTAAACAAGTAACACCGGTGCTAGTCTTTTTGCTTGTTTCAATTGTGTTACTTGACATTTTACGCTTTAAGTTCCCAGGGTTCAGTAAATACTACATCAAGGCCTTTGGATTTTTAATGCGGGAGAGCGAAGTTAACAAGTGGAATGGAATTGTTTTTTATTTGCTGGGTTTAATTATCGTGTTTCTTATATTTCCAAAGGTAATTTAGTTTGTTGAATTTTTTTTTTTTTTTGCGTTAATGGTGGCCAACTTTGCTAACTTGCAGATAGGATATTTCAGTATTGTCAGTTCTTCTGTTGTCATGGTCTGACACTACAGCTTCCACATTTGGAAGAGCCTATGGCCATTTGACACCTAAATTTTTCAGAAACAAATCATTAGCCGGAAGCTTTGCAGCATTTCTCACCGGTTTGCTTGCGGCTTATCTTTTGTATGGATTAATATTCCCTTCTACTTCCGAGCTAATCAAAAACGTGGAACTGGCATGGACGCCTGAGAGCAGTCGTCTGTCTCTGGCTGGCGTGTCATTAATTTCTGGGCTGATTGGTTCAGCTGCTGAGGCGGTTGATGTATGGGGTCTTGATGATAATCTTACAATCCCAGTAATTTCTGCAGTTGTGCTTTACTCCACTTACGCGGTCTTTGCGAAATAAATTCAGATACAGCAGTTAATTGAGTTGAACTACAGTAAACTGCAATATACACCAGGTAATACTCCATGCATACAACCAGACTGTTAGCAAACGCTTATCTAACTAATGAGAAGGAGACATCGACATCGATAATAGATTCTACGAGAAAAAAAAATATTATAACAAACATGGTTATATACATTATTATTATTGAATACTTTACATATCTATCGAGATACTTGATAATTAATGACAAATGAATAATGAGTTTTACAGTGCATGCCTGGTCTAACCATGTATGCATCAAGTAGTTAATTTCTTTTTTCTTGGGTATTTTGACTTTTTTATTATCGCATTTGTATTATATATATATATATGTATTGTTTTTAGAAATGTGTTTTATACGTTTTATTGTGAAATTTGGTGGTGAATAGTAAATAAGAAAAGTAGTATTGTTGAATTGTTGTATATTGCCAAATACGTAGACTAATTTTAAAATGCAATATTTTGATTATTGTCCGTTGAACGTTTTCATATAATATTTGTTATATGTATTATGGCTTGTTGGGTGGTTGGACGTTGTGTGTTTTTTGAAATCAAGAAACGTCACTATCATCATTGCCTTTAAATTAATACGTCACTTTGCGCGAGGGTTTCAAAGTTGAACATAACCCGCCATTTCCCAATAAAATTAATAATGCTTGGTTTACCAGCTGCTCCGTAATCTGTTATTAAAAAAAAAAAAAAAACATATCAAGGTAAACTGTATCATGCTTTTAGTTTTATTTTTCTGGCATGACTTACATTGAATCACAGTTATTTAGTGGCGCCGACTTGATCGGTGGCAAGTCGATTTTCCACCTGGCAATTTTTGTGATTGGCACAATAGGATGAGCAATGATGTCGAGTTCCCTTTGCTTCGAGCACAGGGGATGTACGCGTCAAACATTACCGGAGACGGCAACTGCTTATTTCGAGCTTTATCTGATCAATTTTATGGCGACTCTGAACGACATGGTTCGGTGCGAAAAGACGTGGTACAATTTCTCAAACAGCACAAGACCGAGTTTATAGGCTTTCTGGCCGCGGTCAGCACCGGATCTTCCATCGGTCGGGTCAACAGGCGAAGGGCAATCACGACAGTAAATTATCGCCAAATTGGAAATGGTAGCAAACCCACACCCGAAACTGTTCAAAGCAAAACCAATGACGATCGTGCGTGGGAGCATTATCTGGCAACAATGAGTCAGGATGGCGTGTACGGGGATAATTTAGAAATTGTTGCATTTGCAAAAAGGTTTAATGTTGATGTAAAAATTCATCTCAGTGATTTTGCATACGTCGTATCGGGCGAGACCATATCCAAACCGGACGCAACCCGGACACTATTACATATTGCATACCATCAATGGGAACATTATTCTTCTATTAGAAATATTAACGGCCCCCATTATGGACTGCCTGAAGTGCAGGAGAAGGTAAGAGTGTCTGTGAACGATATGGATGAGTTTTTATTAACCACTTCAAAAAAACATTTAGTTAATCACACGGGCCGATTCACAATCACTACTGGAAAATCATAAATATTGTCAGCCATGGATGGAAAAAATAGTCTATTCATCAATTCCTGAATTGTCAGATGATCCTAAGCTCGTGCAAGACACAATCGAGAAATTCAAAGGCGATGTCAACCAGGCGGTCGAGTACTTGTTTGAAAAACAGTACGAAGGTTTCACGTCCAACGAGGTTACTTCTCCCACAATCAACGATAAAGAAACCACTGAAGGTGTCATTGCGTCTTCTTTTCAGGTTCAAAAGAATAAGCAAGGTTTGGAATCTCTAGCGAGGTCTGTTTCTCCGCCTTCAGAGGCCACTGATATAGTACCAATTCCCTCGGTTATAGAAAGTGCAAGACATCCGCCTAGGCATTCTATAAGAAAACAAGCGTTGGATTCTAGCATCACCAAGAAACAAAGCCATGCTTCATCGCAAGCTGGCAGTACCAAACCCAAGCGAAAGGAGACTGCTCGTGAAAGAAAAGAACGGCAAAAACGCGAATCGAAAGAGCGAAGGAAATCAGAGCATCAACAAACCCAACAAATTAACAAGGATGCGGAGATTAGCATTGGCTCAGCTGCGTCTAAAGTTGTATATATTTAAACAAAACATTCTACATTAAACCATAAAACATTCTACATGACGTAGTCGTACATATTATCGCCTAACGAGTTTAAATATTTTTATATCATCGATTTAATAATTATACAACCAATAGTTCCCAGATGACACTGATACAAAAAAAAAAGACATTTAAATGTTCTGAAAAGAAGTGACAAGCATATTTCATCCAACAACATTCAGAACTCCTTCATTTCCTATTATTAACATATTATCTGACACCCACTCAGAAAGCATATCCCAGTATTCCAATAACCACCCTTACACACGTCTATCCCATTTAAGAATTTTCTAAGACGCCAGTTCTCTCGTATTTCAATTAGACAGCGGCCTGAATGGCATTCTTGAGAGCGGCTGGGTTGGCACCAACAATCTGTAAAGCGACAATGTTAGCATATTGACCTACACAATCGCAGCTCTAAAAAAAAAAAAAAAAAAAAGAAAAACATACCTCCTTAACCTTCTGACCAGCCTTGAAGATGATGAAAGTTGGCATGGCACGGATGCCGACCTCAGCAGCAACTTCGGAAACTTCATCGACATCAATCTTGTAGAAATCGGCATCGGCGAACTCCTCAGAGAAGGCATGAACCTTGGGAGCAATGACCTTGCATGGTCCGCACCATGTGGCGTAAAAGTCAATAACGGTGACCTTGTCCGCGGCAATGGCGGTGTGGAAGTCGGCGACACTATTTATCCTTGCATTAGAAAATGTATTTTTTTTTTTTAAAAAAGAACCCGCTATTTAAATCCCGAAGCACTACTCACGATTTTAAATCCTTGACAGTCATTGATGATATTGATGAATGAAAAGATCTAACAGATGAAGAAACTGCGTGATTGTAAAGACAAGACGTGAATTGAGATTGACACTTGATGGACGAACGGGCAAGAGAAAGAACAGTTTTATAGTGAAAAGCCATGTCCTAAGAAGATTGTTTAGGCGATGAAATCCGCATGGCGTGTATTTGTACCGAAAGCAGCCATAAAGGTGTAGACATATGGTGGGTTTGTCAAGTTCAACAAGAGATGTGCCGTATCTGCAAAAACTTTTGTGTTTGAGAAAGGTCTCGGTCACAAGTCGTATTTGTCAGAACGGAATGTTGGTAATCAACCTAGTGAGATAATCTGACGTCAGGTTGCATTTCTACAAACCCCTTGTGTTCTTGTGGGCTCTTGTTCGAATTTCTACAAGGCAGACGCCGACTTTGATTACTGAGCATTATTACCAAACAGCTTAAAAACAAATCAATCTATTATTCCCCACTCCTAAACCACCTCTACCGCAAGTCCTTCTTCTATGTTCGATTGGCGAACAATGTATGCACGCTGTGGAACGTTGTACTCGTTGAAGCCGTAACTTTCGGAGTAGTAGTCACTGTTTTCGTCAGCGAACGACGCCGAACTGTAGCTTGTAGAATTTCTCTTGGAATAAGTTTCTTGGAACACAATGGGCTTGATCTGCCCACTGGGTTGGCGTGGCGTCATATCCTGGTATTGACTGTCATGAGTATTCTCCTTGTTGTGACCACTATCGAAAACGTCATATCGCCGTCTGCTGGTGAAATCATGTTCGTGATGCGCGCCACTAGAGAACGAACGACGAGAATCTCGACGCGTGCGTTTATTATCAAGAATAAACTTATAATCATCATCATCATCATCATCATCATCATCGTATGTTTGTTCGCCATGTTCAAGTCGCATGCGTTCTTCCTGTTCTTTTCGAATTCTCTCTGCCGTTGCCTTTTTCAAAAACGTGGTCCATGCCTCAGTCAAAGCATCACCGCTCCTTGGACCATGCTCGTAACGTTCATCAAAAGAAGACTGATGACTACTATTCTGCCCTTTTCTTAAATTCTTCTGTGATCGGCGTTTAGGATTTTTCGGTGGAATTGGTAAAGAATTTAGTGATGGTCGTGATACCAGCATATCTTTCACTGGCTCCCGGTCTTCGTCTTCTTTCCGCCTGTTTTCATTTTCAACATCGTCACATATAGATAATCCTGGATCTTGTAACATGTTATCGTAAGCTTGACTAAGCTCACTATCTCGGTTAGTCTCCTGCGAATGTCCAATATCTCGACTGTCTCGCCAGGGCCAAGGTGTGGTATGAGATGAGCGATGACGTGTCGGCTGCTTAGACGATACCTCATTCCAGTGAGTCTCTTCAACAGCAGCTGGCCACCCAAAATCTATAGATTCCATTCTTCTGAGATCGCGCTCCAAGACTACTCGAAGATCGTGTGGATCAAGATTATCTGCAACGTCGTCGACATACATAGATTTAACTTTCAAGCCTCTTGATTCGTGAACGTGTTTTGTCAACGTGTCGACTTGTCTGCGGTCGTCTGTTTGTTCGTAAACAAATTTCAATCGCGGCCTTGGGTTTAAAAGATCCACACTGCGCACTTTTAATGCCCGCAATGCATTAGAAATCGGAGCTTCAGATTGTGGTCTTGGACGCGATTGCAAGCTTGGCGCCTGGAAATGCTCAGCATTGTGATTTTCTGTAGGTTGAATCGTGTCTGGATTCGCAATCGAAACAACTTGGGGGCCTCGCTGAAGTTGCCGTACTGGTTTGATCGGGACATCATCGTAATGCGCACGCGAATGCTTGACAACCTTGCGCGGCCCAACATTTGTAATCAAGCTTTCGCTTAAGTAATTCTCAAATGTCTCCGTAGGCGTAGCTCTTGCTGCATTCAATGCATTGTTATTAACTGTCGTACCGAACGCAGGTTTTAAGTGCTCGTTTGCAGGCACTGCTGGCGTTGCAATGTCGGTTTGAATCTTCCCAGTCTTTATATTCAAAGAATTTTTGAATCGGTTCAAAAATCCAATAGCCATAAAGTATTATATTATTGTGTGCCCCACTCTATATGTTTGCAAATTGGTAATTATCAATGCCAACAAAATGTGGCCTAAGATAATGCCACGCCTATAGGAAAAAAAGCCATATTGCATTAGCAACAATGACTTTCAAATTCATGCCACCTATATTAAAAAATAAAAAATACTAACCTTTAAATATGTTCAACACAAATATAATAATAACAATAAGTTGAAAACGAAAACGATCAAGTTATTCCATCGAGAAAGAAGGAAGATGCAGGTCATAAATCGCATGGCTGGGTCGAACAAACTACAACGTTAATAGGTTTTTCCAAATGTGGAAAGTGGCTTGCTAAATTTAATAAAACAAACTCTAAAACAACGCGTTTTTCAAATAACTGTTAAAACCGTTCAGAGTTTGTGCTGAGGTTTGGTGATAAATAAGTTTTATAAGGGTTTGGTGTGTGGATAAAGTTTATGAACGAAAGAGAAAGTAGTTGGTTATAAGAAGGAAAAAGAGGTACGTAAGTGAAGTTCAATGTTATGTTTTATGTTACGTTATATAATTTAGAGAATAGTATATTGTGTCATTGGAGAGCTTACAACAAAAACATCTCTGTGAAACCTTTGGTTATATACACCTGTAGATTTTAATAGAAAAGCATTGAAAAATTCATTTTTATTTTTTGTTAAAATATATATTCCCCCTTATACACCGATGCATAATATTACATACAAAAAAAGAAGATTTGTATAAACCAAATTCAAACACTGCACTGCGCTACCGCCTGTCCTATATTACATCAATCAAGAAAAAAAAAATATTCTATATAACATGTCCACCATGAGGTTGTAACTGAAAAGACATGGCGGCAATATCCTGATTAGTTGGGAAGACCTTGATTGGTATTCTACAATCAAATGTCTCACAATCAATATTATCAACCACCGAAAAAGTCGCACCGCGATCGTCTTCATGAACCAACTGAATAATCTCTGGTTTTTCTGTATTTAATTTAAGTGAAGGCAACGAACCGGTTCGGATGAGTGAAGATGGTAATGACGAAGTGGAAGATTCTGGCGTGATATTTGTCTCCTGGTCGTTTGCTAGTTTTGGAGCCTCCAGTGGAATCGTGACAAATTCAAGCCGAACGGACCAATGTGATGAAATGTATGATGTATCAAATTGTGGGGTTGCTGTGGTTGGAATGCAGAATGAAAATGAGGCCCGCTTACTGGCCAAGGTTGTGAATGCCGACTGAGCATATACTTTTCTGGTAGCACGCTCGTTGAATGATGGTGTACGATATGCAATTTCTGGGTCAATAATCTCTGTAGTTTCTAATGATGCCGCTACATGATAGCATGGTAAAACTGCATTAAAGAAGTCAAGAGCCAGGATTATGGTCTCGCCAAGCTTAAAAACCGGCTTTGACAAAGTCAATGTTCCAATCTTTTGTCTGTTTCGTGCAATCTCGAAAACGTTATTTAATGCCAATCCATCAGCTGATAAACTGTTTCGTTGAATCGCAAGATCTACTGACTCTCTACATGAGGTCATGCCATCCAACCCATAGTCTGATTGTGAATAATTTGAAGATGGCTTTCGTTCCATTAATTGTGCAACCGGCCGATCGGGCTTTAATGTTAATAGGCTGTCCACGTATGCCATAAAATCATCTATCGTCTCTGATTTAACTTTTCTATCTTCTTTTTTAAAGTTAGATTTTTGTAAGCTCTGAAAATGCAACCGATCATCAATAACTGATGTAAAAGCTTCATCGTGCAATAACACGATAGGTGATCTAAGAGAATGAACTGGCTGATTTCCTCCGGCTATTAAAAATTAAGTTAAAACAAAATAAGTAAAACGTATTACAAAATTATAAATACTCAAATAATAAAGCCACTTACCATCAATATTTTGGAAGACCCTGAATGGGAATTTGGTAGTTTTTGGTTGCTGCATACCTTTACCAATTTTTTGAGTACCAATCAACAAGTTGTATTGAATCTTAAGAGCCTTACCACGATACGAAGGAGGTAATGTTCGCGGTAACATGATTCTGTAAGAATAGGACTTTGACTCTCCTGGATTGAGCCGTAAATCCACAAAGAGTAACGATTGCGAAGTTGATAGGATTGATATCGAATTCGAGCTTGCCAGATTTTTCATTTCTGCAATTGATGAAACCTCACTTCCAGTTAAAAAATTGGTAATGCCATCTAAGCCTTTAGACAAGCCCATAAGACCCAGTCCCCAAAGCGCTCCCTCAGTTTTACCACTGCCTAATCCCACCACGCCGCCACCCATCTTGCCACCCACGATTCCTTGTCGTTTCGTATCATCAAATTCAGATGTTTTCACAAGACTTTCTTCCAACGTAAACGAACCATGTAATTGTACATAACACATCATGATCGTTTCATCCAGCCTTGTCTTTGGCATTCTCATTGACGAACTTCGGCCGAGCAGTGGCGAAGGTGGTTGTGACGAAATTTTCGGTGACCGAGGACCGTTTAATGCAGAACTCGACACTATACCAGGAGACGGAGATGCGCTTCGTGATGACGCAGTGGAAGAATTTGACCAATGAGTGGCAGTAGTTGGTCGTTCATGTGGCGATAAAACTGACGGTGACGACTGCGTGGCCAAATTTTGGGGTTGATCATTTATTCTTTCAGTCACAGGAATGAAACTAGATTTTCGAATCCTAGGTTTTGAACTGGCTCTTTTTTGAAGTTCGGGAGCAACGTTCCTGAACGTGATCTTGCACCGCAGTTCTTCGCCCGCAAAATACACAGGGTCAGAGAATGCAACTTCCACTCGCAAAAACGACTGAACCTGCGACTGCAGCGACATAATCGCAAGTGGCTAGACAACTGCAAAACAAAACAATAATTAATATCGTAACTTCAAATTCTGCAGAAACCAAGACCGAAACCCGCGAACCCATAAAAAACACCCACCTAGATTTTAAGAATCGTGGAAGTACGGGAAAATATATAAAGTATACGAGCTCGTATGCCGCGATGCTAATAAGGTTTGTTTATTAAGTAAGTGCAAGTGTCACCTTACGTATGTATGTAGCATTGCTTAGCAGCAAGGTTCAAACTGTATTTCACACGCGCTGTATAGGCACGTGATAAATTGCATGCGGCTCATGTAGGTTATGTTATGGACCGCATTGTCGTTTTGTCTGAAGATTTTCAAAAGCATTTAACAATAATTTTTAACTTGGTAGACACAACGGGGTATAAATATATATATATATGTATGACATACTGCAGAAATCTTTCATTGCTACTAGTATTAATAAATAGGCTTACGATAGTTTACTGAATACATGGCTGGGTTTCACATATCCATAATCCAGCTTTTGTATTTAGTTTTATAAAATCTAAATCGGGAAAACTTGACGTATTTGATCTGATTATTGCAACTAGTATTATATTATGTGAAAGACATTCGAAATATTAAAACAAAATATCTTCGCTTCAAATTTAAAGAAAAACAAAACGCCTCCAATATATCAAGTCTTAACAGCTCTCTTCTTGTTTCCGTCAACATTCAATTCAATAGCGTCAATGGTTTCGACATTTTCTTCGTCATCATTAGGCTTTCCAGGTGGCAAAACTGCAACATCAACGTAAGTCTCTCGTGCCGGCCAGAATTTGCAAAGAAACCAATAAGTTAATGATGATACAGCAAATCCATAAAAAAATCCAAGATAATATAGCCTAACAACACCGGCGGGAACAACAATCTTGGGATTGATTGCATTAATAAAGCCGGGCAAAAGAGGAACCCATCCAACTGTGAATGCTACCACGGCTCTCCAATTATATCCCCAATTATTATACCGATAAATGCCCTGCGGATTATACAATTCAGTAATATCATATTTCAAGCGATGAACCAACCAATAATCTGAAAATAAAATTCCTGCAATGGAAGACAGCCAGATTGAGTAACCAGACATGAACGAAAGGAAAGCAGTGGCCGACGTGAGAATGTTCCAGGGTGTCAGCGCCCACGCTCCCAATAACGCAGCAATAATCTGACCTCGTCTGATGTTGACATAACGAGGGAATATACAATTCAAATCATTTGCAGCTGCTATAGAATTGGCAGAGATGTTTTGACCGATTTGGGCGACAAGGAATGCAATACCACAGAAAGCAGCAGCAGCTCGTCCTCCACGAGAGGTCCAATGGTCGATAATAAGTAAAGGATCCCATAAAATCGTTCCGTAAAGTTTTAATGATCCAGCAGCCCCGACAACGCCCAACACTGCCATGAGAACATTTGAAAATGGGAGCGCAAATAGTTGAAAAAGAATCGAATATTCCTTTCTTGTATACCTAGAATAATCCGACGCATTGGTAGCATACGTTGAACCTCCACCCATATTGGAATACAAACATGACATAAATGTCCAAGTAAGAGAGCTACCAGAAATCGTATTTCCCTGCTTGAAAAGAGATTCACCAGGAAGTTTATTGGATTGGGTGACAATCCATCCACAAATGGCGAAACCACAAATAGGCGTCAAGCAACACTTAAATAAAAAGTACCATCTTGTATTTTCCACTCGGATTGAGTGAACCGGAATGCAGAAACAAAAGTATACAAACCAACAAATCAAAAATCCAGATGTGATATTTGCGTTTTCGGGTAAATGGTTTGGAAAATTACGAAACGATGGCCAAATAGCGTACAGGATCGAACGAACGCATTCAGCTCCGGTATAAGTCTGAATGCCATACCAGAAAATACCGGTAATCATTCTCATAAATACCATGACATATGAGAAAAAAAAGCCATACGGAACACGTGAAAACACGGGAAAGCAAACATGATATCGTGCGCCAGGGTGTGCATTAAGAGTGATAACAATGCCAATAAGAGTGTTGGCTAATGCGATATTAAATAACGACATTTTCCAAGATAATCCAACTTCCATTAAGGAAGCTGCATTACGCCATCCTCCTGGAGCGAACGCATCGGAAAGCCAATACAAAGCAAGGTTATACCATCGCCAAGTACGGCGCTCGTATGGAACTGGGTCCAAATCTATATTGTATTATTAGCATGAAACATGTTTATCTTGAAATTTGGCAAAAAAAATATTATAATTATGTCTCTACACACCTTCATTGGAGTATCTAGAAGAATCATTGGACTCAAGCTTAATTTTGTCTAGGAACTTCCTAATGGAACTCTTTGCTTGAGGGATTTCATAGCTTGCATTCTCATCTTCAGATCCGACATTCACAAACACAGTCTTCTCTGCCATGACAAACGTATAAGCAATATAATCAAGAGTCTTTTGACAACATTCGCCCGCCCGGTATTTATATAAAGCAGACTCGCGATGAGTGCCTATCGTCAATAGAGTTTATCGCCTGACAAGCAATGAGTTCTTGTGTATACATTGTTCCCAGATTGCTAAGGTTTTCAAGCCACTCAGCTTGGTATATGTCGGAATGTCTTATCAGTATTGTATTGTATCTGAAGTGGGACAACTAATCCAGCGATGCATCTTTCGCAAGCCACAAACGCTCTGTAGCTTTGAAGTTAGATCCGACGATATAAAACAAAAATTTCATAATGTAAACAATTACTTGATATGTAGCTATAACTATTTGTTTTAATTATAATTTTGTCTTGAATAGATAAATAATATTCAGAGCATACATATGAAAGGCTTTAAATAGGTTTAAAATGAACATTTAAAGCCTTTCATGGATATCCATTACAGTCCATTTGAATTTCTTTACGAGCGCCGCAAAAGGACAAATTGTGCATGCTATGCGGCGTTCGTCAGATAACCTCTGCAGTGTGATAAGGCCGAACTCACGACAAGCCATTTATTCATGAGATTGAGATACAAAACTCAGTGCTTATATTGTTATCGTAAAACTGTAACTTTGAAATTATTTAGTAACTACGATTTTGTGGTGCAAAGTGGTTGGTTGTTTTACGATGTATATGAACAATATTCTTCCATGCACATAATGTCGACTTTTGCCGCCGAAAATAACGTCAGCACTAAGATCAATAGAAACTGACCACCTAATCTAAATTTGACTCAACAGGACCCACACTTTTTGTTTTTCTACAGGTTAGCTAGCTGCTTAACTTAATTACTAAAGCACAATTCATATTATACTTCCTTGACATATTTACGATTTCTTATCAGTGTTTTAATTGACAGACCTGTCGTTTGGCTCGCGTCTACTTATTTCTTACGGATTTTTGATAATAAAATCAACAGGGCGGCATATACTCAATCACGCAAAAATGATAGTAATACTAGTCTATCGTTGATTAAGTTGGACATTTAGATTTAAAATGAAGGTCCATTTTATTACATATATTTGGATTTTAACACAATAATACGGATGTCATACTAAATATTATTGGTTAATCTCAGACAAATTACTTGTCACACCTGTGCTCGTTGTAAATATGTGTCACTGTTTTTGCCGGGTGGATCTTTTACAAGATTTTGCGGTTTCCACTTGAGGTCCAAGCACAACCTTTTTCAGGTCGCACACCGTCCAGCTAAGCTAAGCGGAGACCTCGAGCAATAGACATGAAAACGACAGCTTTCATCTATATATACCATTAACTCTTTTGCATTAACTGGTTAGTTGAAATCATCTGAAAGGAAATCGAAAGCAAGATTTTTTGTTTTTTTACATTTATGTTGGCGTCAGGAATCATACCCATTTATTGCTACTGCTGCAATGAAAGTTCAACATTACCAGTTGAACAAGGCCAGTGTTTACTTACTACAAGAACTGATTGTTTCTCGTCGTTGAACCAAATCCGTAGCAAAACAATATTAGCACTTTGTGCTCAAGCTCAATTTTTTACTTTATTTTATTTTATTTTTTTAAAAAAAAACGTACGAGAACTGAGAAAGCTGCATAAAAAATAAGTTTTTTTTAGATGGATGACCAATTGAGCGATTTGCAAAAAAAATCGACTTTTACTGTATGTAAATTGAACACGGCAAATGTCTCATTGGCTTAGGGTAAACCCCAAAGAGCGGGGGGTTTGCAAAAACACTAATCATGTGGGGGTCACTTCCATTCAATCCGATCAACTTGCCTTCCGTCCCATTTTTTTTTTATATTTCCTTTTGAACTTGTTAAAAAAAGATTCAAATATTTTTTCTTTCTTTTTTTTTTTTTTTTAGAATTTATAACCAATTCGAGATGGGCAAATTTAATTCTGCTATTTTTGACGCTTTTTCATTGGAGGGAAAGACTGTTCTTATTACTGGTGCTTCCCGTGGCATTGGTCAAGCCATTGCCATTGCCTTGGCTGAGGCCGGTGCGGACATTATTCTTGTGCTCAGAGACTTGTCAAATACGGAGACGAAGGACTTGATTGAAAAAGTTGGTTCAAAGGCATACACCGTGAAGGCAGATCTTGCCAACACCACTGAAGTCAGGGGCTTAGTTAAGCACATTACAGACGATTTGAAGCTTTCCATTGACATTCTTGTCAACTGCGGCGGCATCCAGCGTCGTCACCCGGCTGAAGATTTCCCCGATTCGGATTGGGATGAGGTTTTGCAAGTTAACCTGTCCACCTGTTTTACTCTTGCCAGAGACGTGGGCAAGCACATTCTCGATCATATTTCTGAAAAGCCAGAGGGATATCGAGGCAAGATTATTAATATAGCAAGCTTGCTTTCATTCCAAGGTGGACTTACAGTTCCAGCATATGCGGCTGCCAAGCATGGCATTCTGGGCATAACCAAGGCCCTTTCAAACGACTGGGTTGGCAAAGGTATCAACGTGAATGCCGTGGCACCAGGTTATATTGCAACGGAGATGAACACCGCGTTGATTGCCAATCCGACAAGATCAAGGCAGATTTTGGAACGCATTCCAGCTGGCAGATGGGGATCACCTGAAGATTTTAAAGGTGTGGTCGTGTTTTTGGCCTCGAAGGCAAGTGACTACGTCTCTGGAGAAGTTGTCGCCGTCGATGGCGGTTGGTTGGCTCGTTAAACTGTGAAGAATTAAAACAAATAGAACAACATGCATATAGAGGTCAATTTAAACGGTTATTTAAAGAAAATATGTATCATATACTATTTTTTTTTGAAGGCATTGCACTAGAAATATATCATATTTCCTAATTTTATCGTTGCTCATAAATTATTATGTATGGATTTTGCTTTCAAAACTAAAAAAAAAAATATTTTGCAGACAACATTTACTATTCGACAAAAAATTAAAGATAATTTGGTGTACAATATAACCAAGTAAAATCTTTTAATAATTAATGACAGTTTTTATAACCAAGTTTCCGTGGTCATCCGTTGCTTTGCCTGCAATTTGAAATGCATCGTTAGCATTACTCAGGCCTTCAAATCGATGAGTAATCAATTTATCCAAGGCCGGAATCTTGTTTTCCCGTAACAAGTTAACAGCGGTTGGATAAACGTTTGAATATCTAAACACACCAAGAAGATCGACTTCACGAAGAGCAGCTGCCCCGAGATGCAGTGTTTGAATCGGGTTGCCCATGCCAACAAACATTAATTTCCCACCTGCAGCCGCGGCATAGATTCCAGCCTGCACGCAGGATTCCGCACCGGTGCATTCAAACACGACATCAAACTGGCCAATTTTTTCTCCTTCTGGATCTTCAGCGTCGTATGGAATTCCTGTTATGCCATCTGCGGTGTTCTTGGCATATTCGAGTTTTTCGTCAACCGTGGTCGGACGAGGACCGAGCGGAACAACGTATTGATGGGTGGCAAACCCGTTATTAACCGCAAACTGTGTCCGGCCGGCAGCAATATCAGCAATGGCAATCGTGGTGGCGCCAGAAATTTTGGCAATCGCAGCAGCGAACAAGCCGACCGCGCCGGCACCAAACACGAGAACAGATTGGCCAGGTTGGACCTGTGCCCGCCGAGAAGCATGAATCGCAACAGATAATGGTTCAATTAAAGCTGCTGACTCAAATGATACTGAATGGGGAATCTTATGGCACAGATTGGCCGGATGGTTAATGCGTTGTTGCAAGGTTCCTTGGAAATGGGGGAAAACCTTGGCGCTTGATCGGAACTGCATGTTCGGGCAGAGATGATAGCGACCGGTTAAGCATAGCTTGCATTTGCTGCAGGAAATGCCAACTTCCAATGCAACCCGGTCACCAATTTTCAAAGAAAGCACGTTGCTGCCTACCGCAGTAACTAGGCCGGATGATTCATGACCAAGAGACAGAGGTTCACGAACAGCAAAGTCACCGTTACGGAAATGATTGTAATAATGAAGATCTGAGCCACATAATGTAGTCGATTTAATTTCCACTTGAACCTCGTCCGCACTTGGAGGTTGCAGCTTTCGTTGTTCCTTAGAAATAGAGTTAGTAAAAAAGGTTTGCCTTGCAGGCGCTCCTATCAACTCACTAATTTCAACGACTTGGGCGCCGTAAGAACAGAAGCTTCAAATTCAACAGTTTCACTAACAGTCATTTTGTATCTGAAAACATAATATGATACAAATCAAGGTGGAGAAAAGAAAAAAATAAATAAATTGAAGCAGCAAAACGATAAAACAAATTAGATGGACATTTGCGGAGTCGCCCCGCGGGGGCAAAAGAAGTAAAGAATGCGTCCCCCACGCGCAATAAATACATTGGAATAAGAGCCCCTGAGAAAACGAATGAGCATGGAGTACCCTAAGCCAGATGCCATTAGTTTACGTTGACGTCATGCTGACAAAATAAACACCGAGCAGCTCTTTTATAAAGTTACACACAATGATGTATGAGATGGCAACCGACTCTGAAGTTGTGAGTTAGACCATGTCTTGCATGGAACTCATATATTTCATGCATTGTCGCATTGAAGACACGCCATAAGCCAAATGAAATCTCCACAATCCTCGAAGACTGTGGCACTTAATTCTCCAACTAATTATAATTATTCTTGAAAAGTACACTTTCAGAACGATACAAGAGCATATTCAATTTTCTGCAAAGCAAACAAAAGCAAGGGCCATCAGGGTGACAACTGAATACCTCACCTAGTGAGTACAAATAATGTTCAGGCAAACACCGCATCCCATTTGGGGAGCATATCGGTGTATTAATTCTTAGTATAACCGCCGTCGTTGGCTTTATCCGGAATACTCTGCTGTCCAACTTAAATTTTGCGTTAGTAATTTCCGCAAATTTTAGTGCTTTGACAGCAGCGGTTCAGTCAAAAAATATAAATCCAACAGAATCAGGCTTGTAGCAACTGTAGTGAACAGTGACGCGGTAGCAGGATCAGAGGAAGAAACGTTATGTGTATTCCTTCTTGGATAATCAACGATAAAATGCGACAATGACGATACAATGATGATCTTGCTCGTTATGATAATCCTCTTCCTTTTTCCACTTAGAGTCGCAGCGCATAGAATTTAACTATTACGTCAACCCAGTGTATGAACAAATTCACTCGTCATTCCAATCACGATGATACGCTCAATCAGATTAATAGTGTCCATTTGATTGTTAAAATGTTCAATATTAAACCACATTTTAGATAAGTTTGTTTTCACGCCAATAACACGTGACCGGTTGGGGAATCGTCAGGCGATAATTGATACTGATAAACCTCTAAGTTAACTGAAGTCATCAACGGGAGGGTAAGCAATGTGACAATCAAAAAGGGGTTACATTATGTATAATAATATATAATAATAGCGAAGATAATTCTCGCGCATGATAAGTGAAATGCTGAGATAGCAAATTATATGGGACGGACCAACCGTGAAAGCGCACAGACCTGCAGTAGAACGTTCCCATTCCCACACGCCACCGCCCCCGTCTCCGTCTCCGTCTCGAAGCGCCTTCTGCTGTCACAGCGTAAAGAAACAAAGATATCAAGAGGTATTGAGTCACAGTGGCTGCATAGTTTTTTTTTTTTTTTTATTAAAAAAAAAAAAGGTTGGCAGGAAAATTTGCTTATGAGATTTAGTCGGCATATTTCGTGGAGCAGTTTTACGTAAAGGCAAGAAGCATCCCGCACGAAGCGTTTTTATCAGAGTTTTGCTAGACTCGGGCCATGTCTATCATTGCTTAATTTATTTCCTATTCCCTACACAATATCTGTACCACATATATCAACACTAATCAACAAAACTTCAGTGAATGGACCAACCCCTCCTCCTCTGTTGCGGCAGACACTAAGCACAGACCACCAGTGACTACTACAAGTGCATTCATAGTTTAATAAGCGCGCCGCGGCGGCGCGCGACGGGCTTGCATGTCTCTTACGACCTTGCCTGGGCTTATATGTAACTGCAGAGACAAGCAGTGGCGTTCAATGTTCTGCCAAATTTGGCTTCCGAGTTTGATGAGCCCATTTTGAAGCCAAATGAGTCCTTTCTTTTGGGTGCGCGATATTTTTCCATTTTTCTCGCCCTATTCAAAACTTCAAAACAAGAAACGGGCATGCGAATGAGATAAAGAACAGGGGCCATCTGTTTTGATATGCTTGTGCTAAGTATTGGCCAAAGATAACAAAGACCGCTGCTTGTCGGCAAACTTTAAATCAAGAAGGGCCTGATTCAATCTTCCGGCGCCGATTGCTAAAAAAACCTTATTTACGGGAATTCTTATCGCACGTTCGAAGTTATAGGGAACCGAAAAAAAAAAACCACACTATATAAACACATCATCTGAGCCCAACTTCTTTTTACATGTCAGCTCATCATCATCTCATATTCTTGAACATTTCATTATTACAATGACTTACGAGAAAAACGCATCCTCTGTTGAGGGTTCATCACTGTCAGAATATAATCCAGGCTTGGTTAATCGATTTTTGAAAAAAATCGAACTTCAATCCGCAGACGATAACAGGCGATCTAATGCTGGTATGGTTTTTTCTTTTATGATAGTTTGATTTTGGTACTGATATTTGTAAAGATCTCGATCCTGTCCCTATAAGTAAACGGACTTGGAGAACGCATAACTATGTTATGTACTGGATTTCTGATAATTTTTCTCCTTCCGGTTTCCGCAACGCCGCTTCGCTCATGGAAGTCGGCTTATCTTGGAAGCTTTCCCTTATTTGCATTACCATCGCTCAACTTATTACTGGTATCATTATTGTTATTAACGGCATGTTTGGATCGACTTATCATGTTGGTTTCTCAATCCAATCTCGGGCTTCGTTTGGTTACTATTTCTCCTATCTCATGATTCTTATGCGCATGATTGTTGGTATTTTCTGGTATGGTATTCAAGCATACACTGGTGCGGAATGCGTGAGCTCGATGATTTATGCCATCTGGCCCTCATTCCACAACGTTCCAAACCATCTGCCCGAATCGGCAAATATCACGACGCAAATGATGACCGCTTACTTTGTGTACTTCGTCATTGTCCTACCTATGCATTTCATTCCAATGCACAGACTTAAGATTCTTTTCACCATTAAGTCCATCACGACTCCTATTGTTGGCTTCGCAATTATGGGTTGGGTTATCTCCCGTGTTCCTTCCAAGGCTGAGCTTTTCTCTACCGAGACTTCCATTCACGGATCAGCGCTCGGATGGGCTTTCATGTCTGGTCTTTATTCAAACATTGGAACTTGGTCAACCCTTTGTGTAAATGCTCCTGATTTCACTCGTTATGCCAAGAGCAATGGTTCTGCATTCATTTCTGCGTTTGTTCTTCCGGCTACCGGATGCTTGATTACTTTCTTTGGTGTTGTTGCAGCTGCAGGTTCAAAGATTCTTTACGGAAAAATTCTTTGGGATCCGTTACTTCTTATTGATAACTGGACTTCCCGTGGAGGCCGTGCTGCTGCATTCTTTTGCGCCTTCTTTTTCTTGATTTCTCAGATCGGTGTTAATATTGCTGCCAACTCGGTTTCGGCTGCTAACGACATGAACTGCCTGTTCCCCCGTTACATAAACATTCGAAGAGGACAGGTCATTGTTTGCATCCTCGGCAGCTGGGCTCTCACTCCCTGGAACATTCTCACCTCTGCCACATCATTCCTTAACTTCATGTCTGGATATTCAATCTGGCTCGGACCCATCGCTGGTATTCTCATTTCTGATTACTTTTTAGTCCATAAATGCAATTATGACGTTTGGGAACTTTACAACAAGGATGGCATCTATCGTTACAACAAATTTGGTATCAACTGGCGTGCATTTGTCGCATTCTTTATCGCATGGGTTCCTCTTCTTCCTGGATTCATTCCATCCGTCAGCTCTTCCATCACTGTTTCGGTTGGTGCCACGAGGTTATATTATCTTGGTTACTTCTATTCCCTCTTTGTTTCAATGCTTGTCCACTATGTCCTGTCATATTTTTGGCCCGCCGAACAAACCATGATTTCAAATGCCGTGTTGCCAGATGCTGATATCATTCAGGCTCATAATCATGGAGATTTGGCAGATGAGAATATTAATAACGCGTTCGGTCGAGATGAAATAATCCCAAAGAAGGAATAATCCTGTATTTTTGTTTTTGTTTTATTTATAATGTTTGGTGGAGTGGTTGTTGCTTTTCTTTTGGTTTTCGTTTTGGCTGATTTTGTTATAATGATTAATGTATTTACTGTAAGTATTTATAATTGTTTTACCATTTTTTAAATAATTAGATCGCTGTAGTTAATTAGTTAACTATGAATTCAATCATTACGTAATTTGTCTTAAGCGGTTTCTCCCCACACACACATCTTTTTAAGTCAACTGAAAGGCCAATCAAAATATTTCCCTCTTCGAGCCACTTTTGTACCTTTGGTTGTCACTCTCTTGCACGACAATTTGAAATAAGATTTTGAAGCCTGATTGTCTTGTTATTTAAAACTGCTTAAATGTCTACGTTCCTTGAATTGTTCAGCAAGTTCGACGCCGCCCGGACCGATAAGACGGTTTCGTCCTCCTTGCTTGCGTTTTTACTGCAACAGGAGCAAGACCTTCAATTCACGTCATTCAATTCCGAAGACGCAATTGCGCTTGGCCTGGCCATTCTTGCTGAATCACCCAGGGCTGCGGACCCATCTGCATTGCCGGTCGTGGTTTCCATCATTGTAAACGGGCATGTTTTTTTTTATAGCGCCCAGGATGGCACCGCGTTGGATAACGAAAAATGGATTGCCCGCAAGGTCGCGACCGTGAATCGGTGGGGTCATTCAACACTTTATCAGGCATCTGCCGCATGGGCTTCCGGGACAACATTACCGGAAAGATTTTTGGTTGCCAAGGAAGAATTCGCTGCTGCTGGCGGTGGCTTCCCGTTGTTTATCAAAGGAGTGACGTACCCGGTTGGCGTGATTTCCGTGTCGGGGTTGCCTCATTACATTGATCATGACGTTGTTACAAGAGGCATTAAGAAGTTTTTGGATGGCAAAAAATAAAAAAAAAAGAAAAAATTATTTGGATAGATATTTACAACGTTCTTTTGTTTTTAAAATACATTGATACTCAACAATTTGCTAAAACAAAAAACCCATGCGACTTGATAATTTTATAAATACAATTAGACAATCGTAAAATGATAAAAACAAAAACAAAAAAATAAATAAATAAATAAATAAAATAAAACAAGCAGGCTAAACTTTAGATTCGATATGCGTACCAGCAGCTTCCTTTTCGTTAACTTCCTTGACTTCTTCCTCCAACTCGGTAAGAAAGTCGTGCTTGTTCATTGGTGGCACGAACCAAGGAGCCTCTTCCCAAAGTTTATTCATGCTTTCAAGCGGAGTCTTTGCAGTTTCAGGCAGCACGGCCCAAAAGAAAATCGCGTTTGTAAAATTGCAAATAATAAACAAAAAATAGTATTTGTAACCAGCTTCATTCATGGCCTTGTCAGTAACTTGACCAATCATGGTATTGAATGCATAACTTGTCATGGTCGAAATAGAAACACCCCATGACCTTGTGGCGGTATTGAACACCTCTGCAGGGATGACCCACGACAATGGACCACAAGTAGACGAAAACGAAAAATTATAGATCCAAGTACTGGCAATGAACCCAATCTGAGCCGACCGAGGATTGTTGGCACGTGAAGGCGGATACACGGCAAGAAGAATACAAGATACAATAAACGTGGCAGAATTGCCTAGATTGCCAATGATCAACGGCCAGCGTCGACCAAACCGATCAACAAAGATAATACAGAGCGCTTGAGCAATCAAGGCAATGATGGAATTAATTGCCTGGAAAAGTAAAGTTCGTCCGGTGCTAAGACCAATCTGGGCAAAGATCGTGGGCGAATAGTATTGAATGGCAGACACGCCAGTGAGTTGCACGGAAGCTTGCAATGCGACGCAGATAAGAATTCTTCTGAAGTTCGACCGAACCGTAAACAACTCAATCCATGATGCCTTTTTCTCGCGTTCTTCAACAATGGAGGCCTGAATGGTTTCAAACTCAACCTTGACGAATGCATCTTCGGTGTCACCATGAGCGTAAAGCTTTGCCAAGGTCTTTAAACCTTCTTCATGCCTGTCCTTACCCAACAGCCAGCGAGGAGATTCGGGGAAAAAGAAAATCAATGATCCAAGAAATCCGGCCGGAATGATCTGAAGGCCAAGTGGCAATCTCCATTGCATGTTGGTATCAAACCCAAGATAGCAGCCATAACCAATCCATGACGCGCACAGGGCACCGATTCCAAGAAAGAACTGTTGCAAAGCAGTAACCCTACCACGAATTGTTGGATGAGCCAATTCTGCTTGATAAAGTGGAATAATCATGGTCAGATTGCCAACGCCCATGCCGCCAATAAACCGGCCAGCAAACAAGTATTTTATGTTTCGAGCACCACATTCAAGAGCAGATCCGAAAATGAAGATGGCGGTCGCGGTCGCGATCGTTCCTCTGCGTCCGATACGGTCCGATATGAAACCGGCCATGAACGCGCCGACGAATGCGCCGGCGGTAAACAATGACACCACAAGACCTCTTTATTAAGATTGTCAGTACGTGAACAAGTTTGAATTTTTTAAAAATTCAACTAGGTGCAACAACAACATACATGTCAGTCGAATTCGGGTGATTGAAATATTCAACAAAGGACTCAGATGCGACAACCTGGGCAATGATACCCAAGTCATAACCATAAGAAAACGAACCGACAGATGCAAAACATGATACCAAAAATTGGTAAAGTTTGGGGTCCATTAATCCCATTTTGAACGAGATTAAATTTCAAAACTTAAACAACAACAACTGTCAGTCTGGGCCAAAAGAGAAGCGGAAAAAACGTCCATCATATATAGAAGAACGGGTGTTCCCCTCCCCCGCAGTTTTCCCCACGTCGCGCCAGAGTCATCGACAAACACGGCAGTTAGGCATATCCGCCTCGTGTAGGCAATATCGGGAAAAATAAACTGACCCGGGGTGCCGAGACAAATTGCGGAGGTGAAGGGCTAAGCCTGTTTCGGAATAGCCCGCTTCTTACTTTGTGGGTCACGTGCATTGCCAGCATTGGTTTATTTTGCCAATTTTGCCTTTATTGAAATTCATCTTGTTAGTTCTGCTCCGTGTAACTTTAGTTTTGTTCTTTTTAGTATTACTATACCACTATTCATTTTTGCTCATCATGTTTTGAAAATTGTGCAATTATATAATATAATAATAATGATTTATTTCGAAATAACTAATCATAACTTTAACTGTTATTTTTGCCTGCATATATATAATAATGCATTTATATTTTCTAGTTCGTCAAGTATGGCCACCCATCCTTGGTGTATTCGAGGTAATTCCATCCGAGCAGCTTGCTCGAATCAGTCAAGTTAAGCCTCGTGTCAACATAATGATAATACAATATATCTTTCTTGGCATCATCGTCATAGAAAACTCCCTGTCCTCCCGGTCCAAACACGTACTGGTGTGATCCATAGATTGCAGAACCACCGCCTTCGGTAAGCTTGTTGCCCTCCTTATCCAAAAACGGACCATTAGGCGAAGTAGATCTTCCATAAACAATCTTGTATTCTTTTCCAGGCAGAGGCAAACTAGCCGAATATCCACAGCAAACACCATGCGACACAAATAGATAATAGTATCCATTCGAAGCCTTGTGCAAGTACGCACCTTCAATCGGGCTGGGCGCAACAGGATCATATGCCAAATGAACCGCTTTCTTGGCAGCATCAGGCGGCACTTTTAAATCCGTTGTTAGCGGGATCTGATAAATATCTTGCCAGAATGAACCCCATTGCAAATACGCCGACGTGACCTTGCCTCTGCTGTCGGTTTCAACCAGCAAGTTGGGATCGATCGCGTTCGAAACATTGTACGGATAACTTGCAGTTCCGGAAGATTGAATCACCAATCCATGATCTGTCCAAGATCCAACTTCCAAAGTCTTTGACGTGGCAAGTCCAATAGCCGATGACTGAGATCCAAACGTTGAAATGGAATAAAACAAGTAAAAGGTATCTCCAACCTTATGGATATCAGGTGCCTGTAAAAAAAAATTAAAAAATATTAGAAAAGCCATGCATCTAATTATAAAAAATACACGTACCCAAGGATCAGTATTCGTGATACCGACGTCAATGACAGATGCGTTTACGAGAACACTTCCCTGCTTGACCCAAGGTCCATACATCGATGGAGCCTTGCCATATCCAACAAGGTCATGAGTGCTAAACACATAGTAACTGCCATTATGTTTAATCACGGACGGATCATGAACATGGATCGTGCCCCAATCTTCCTCGGTTTGTTCACCAAACACCGGGTTGGGCAATGGCCAATCCGGCGTAAGCGTGGTTTGAAAGATTGGATCATAAACTCGAAGACCACCCCATGTGTTTGTCAAAGGAAAAAGCCCTGCAAGAATGCCTGCCGTGTTGGTCTTGCCTTCGACAGCAGTCACGGCAAGAGCAGCTGAAACAGCAATCAAATTTCGCAATTGCACCATGTTTTCAATTTTTTTTAAAAAATTCTGTTTTTTAGCAAAAAAAAAATTTACAGATTGCAGATAATGCGTCCAAGGCTTTCATATATATATATGAATCTTTCAAGGCATATCAAATTCTTAATTTCAACCTGGTTCGGCTGATCGAGGACCAAGTCACCGTATTTGCAAGCGGGGTATCATTATCATAATATTTCCGAAATATCCGCCTGTCATGGATACCAATTGCTAAATAGCTTAAAAAAAAAAAAATTCGATTGAACATATAAACCTGTCAAATTATCAGTATAAATTTGAAATGTGATTTTCAAATATCTACGCGGCAAAGGGAGGGGTTCCAAAATTACTTTCAGAGTTTAAATTTATTAAGGCGCATATTGTACTAGTTACTACTACAACAACATTTTCCATTATGGATATTTCTTTCGTTTTTTTTTTAAAAAAATTAAAATGCCTCAGAGATTTTTTAAAATTTTGAATGTATGATCATAATAATAACTATATGATATATACACAAACTTCGTAAAGCTGATAATTCTATGGTATGTATTATTGTATTGAGTTTGTGCCCCCGCGTTCTGGGTCTGTCCCCAGTCCCCGCGCCCCGCACGGGAAAAAGAAATTTGAAATAAACTTATACGCAACAACAAAGCTTTATTATAACCGGATCAAAAAGTTTATATTTAGAGATAAATCTTTATATTTCCAGTTTATCCAAGGCACAGGCACATGACATGTTCTTACCTTATATCTTTGTCATGAACATGTTTTGCCGTTATGCCCATATTTTAGCCATCGAAATAAAGTACCACTTCGTCAACATCTCAACCGTATATATATACTTTATAACCATTTCGCCTCTTTCAAAATCTTTTCAGCCTCGGCAACTGCAGCTGCCAGCTTGTTTACTTCGTCCGATTTCCATTCCCGAATGGAAGGCACGTAATGAATCGAAATCCACGCCGCTAGCTTATCACCGGTAAAAATCCCTCCCAACATTTGAGCTTTCACTCCGTAAATACCCATTAATGCTTTTGGTGGCGGAACTGGTGCGTTGGCACAGTCATTTTGAACAAGAAGTTGCTGGGTCTCTTCAATCCATTGAACAGTTTTAAGAGCTCGTTGATTAAGAGAAGGGTCTAGTTTTAAAGGCGGAATACCAGTTGCCACGTCTTCCGCGCAAACGGTATCAACATGACAATTCTTGGACGGCAGGTCAAGTCTTAATGTTGTTCTGCTTCCATTAACATCTTCACGTAACTTGGACAAAACACTGTTAAGCTTTGTTAAAGTCGGATCATCTCTAAGAAGGAACCCCCATCCGAATATTGGCGTGATAATGTTCACCATCTTTAAAGCTTTCCAAAATGTGACAGCGATACTGTCGTAAATAGGTTTGCCTAATTCGGCTTCCAGTTCATCAAGAACAAGAGCAGCGGGCCAGTTCGTGCAGGCGACAACAATGCACTCAGCATCAGGATGATCAGCTTCCCGAATTAATTCCTTAATTCTTTCAATTGGCGTATTGCCAAAAGCCACGTTGGCTCGCTCATTCATTTGCGATGTCTTTGTAATTTCGTAACCTAGTCCGGTATAAAAATCAACAAGTCCTTGAGTCGGACCGTCAACGTAAGGACCAGTCAAGGAAAACTTTTTAACCCCATAATGTTGCAATACTTCCAATTGTGCCAAGGTTGACGTGGACGAAGCAATTCCAGTTTCCTTGAGCATTTCTTCCGATAAAGTGACGTCGGCTTGTAAGCCCTTTCCACTCCATGCTCCTGAAGTTCCATTCCACAACAAGGCGTCAATGTCTGCGTCGGCCAAGAGCTTTGCGCTTGAAACCATCTTCTCCGTATCAAATTGGCCCACGCTGTTCGAATCCGTATCCAATGTTCTAACCACGACCCTGCTAACATGAAATGAAATCTGATCTTGAATCTGCTGCGCCATGGCAACCGTTAACGGTTCAAGGGCCGTGTTAGAGGATGGGACAATAAATCCGACTTTTTTGAGATCACGAAGTGAATTGATGGTTTTTATCATTTTTGGCTGAGACTTTATTTTTTTTGGTCAATTGCCATTAAACTTCAAAATAAATATAACAAAAGAAATATGACCAGCAAGTAAAATATTCTTCATGTCATGAATTTAATGGCTTGCCTCCTATTGCTTGACTGATAAACGACCTCATTTTGTGCCTGCGGCGGCCGTTCTGGCGCGATAAGGAAAAGGATAAAAACATTCGACGACCCTGCGTAACTGTCTAACTTTTTGATGGTTATGTGGAATAACCTGGTTGTTTCCAAGTACATAATTATTACTTTATTTGTATATTGATTGGCATTACTACTTTTTGAAAGATCGTGATGGTGAATTCGATATATAGTGCATTATTTATTGCATATAATTTATCAGGGTTTTGAATGAAATATGCATAATGACGTGAAAGCGCGTTGAAACAAAACAATATTTGTGATCATTCATGTTTGATCATCTTACTTAAACGCGGATTTGATGACATTATGGGTTATAAGCGTACTACTTGCCTTGCACATATGTGAAAGCAGCCGGAATAGCGTCCGTGCCATGCATTCTTCGTCGACCGAATGCGGAGCGCGGCACTATGCGAAAAGGGAAAAAAGTTGAAATTTTTTTGTTTTTTTTTGGGCTTTTTTTTTTTTAGATTGGGAACACGTCTCAGAAAACCTTATACCGCATTGAAACCAGTTCAGGAACAATTGCACTATGTTTAGATATAATAGACATCGCTTCAAAACAATCTTTAAAAATAGTGAAAAGTATCATTAAATAAGTAAACAATAAAAAAAAATATTATTATGTTTTTAAACAATATTATTATAAGATGTTAAGTACTAGTAGATGTAAGTAAGTTAAAGTGATGGAACAACTTTGGTGATTGGATGGATAAGGTTTATAGCATCCTCGAAGCCGGGCCGGGTCAAAACATTAAAAACATTTCACTCCTTAAAAATGGCCCCACGAATAAATATATTCCTGCATCTCTCGTTATTTTCTTTTTCACATCACTCTTCTACCAGCTTTTATTAGGATTTAAAAGAAAGAAAGAAAAGAAATAAAAATGAAGCTCGGTGCTACAGTGTTTTCATTGGGGTTCATGCTCTCTATGGTCATGGCTGATCTTAGTCCACTTGAGGTCAAGGGAAATGCCTTTTTTGATTCCGTATCTGGTGACAGATTTTACGTCAAAGGCGCTGATTACCAACCGCCAGACATAGAGGGTAATCCGGCAGATCCATTGGCAAACTACACTACGTGCAGTCGCGATGTTCCTTACATTAAGGTAAGCCATTTTTCGAAATGAAAATTGTTTTTTTATATATTAAAAGGGAACCTTTTTTTTTCAGGAACTTGGTTTAAACACGATTCGCGTTTATCATGTTGACAATGCACAAAACCATGACGAATGTATGAAGTTACTTGACGACAATGGCATTTATTTGATCCTTGATGTCGCCACTGCCAATGATGCAATTTCTCGAGATTATCCTTATTACTCGTACAATGAAGTCTTGCTTCAGCATAACTTCGCCACCATTGATGCGTTCAAGAATTATACCAACGTGCTTGGTTTCGTGGCTGGCAATGAGGTTGTTAACTCGGTCAACACTACTGATACGGCCACGATCGTCAAGGCCGTCATTCGTGACATGAAGGCTTATGTTAAGGCTCAATCGGATCGGCAGATTCCGGTGGGCTATTGCGCTGCTGACGTTGCTGAAAATCGATACCAACTTGCTCATTACTTGAATTGTGGTAATGAAACCGAGCGGGCTGAGTTTTTTGGACTAAATGACTATTCCTGGTGTGGTGAATCGTCTTACCTTGTGTCTGGTTATAATACTAAGGTTGCCAATTTTGCCAATTACTCTATTCCCTTGTTTTTCTCTGAGTATGGATGCAACCTTGTCCGACCTCGTCCGTTCACAGAGGTCAAGGCGATTTACTCTTCCCAGATGACACCGGTTTTCTCTGGAGGTCTTGTCTATGAATACATTCAGGAAGCCAATGATTACGGCCTTGTTAATATTTCTGCTGATCTTAGCACTGTCACTCCTCTTACCGATTTTTACACGTTGCAGGGCAAGTTTAACTCTACTTCTCTGCCCACCGGCGATGGTGGTTATCATTCCGACAACGAGCCATCCAACTGCCCGGCTTACGAGAGTGGGGTCTGGGAGGCCAATAACACGTTGCCAGCCATGCCCGAAAAGGCTTCTGCTTATCTCGTGAATGGTGCTGGTGCGGCGCTTGGCATTGATGGTCCTTCCAATCAGTGGACTCCTAGTGAGGTTAGCTCTGCATCAGCTGCCACTTCCACTGATGCCAGTATTTCATCTTCCTCTGCTGGCTCTAGCTCTTTATCATCATCGTCGTCGTTGTCGTCTGCTTCTTCCACTGTTGTTGCGGCTGCTGCTTCGTCTTCTGCTTCGGCCGCATTTAATGTTGAGGTTTCCGAATTTGGCCTTTACTTCGCTCCTCTTTTTGCTATCACGGCCTCTTTTATCGGTGGTCTTGTCGCTATGTAAATCAGCCTTTTTAGACTCTTCCTTTTTCTTTTTTTTTTGTTTGCGCCTTTGGCTTTATTTTTGTAGCCGCGGTTTGTCAGATTGCATGTGTGTCTCTATATATTATTCCTGTTTTCTTTTTTTAAAACTAATTCGCATGATGTTATGATTGTCACGGTATACAATGGTATATCACTTGTTATTAAGGGGATTGGCCTTGTTTTTAAATTTTTTCTACTAGTTATATAGCTTACTTTTTTAATATACCTTGAGTTGTTCATATATGAATACGGTTTATCACTTGTAATCGGTGTATGTCATCACTAAACATTTTTTCTTAGTACGAATACGTATATTTCTTTGTATAGTGCTTTGTAGTTATGTGTCAAGAAAATGTCTTAATTTTTTTTTGGTCCACTTCATATTTCAGCGTTGTATCGTTCTTAATTGCGCAATGTGATGATGCTTCAGTGTAATTAACGTTCCTTGTAACTAATATAATATGGCCCACATTGATGATTGCTTTGTTTGGAACGTGCTCTTGGCCAGCTTTTTTAGAAAGCTGTCAATACATAATCCAGAGTCTTATTTCAAGTCAGAACATGTAATAATGACCGTAGCTCACGTACGATTGAAGTTGTTTACCGGATCATTTGAAAACAATAACTTTATAGTTGGACATTTCGTGAGGCTCCGGGATCTCGTATCTTATGTCCGAAACTGCGTTTATATCCAAGTTGAGCTTGCGGGTTTCTTTTTTTTTTTTCCATTGAATTAGTTGGCTATTTATCGTCATTTAATTATAGTATGAAGTCACGAATTTGATCTCGAAGTATATTAGATTTTCTGGAAAACAAAAGCACAAAATTATGGGCCGTGATCCTTTAATTGGATTGGTCGGCAAGCCCAGCAGTGGCAAGTCCACCATGTAAGGTTTTTTTGCTCAAATTATGTATAGTGATCTTAATAAACTAACAATTTAATAAAATTAGGTTAAATAGTTCGTATTTTAATATTTCTGATTGATCTGGTTTTTTTTTTTTAACTAAACTGAACTTTGTTTAAAAAAAAAAAAAGGCTTAACCGACGCGACGGCCAAGACAGGCGCGTTCCCGTTTACGACGATTGATCCCAACAAGGCAACAGGATATTTGCAAATCGACTGCGCATGTGCCCGATTTTCAAAGCAAGAATTATGTCGACCAAATTATGGAAGTTGCAAAGCTGGCAAGAGATACGTGCCGGTGATGTTGTTGGATGTGGCTGGATTAGTACCTGGAGCACATGAAGGTCGAGGATTAGGAAACAAGGTATGGTACCTTTTTTTTTTACTTCATCATCAATAATCAGGCAACAAAGGATGAATGAAGGGTATTGAGTATTAATTTTTTTGAGCGGTTATTAGTTTTTGGACGACTTGCGACATGCGGACGCGCTTATTCACGTGGTGGATGTGAGTGGCAGTACGGACGCGGAGGGCAAGGCCACTGCAGGGTATGATTCTTTGCATGACGTTGAATGGTTGCGAGGAGAGATCATGAGATGGATTGAAGGTAATTTAAAAATCAAATGGTACGATTATGCAATTAGTCCAAAAATCAATATGCAGGTTTAAGCTAACGTCCAAAAAAAAAAAGGGGATCGATAAAAAGACGACATGTATCAACAAGTACGGTATAATCTAAAAAGTTTTGGAGTCATGCCGTATATATCTTTTGTTTACCTTTTTGCCCACTTTTGACGTGGTGAAATAATTATAGAGTCAACCGCGGTCGATACATTGCAAAACCAATTTAGTGGATATGGCAGCACTGCTACAGTGGTTCAACGATGCTTGGATAGAATAAAACTTACTGAGCCACTTGAAAATTGGAATAATGCTACAATAGAACGAGTTGTAAGTTTTTTACTTATTTATTTATTTATTTTTTGCATGTAAGAATAAGTTATAATTAATTTTTATTTAGGTCGGTTCGTTTGTTGATGTTAAATTTCCAACCATATTGGTAAATTTTGATTACATGATGAAAATCGAGAGCACGTTTTTTTTAATAACTTACTTGATTTAGGCATTAAACAAGATTGACCATCCTGATTCTGATCGATGCATATATCGGATTAATCATACGTATCCGTTTAAAGATCAAATCGTGCTAACTTCCGCGATTTCTGAAGTATTTATTCGCAAACTTGTCAAGCAAGGATTCGTGCATTATGAAGATGGAGGTTCGGATGTGATTACGAGAGAAGACGATGAACGAGAATTGTATAATTTAAAACAGATGGATGAACGATTATCAGCCAAGGTGGAAAATCTTCGGGATTCGTTGTTTTATCGATGGCCCGGTACCGGCGTGATTAAGGCTTTGCAAGCAGCTGCCAAGACGTTACAATTGATTCCAGTATTTTCAGTTCGAAATATTCATAATTTTACCAATTCAAATACTGATGATGCAGTTTTCAAGGATTGCGTGTTGGTTAAGCGAGGTACTCAGGTTGGGGACGTTGTTAGAAGGATCATGGGTGATATTCCGATCGCGTTTGTGGAAGGATTAGGTGGTATCAGAGTTGCCAAAGCTGATGTGGTTTCGGAAGGAAAGAACGATATTCTGTGTTTTAAAATTGGGCATTAAGCAAGGTTTCTTCTATTTTTTTTCTTTGGCCATGTTTCCTCCGACTGCTCTACTTTAGTATTTGAGTCCATCGTTATCTATGGGTTCATAATATCCATAAAATATTTTAGAAACGGACGGCATCAAAAAATTAAAAAAAAAAATAGAGAACTTTATAATTAAAGCACATTGTTCAGGGCAACAGAACTCAAAATCAAAGCTAATTTCTAGATGAGCTATATAAATATGACGCATTTTTTTAAAAAAAAAAAATTATTCAAGTTCCCGCATAATTTTTTTTGGCGTACTTAAAATGTAAAAATTATATATAATTAGTTATATATTCTTTGAGCATAAAATATTTTTACATATACAAGTGATAAATAAAAAGCAAAACTATTGTGCTACAAAAAAAAAAAAAATGACATAATGAGGTTGAAAAAAAAAATGACAAGTTAATTAACCTGGTTTTCCGTTTGCTAATTTAACTTAATCCCTTTCAATGACTTCTTCAACACGTCTTCAATTTCATCCCAATCATCGGTCGGAACCTTGATCATGTTTACGCCATAATACTGAATAATATCGTTCAATAACGACCAACTTCTCTGATCGTGAACAAACGTGATCGATACTCCGACACGACCGAAACGACCAGTACGACCGATTCTGTGCAGGTAAGTCTCTGGATCGGCTTCACCAGTTTCGGTAGAAGGCACGTCGTAGTTAATCACCATGGAAACCGAGGCAATATCGATACCACGAGCGAGCACGTTTGTCGTGATTAAAACCTTAACCCGGCCAGCGCGGAAATCTTCAATGATGCGATCTCTGTCCTCACCTAAAAATCCACCGTGCAGGACAGCGACACGGTGACCATCGGCAACCATTCTTGCCTGGACCTTGTCTGCGGTCTCACGAGTTCTGACAAAAATGATGGATGATCCAACGGTGATCAAATGATAAAGGCCGACCAAAATATCGTACTTCTGAGCCTCGTTATCACAATCCATGTATAATTGCCTGATAGCTTTAATATTCAATTCCTCGGTCTTTAACCTGATCTCGTTGGCATTTGGAATCACGCTTCTGGCGTACTCCGATACTTCGTCTGGGAAAGTGGCACTGAATAATACAAGCTGGCTAGTTTCCGGCAACGCGTTTCGAATTCGAATGCAGGTATCACCAAGACCTTGACCCTCGATCATTTGATCTGCCTCGTCGAGAACGAACACTTTGATGTTGGCAAGTGACAATTGGCGTCTTTGAATCATGTCCATGACGGTTCCTGGAGTTCCGACGACAATTTGTGCATTCAATCTCTGCCCACGAGAGACTCGTTCACCGGGAATAGCATACGCAGTCGTCACGTTTGTAAACTTGCCCATCTCTCTAACCACGGACATGATTTGACGAGCCAATTCTCTTGCGGGAGCAAGGCAGAGGCATTGCACGGACGGATTAGACTCATCAACCCGGGAAAGCATAGTTAGAACGAACGCTGCCGTTTTTCCGGTACCTGATTGTGACTGGCCGATCATGTTTCTTGGTGGATCGTTAACAAGAAGTGGCAATGCGCGCTCTTGAATCTTTGATGGCTTTTGAAATTTCAATGAATAAATTCCTTTAAGTAATTGTTCTGTTCTATAATGAAAACTTGTTAGAAAAAAAAAAATTTAAAATCCAAAGAAAAAACCTTACAATCCCAAGTCTTCAAATTTGTTGATTGAATATAAAGGAGAATCAGGATCTGCCTGAAGATCAGCAAGCTTCACCTTAACATCAAACTCGGATTGAAGTAATGAAATTCCATCGGTTTCTTTTAAATCTTCCGATTCGCCATTTTCTTCCTTCTCGGTTGATTCATTGGCAGGTTTTACGTCAACTGGATCATCCCATGACGATGGCGGGGCAGGTTGTTTCGGTCGGGGAACGTATTTTGTGTTTCTTTCCTCAAAACCGTTTCCTGATTCTTGTGCGATTCCGTTGGAATTTTTCCGGCTTCCCCTGTTACTTGAACTGCGTGATGAATACTGACGTTCACGTGAGTATTCGTTCGAATCTGCGGGTTGTTCCAGATCCCATGAATCGTCATTATTATCCGCGTTCCATCCAGAAGAATTGTCGTTATTGCCTTGAGCTTTAGTGGTGGACTCTGCAGGTTGTTCATCATTCCATGAGTCGTCGTTGTTATCACCGTCCGGGTTCAATTCAGCAGAATGTTCTTCATTTTCTTGAGTTTCAGTTTCCGCATCTGCGCCTTGTTCTTCATGCGCTTGTTCTTCATGCGATTCGCCATCATTGTTGTCATCGTCCGGATTCCATCCTGAAGAATTGACATCGTTGCTTTGAACTTCAGGTACCACATCCGCAGATTCTTTATCATCATCCGGATGCCATCCTGCAGAGTTGCCATTCTTGGTGGATTGTTGATTCCATGAACCATCGTTATCATCATTATCATCATCCGGGTGCCATCCGGCAGAATTGCCTTGCTTTTTTTTAATTCTCGATGCCAATGGATTTGATCTAGATGAACTTTCGGTCTGAACGTTTTCAGATCGTGATGATGACTTGGGTTTTACAGATAATTGAGCCAACGAAGACGTGACTTCATTATCATCATTGTCCCAAGAATTGGTATTATCATCATTGTCCCATAAATTTTCAGCTGGCTGGCTCCAATCATCATCATCATCATCATCATCATGTGAATTGGCTTGCTTGCCCCAGCCATTGTTTCTCTTGGCTGACATTGTAAAAAAAAAATAAAATAAAATAAAATAAGAATAAAAATTTTTGTGATGAGTTAATTGATTTTGGAGGGGAAAAAAAATGGCAGTACGTCAAAATAAATTAGAATTTTCGGGCCCCTTCTTCCCTTTCTTTTTTGTCGCCCCTTCGATTGAATGACCGCAATACAAAAAAATATCAGGTACAAAATATGTTTTAAAAAATGCAATTTATTCATATCTAATAAACAATATATATATACATACATACATACATACAAGAGTTCAAGTATATAAACCTGTAGTGCAACAATTCTTTTCTTTCAAAACATTACTCCCGCCACCGCCTTATCCAAGATATTTTTCAATCAATCCCCACTTCAAAAAAAAAAAAAAAAAATTCATAATCAATAATAATTTAATCAGCCAAACGAGCATAATCTGTTGGGAAACTTCCAATCACGCCATTAATTTGGCCTTCAGTCCATCCTTCCCCGGTACTGCCACCAGTTAAAAGAATCTTGTCTCCTTCGTGAATCGTAAGCTCCGCATCAGATCGTGCTGCATAATCATACAGGGCAATCATGTAATTTAGTTTCTTGGCACCTCTCTTTGGCGCCACAGCTGGTCCTTTCTTTTTTGTGCCAGTCGATGTCGATGATGCAATGGAATCTGTCCGTGTAAGATCAGGCACAAGTTCGATATAACTGAACGGGACCAGTCCTTCCGCCAATCCGTCCCTAACAAGCACCCAACCGGTACCATCATGTGGTTCCAAAACTTGCAACTCATCACCAACCGATAGCGCAATTTCGCCTTCACCATTCGGCGAGTAATCGTATTTGGCATGAGCTTCTTGCTCCCTTGCGTGAGAGCTTGGCAACGCGTACGGGTCCGTTGCTGTTCCTGATGATTTGGATGATGTAGTTTTACCACGATGTCTTCCAAATCGGGAAAACGAGTCTAACACGGATGAAGTGTGAGAAGCAAGCGTACTTGATCGTGAAAATAAATCACCGCCGTCATCACTTTCATCGCCACCATTATGAAAACTATTACCATCAGCCGATTTATCCTTTTTCTTTTTTTTTTTAGAAACTTTCTTGCCGGCACATGTAGCAGGAGCTTTCATCTCGCATTTCGTATGACAGGCATAACCACAGGCCTGACATTTTACGCCGTGACGGGTTAAGCCAAACATAACATCATTACAAAATTCACATGTGGTTGGAATCTTAAATGATACCGTTTTAAAATTATGAGGTTTCGTGCCTTTCACGATATCTGAACACATGTGTCAGCTAGTGTTTTGCTTTTGCAAACAAAAAAAAAATTTGCCTACCTCCAACCACAAGCTCAACCGTTTCGACTTCTACTTCCAATCCTACTCGTTTACTATCCGCAATCGTGGCGTCTATTTGAGCTGTAAGTAATTTGCTAAATACTTCATCAAAATTACCCTTAGCAGGGTCTTTAATGACTTGTTCTCGTAATAAATATAATGTTTCCATGTCTTGCTGCTTTTGTTCTACTTTTGATCTTAATTCTAAAATGCCTCGTCGTGATTTGGCAGTCATATTGCGCAAATATACTTTTGCTGGTTCATCGACAATCATTTCATCATCATCATGCCAAATAGGACTTGGCTCATAGTAAAAATCTTGTGGCGGAGCCCAATCGGCGATGGCGTTATGCCTCATAAACATGGCAGAGTCAAGACCAGGATTGTTTTGAACAATGGCACCAGATGCGGCATCTAAATGCTCCTTACATCGTTGAATACATGCTTGCTCGAGAGAGGAAGCTTGGGACCATAGCGAATTTAACTTACGAACGCGAGCTTCGTTGAGATCTTGCATGGACTTGAAAAAAATTCCCGTAAGCACATTTAAAATTAAAAAAAAAAAAAAATTGATACTCACATCAAGTAAGGATGGAATATCTTGAAAATAATATTTATCCTTTAATCTGTTTGTCACATTGATGGCAATAAGATATGAATTTTTCGCATTATTCATATCCAATTGATGAAGCTCATAATTTTTGTTTGCTTTGTTCTAAATTTCAAAATGGAAAAACCAAATTAGTCATTCCGTTTTGCATGTTTGGTGGCATAAGAATTAGCACAACTTTACCTTGCTGCTGTCATATGATTTCTCAACCTTTTGACGTGAATTTTCGACAACCTGACAAGAAGCATCGTAAGTCTGTTTTGATTTCTTTAGCTCACTATACACTTCGTCTCGTTCCTCAATCAATTGATCATCAAACGCCACGTGTCTTTTCCTAAAGTCTTCGTATCTGTTCTGCAAGCCACGTAATTGATCAGCCACTTGCAACGTTAACTCGTCTGAAAGCCTGTCCCTTTCATTGGCAATGTTCTCTGTCTGTGTCAAAATTTCCGTCCAGGTCACCAAACTGGCTGATTCTAGTGATCCGGGAGTCACCTGGGGCGTGTCACCAACACTGAGACTGATACTCTTTTTCGCTTTCTTGTCAAAATATTTTTTCGTGATCGATAATAATTTCATTGAATACTCTTTCTCAGCCAATGCACGCTCGCGATAGAAAGCTTGAATATCTTCAAGCCATCTGATTCCGTTACCGACCTGTAGTGGGGTTGCATTTAGTTTAACTGAATTTTCTATTGACTTTCAAACTATCATGCTTACCCAAGCTTCAGTTACTTTGAACCCATCCTGCAGTAATTAATTGTCAAGACTTTATTCTTTCCTTTGGTACAACAAAAAAGTTACACAGTGCAGTGCAGCACTTTGAGTGCCATTAACCAAAACAGAAGAAATAAAACGCAATGACTTACCTTCAGCTCAGTACCAAATGACAATCCTTGATCATCAGAAACAACCTCCGGGCCGTCCATTGCAAATTGGTAAACCGCTTATAATTAAAAACAACGTAGTTTGCTAATGATCGGACCCAGGAAGCATTTGAATAAGCCGTCGCTTCAATCTCGGAGGGGTCGACTCGCAGTTGACGCCGGGTAACAAGTTGTGGAGTTCGCATGGCATATGCAATCTGCTATCGTTGAATGGTCTTTTTGTTTTAATTAATAGATATTTTAATGCTTTGTGAATCAGAAAAGTAATTAATAAATTTAATTTTAATAAGTACTGTTTATCTTGGAAAATTATTTTAAAAGACAATGCAGAAATCGGACATGATTCTTAACCCCCCCGAATTCAAAAGCGAAAGTATACATAAAGTCGCGAAAATGTTGAAAAATCCAGAGAAAGTCGAGGGGTTGCGCATTTAACGAAATTATAAGCACACTCCATACGTCATAAAATTTATGTACAAGGATTAATTCACGACGGGTTCAGTTGGCTTATAAATTTTTTTTTTATATGCCGCCGCTGTTGAGCCGGTCACCATTAGGTGGATATAAAATCCGTAAAGATAGGGCAAGGCAGAAAGTACTCGACAAGTATGAAATCATTGGTTATATCGCAGCCGGCACGTATGGACGAGTTTACAAGGCACGGTCAAGAATAGGGTAAAGCAACCGCAAGAAGCATATCAAGATTATTACATGATTTTTTGTCTTTTTTTTATTTGGATGTTGGACGGCTCCTAATGATCTAGTAGGGAGCCACATTTATATGCTATAAAAAAATTCAAGGCGGATAAGGAAGGAGAAGTCACACATTACACTGGCATCTCGCAATCAGCATGCAGGGAAATTGCACTGTGCAGGGAATTGTCACATGAGAACTTGACGACGTTAAGAGAAATCATATTAGAAGATAAATGCATTTACATGGTGTTTGAATTTGCCGAGCATGATTTATTGGTAAGCACTGTGGAGGGGCAGGAGGCAGGAACATGTGATGGTTATGGAGAGTAGATGGAAGGCTAATAAGAAGCGCAGCAAATTATTCATTTTCACTCGCATCCTGAGCGACGACCAATACCTGAAAGTATGGTCAAATCAATCCTGTGGCAACTCATCAACGGAGTGTACTGCCTGCAGCAAAACTGGGTTTTGCACCGGGATTTGAAACCGGCCAACATCATGGTCACGTCAGACGGAATCGTTAAGATTGGAGATTTGGGACTGGCCCGATTATTCTACAAGCCATTGCAACCGTTATATACCGGAGATAAAGTTGTGGTAACCATATGGTACCGGGCACCGGAATTGCTACTCGGAGCTCGTCACTACACTCCTGCCATTGACATGTGGGCGGTGGGGTGCATCTTTGCCGAGCTGCTTGCACTGCGGCCGATATTCAAGGGCGAGGAAGCCAAGATGGATAGCAAGAAAACGATACCGTTTCAACGGAACCAAATGTTAAAAATCATTGAGATCATGGGCACTCCAAGCAGTATGTATTGCTCATGGGCAAATTTTTGGGAGTGTAGTCTAACAAAACGTAATGATTAGAAGAGAGATGGCCGCAGCTAACACAACATCCGGAATACCCCTCGCTGGCGCAGTTCAAGTATTATCCAAACGTGCTCAAAAACTGGTACCATTCGATTGGGGCCAGCAACCCGCGCGGGTTTCAGCTCTTGCAGGGCATGCTGGAATACAACCCGTTAAAACGGTTGACAGCCGAACAAGCATTGCAACACCCGTACTTTAACGAGGCACCGAAGGCCTCACGCAAGTAAGTCATTGGCATGATTTTTTTTTAGAAGCATTGAACTCTAATCATGATGGTTTGAAGTGTGTTTGAAAGTCAAAAGTTTGAATATCCAAACCGCCGCATTTCGAGCGAGGACAACGACATCAAGACGGCATCATTGCCCGGGACCAAGCGCAGCGGGTTGCCAGACGATTCACTGCCACTGCGGAAGAAGCTACGTGAATAAGATATGTAATGACGCTAGAATTATATAAATTACGTGAATGAGTGTGCCTAACTATGGTTACCACCCCACCCCACCCCATCCCAATTCGCAAACGCCGAAAACAATTAGACCGTGCGAGTGACTTTTTTCTAGAACACGTAATATTATTCGGCGCCGAGACTACAATATGCAGGGTTCAGTCAAGTCAGTGCGCCGTGACCGTCCTCGTGAGCTCAAAAACCTTGGTCACGCACTCGCACTCGCGCCCGGGCCAGCGCCTAACCGCCCCCCGAGCCCAGCGCCGAACGGGTTCCGCACTTCCCCATATTTTCCCGCACGGCTAGGCAAAACGGCAGCCCCCACGGTCTGTAGTTGTGTATATTCGGATATATATATACCCCGGCAAAATATCCTCTTCCCAATAATATCCTCGCCTGCATTTTCATATTATGACCGCCCAAACTGCTATTCTCTCCAGCAAGCCTCCCGCTTCAGTTACCATAACCTCCCGACCAAGGTTCTACCTCGGCGGCGATGACGTTAAAAGATCAAGAAGTCATACTGGTCATCACCACCACCACGCCAACGTCAACGCCGACGTGGACGGTTACAGCAGCCGGTCCCTGGACGACAGCACCGAGGACGACGACATTATGGATGCAGACAGTGACGTGTTGGCCACGGCAAATAGCAACGTTGTGCTAATCAAATCGCATTCAGCCATCCTGCCCCACAAGCAAACATATTTTACTACTACTGCTACTACTACTGCTACTACTACTACCACTACTACTACTACTACTACTACTACTACTACTACTACTACTGCTGCTGCTGGTGCTACTGCTGCTGTAATTGCAGGCGTGAAATTAAAACCAGACTGCATTCACATTGAAAACATCGCGGCAGTTAATCCCGGTGTCATCAATAAGGCCAACGATGTTGACGCTGACCAACAATGGTGGTGGAAAAACGAAGTCAGAAAATGCCTGTCCCGTCGCAGAGTACGAGAAAGTGTAGACGCCATCTTTAATGAGCGGCATCGCGGCCTCTAATCATTTCTATTATCATCATCGCTCACTTGCGCTCCATTCTCTGCATCTTATTTGTTTATATATATATGTTGTACGTGTCATTATAGCTGTATGTTTTTACCGGCGTTTTTTTATGAGTTCGGTGCTTTCTTATTTGTTTTTTAAGGACATACACACCGGGTGGGGTATTATTGTATTATCATTTTTTTTTCACTTTAAACATTGTAACAAATTGTAACTTAAGTGACACATTGTCATATTGTATGTATTCCAATACAGCAACAGAATTACTTGAATTATCTCTCGTCCTCTGTTTTTTAAGGGCATACACATCTATCTCATTCTCATGGCAATTGGAACGTGACCGGATATTTGTTTTCAAGTTTTTATTTGTGCCATACCTAAATGTATAGAAAGAACTTTTTTTTTCATGACGTGGTAATAGATATACAAGTGATTATTATTAACTCCCTTTTTTTCTATTTATACACTCTTACTCGTCATCTTGGGAACCAGCAAAGACTTCACCAGCAATCTATTTAAAAAAACCCTCAAGTTAGTGCTATTCATGCTTAATTTCATTCATACTCAACACTTACTCGGTCCAAATCAGTCTGTCCGGCTCTGGAGATTCTTCGGCCAGTCTTGCCAGCTTCCAAAACACCAATCTTCTCAAGCGATTGAAGAACCTTTCTGTTTATGGAACCAGAAGCATCACGGTGGTGGGATGGTCTGGAGCCACGGTTGATGGTGCCACCGTAAAGCTTGTTGAGTTTGCCAACACCAACAGACTTGCGGAGGTAGATGTGACGGGCAGCAGAAGCAGCACGCTATTATTTTCAAACGTTAGATCAATTGAATCCTCCAAATATTACCAAAACCAAAAAAATTCATGGAGATCATACGTAGTAGAACCACTTGTCAGCATCCTGAGGTGGGAGCTCGTTGCCTGATGAGGTCTTAACTAACTCGACGTAACCTGGAACCTCAAGCTTTCCTGTTCACACAAAAGTATTGTTTAGTCCTTACAATCCAACCCAAAATCGCAAACATGTTTCAAAATAACAATCTGAACATACCCTGACGTTGAAGGAACTGAGCGTAGGCGACAATAAAGTCCTGTGCGGGGACGTCTCTGCAAAGAAAAAAAAAAAAAACCAGGTCAGTCACCACTGCTTCCCAAAACTACGACCACAAAGACAAAACCCCCACCGGGACTGAACGGCTGGGTAGCGTTTGAAAAATATGTAGTGCTTGTGATTGAATCGACATACCTAACTGAAACACCAGGCATTATGAAGATCGAAATTTATGTTGGGTCGTGAAAGTTGAAGTTGCTGTATAAACACGCTCGCTATTTTTCGAACTAAGCCTTCACGATTGCGACCCCGACCCGCGGTTTGCGCCCCCCAGCGTGGTGTTTAGGGCTTGGCTGTGTGTATGGCTGGCTAGACTTTAGGGCTTGCAAGCAGAACGCAGTCACAGCTTAAATGCCAGGCGGCCTGCACCGCCGCAGAAAGCACCAGCCTCTGCCAGAAGGTAGTGTGGCGGTGCACTGCGCATTCACGCCACGTCATAAACCTGAATTACTACTCCGTTTATCATCGCGATTACCTTCCGTGCGTGTTCCTTTCTCAGCCCAATTCAACTTCTCTTAGCCATGGGTGCTGTTTCAAACAACAACAACAACAACAACAATACGTCTGCCTACACGGCGCCTCCGCCGTCATACCAGACCGCCGCTACTTCTTACCATGCTACAGACTCCGCTTCCCGGTCTCCGCTGTTGCAACCTGACGGCAGCGCTCCATCCAGAGGCCAGGCTGCAGAAGGTCAGGCGCCCGATTCTGACCTACCCGATGACTTTAAGTACTCAACTTCGATATCGCAATGTTCAATTTCGATTCGCAACGCATTCGTGAGAAAAGTGTACACGATATTGTTTTTGCAGCTGCTGGCCACGTCCGGCATGTCGCTGCTGTTTATGTTTAATCCTGGTATTCGATTCTGGGTACAGTCACACCCGTCCATGATGTGGATCACGTTGTTTGGGTCTATCGCATTATTGTTTCTTACTTATTGGAAGCGCAAAAGCTACCCTACCAATCTGTTGTTTTTGGGTGGCTTCACTTTGCTCGAAGGCTACTCGGTAGCCACGATTACCACGTTCTACGAAACTCGCATCGTGGTGGAAGCCTTGTTAATTACGTTGCTTATTTTTGGTGGTCTAACCGTGTTTGCCATGCAATCCAAGTATGATTTCACTGGTTGGATGCCTTTCCTTGGGTTGGCCGTATGGTTGCTAATCGGGTTCGGATTCATTGCCGCTTTCTTCCCATACTCATCCGCAAGTGAGTTGGGATTTGGCGTGCTTGGTGCTGCCGTGTTTTCAGGATATATATTGGTTGACACTCAGTTGATCATGAAGCATTACCATCCTGAAGAAGAAATTGCTGCGTCGATTAGCTTGTATCTTGACTTTATCAACTTGTTTCTCAGCATCTTGAGGATTCTCAATAGCCAGAACAACAACAACTAATTATTAAAAAAAAAAAAAGAAATTTTTTCAGGTCACGCCTTCTTTGAATGAAGCTAATTTTTTTGTGATCATTATGAGGCTTTAGTGAATATCAACGAAAGGTTCAAATTATTTCGTTTATTCATGATTATATTTTACTATTTTTTTATTGTTTTTTTTTTTGAATCACCATGTATGATTTATGGTATTTTTACAAGTGATCGAAGGGCCAGGTGGGTTGGGCATTGGTTGGATTGGAGTTGTAAACGGTTTCTTTCTCTTATGTTTTTTTAACAGTATTCACTTTAAATCAAAAAAAAGAGATTATTTTATTTTTGTTGTTCACAACGCAAAGGTACATGTACCAAATTCGGCTTGAAGAGTTCATTATGCCCGTTTTCACGATTAATAAATTTTCTTTAAAAATATATACAGTAAACCCTCAATATAGATGTATGTGATGTGAAGACGGTTGTTAAGTTTCCTGTCAAACATATTTCCAAGTCTTTCTCTCGGCTTTTTCCGGCTTTCGTGTCACGTGTGAGGCTAGCCTCAAAAACGAGATGTTGCTTGTTTTGAGGTGTTAAGAAAACTCTTGTTTAATTTCTCTGCTTAAATCAAAGCCTTGCATTTATAATACCGGGCAATGCAGCAGGTGATTGTTCTCTGTAATGAGAGCAACGTCCAGAATAGATGATGGTTATGTAAACTCATAACCATCCCTGATTCATTTCAACATATTACTCCCGCGCTCAGAGCCTTGGCAGATTTTATTGTAGTTTTTGTGTAAATAACTTCATCAAATGTGGCTCAGTATAAAACGAAAATACAAAATGTGAAACAGAAATTCAAAAAGAAGCAAAGAAGCACGTTTTAAATTTAGCCGTTCAATCTTGCAAAAATGATATCGAAATTTAACTTTTTTTTTGGGAACTTGGAATCTACTCATTTGAACACGGTAAAATATATTGGATACTTATTTTATTAAATTTTAGGCTACGCATGCAATGAGGCATTTTTGATGTTTTTGATCAATACTAGATGACAATGTTTGCAGCAATTGGGGATAGAACAGAGGAAACCTGAATTTGGGCTGACATGGTTCAGAAACTGTCGGGATTAGGTCATTCAGTCAGTAATGGTAAAATTGATTTTTAACTGCTGTGTAATTTAAACAAGTTCTGGTCAATTCCCCAGACGCCCGCTTTTTAATGTTTCTAAATGAATGATAGGATCATCTTAGCTTTTGTATCTATCTAAAAGAATCTGCGAAATTGTTCTAGATGCACAGGAATGTGATCAAATTTATTTTGAAACCACTGACGAAGATCGTTTTAAAATGCGCGAGGGTTGTCTTTCTTTCCTTGGCGCAATGCAACGTTTTTCAGCCAATGCAATTAATTGGTCTTCGTTTTGTCTTTGAAGTAATTGTAGGTGTGATTATCGTCAGCATGAATTAGAGATGGTTGTGTGAGATTACTTTAAACAGTAAATAACCAATAGTTATATATAATAACAAACATATGTGCTGCTAAGTATTCTGGCGTCTTATAGTTGAATATTGATTCTGGAAAGCACACAGGGTGTAGCTGCTCTTTTAAATACATATGTCACAGGAGTCCTCTCGGCCCGGAGGCGGGTTTTGACCAGTTCCTTGATATAGTTAGCAAGATGCCTAAAATACTAGTAAGATATTCTTATAACGAGAAATCTTCGTATTAGTATGTACAAATAATTCTGGAAAAGAAAAAACCTTACTATTTCGAGGATCACAATATTGCTATATTGTCATGAAACCTGTTGTTGATCATCCATGGGATTTGGGCTTAATATTATGGGGTACAAAAAACAAATGATGATGGCGATGATGGTGATGTCCCGATGAGGATAAATGCATGTTGAAAAACCCTTAACACATGCCCGTGCTTAATTTCGATTTAGATCACCGCAAGAGAGCAGCACCACTATTGTAACAACCACCCAGCCTGCAACAACCGGGATTGTACAGAACGAGGGAAAGCAAAAAAAAACTTATAATAGAACTTCATTCTAAAAACTTATTTTTTTTTATTTAATTTTTGGTTGAAATAATCTTTCTATAGATGCAATTTGATCGTTTTTTTACGTCATCACGCAAGTTCGGTTACTCCATCACGAGCCCAACAACCGATACCGATTTTTAACGACTACATATATTGATATTTCTTTTTTTTTATTTTAAATCTAATATTCACAAGATTAAATTAAACGATTGTGGATTTAAACGGAAAAAAAAAGACCGGGATCAATAAAATATGGATCAAAGATCGGTTGAATTTACTCTTAACAAGAGGCTGCCATCACATCTTCCTCCGCCTTCGCCGCCACCCCCAAATAATTCGATCTCTCATCAACAGTTACAATACACTCATCGATCACATCACGACAAACATGGATTGCAACATTATGAACATAATGTTAGTAAACACGTATGGCAAAATTTCTTGCGTCACGGTGCTGATTTACACCACAAGCAGCAGCGCCATAACGGCGGACATGAAATAGAACCGGTCGTGCAGCAGTTTGCAAGGATGCCAACTTACCAGCGCCCATCAACCCAATCATCCAATCAAAGGTTTGTTCAACCGGTTGACAACCGCAGCCGGAATCAGCAAGCAGCCACACAGATGAGCAGCAGTCGTTTGAATCTGGGTTCACCTTTATCCGCCGGCTGCCAACATACGTCATCACCAGCATCATATGGTCATTCAGTGTTTATTCAGACCAGATCATCACCTGCTGCAGTTTCTGCCAAGTATCCCACCAATCCGATTGTTCGTCAATTTCCTCAAGCAGATCGATATCACGGCAAGCATTCAATAAACGATTCGTACCAACCACTTGAACAGTGTAAACATGTTCACGCTCATGATGAGAAGAACAACTCAAATGCATGCATGAGTGATGGAAAACATCAAATGCTTTCATTAAAGGCGTGCTTGGGAAAATCTGATAAGAACAGGCACAGTACTGATCGTGATTCCACGCTAATATCCCCACCTTTATCATCTTCGTCTCCATTGTCATCGTCATCGGTATCATCAACATCATCGTCATCGTTGTCCTGGTCATCTGGAACCAAGGAATCAGCAGAGCCAAGTATGCTCGCGCCGACGTTTTGCACAGTTCGATCCCCATCTGAACTTAGGCCTCGTGGTCAACATGTTAAACCCGGGGATCACGAATGCTTGCGACCGTTAAATTCGCTCACGCAAGGTTTGCAATCTACATATCAGGCTTGCAATCCGAATTTCAAATACGAATCATCAACCAACCCAAGACGTGTGTTAACATTGCCAAGTAAAGGTACCAAAAATAATGGCTTTGATAACGAGAATAGTGATTACGTGCTCTATGTTCATGATATTCTTGGTCAGTATGAGCATCAGCGATACAGGATTATTGATATTCTTGGTCAAGGAACGTTTGGCCAAGTTGTCAAGTGTCAAAATATGTTGACCAAAAAAATTGTTGCCGTCAAAGTTATAAAAAACAAGCCTGCATATTTCAATCAAAGCATGTCTGAAGTGACAATTTTAGAACATGTAAGAAAAAAAGAATATTTTTTTGATACCGTTAGTGAAGACTGCTTAACTAACTTTTTTCTCTAAAAAAAAACAGATCAATAAAACAATGGACCGCGATAACAAGCATCATATGATTCGACTTCTTGATAAGTTTACGCATCGCGAACATTTATGTCTCGTGTTTGAACTCATGTCCAACAACCTTTACGATTTGGTCAAGCAAAACAAGTTTCGAGGTCTTAATATCAAATTAATTCGATCATTTGCTCGACAATTACTCGATGCCATGTGTGTTCTTAAAGATGGCAGACTTATTCATTGTGATTTAAAACCGGAAAACATTTTATTAGAAAGGTGAATTTTTTTATAATGTTTCGTCTGTTATTATTGATACTAATTTCAAAAAAAAAAGTCTTGAAAGTCTGAACATCAAGGTTATTGATTTTGGATCTGCGTGTCACGAACGACAAACGCTTTATACATACGTTCAATCCAGGTTCTACCGAGCTCCTGAAGTAATTCTCGGCCTGCCTTATACTGCGGCGATTGACATGTGGTCATTAGGATGTATCTTGTGTGAGCTGTTTCTGGGATTACCCATATTCCCTGGTTCGTCCGAGTACAATCAAATTTCACGAATCGTGGAGACGGTAGGATCACCGCCGTCATGGATGATTGAAATGGGCAAGCAATCACCTGAATATTTCGATCGAGTGATTAATGAGTTTGGTCAACAAAATTTCCGATTGAAACCGATTGAGAATTATTGTCGAGAGCGAAACCGGGTTGAAAAGCCAAGCAAAAGATATTTTGCTAATAACATTAAATTGGCAGAAATTATTAACTCATACCCCATGCCGAAATTACACATGTCGGCAGATGAAATCGAAAATGAGAAAAATTGTCGTATTGGGTTTATTGAATTCGTTCACGGATTATTGAACATCAACCCGGTTGAACGATGGACGCCACAACAGGCAAAGAATCAGCCGTTCATTGCCGCGTAAGTTCATCATTGATACGTGTCAGCAACATGAAACAGCAAAACACGCTGAGCGTTTAATATTTATTTTGCAATAGCTGTCGCAGTATATTTGCACGTCTGGTTTATTTATTTTTGGTTTTTTTTTTTTTTGGTAAGTGTCAGAAATCGGAATGGGAGTTTTTTTTGGGGAAGGTTTTCGGGAAGGTTAATTGGATGTAAATTACTTTGTATATAATAAGTACACGGTGCACTATATAAATGGAAGAAGTTGTACTTATAAAGCATTATATATATAACAAATTTTCTGTAAGAAAGAAAAAAAAATCCTTTTTCTGAAATTGTATGTGCCGTCTTTCCAGAAACTACATCTTGCTGTTTATTGACTCCAGTAAACAACTTCTTGCTTAACAAGCCACTGAATAAACGTCCACTGAATGACTGCCTACATTCTCCCACCCCAAAAAAAACGAGAAATGGATGAATCGCTGCGTACACTTGAGAAAAAATCAAAATCGGAATTTTCTGTTACACATTTTTTTTTTTTTTTTTCCACCTCATACTACCATTATCTTTATCAATTGTTTAATTGATTTTAAAAACTTGTCATAGTTGCCGCCAATTTCCGAATTTTAAAGAGAAACAAATCGGCCCGCTATCGGCAGGTTTAAAAAGCAACAGAATGAGTAATCATGCGATTTTACTATTTGAGCCCTGTCGAGCTTAGTTTTTCTTTTTGGTATATACATAGATATATGTAAATTTCGTGCGCGCACGTGCGGGGTGTCTCAGAAAAAAAAAATTTTTAATAACCGCTGCGTCATTGTTTTGGGCACAATTACACCAATTATGATTAGTTATGATTTCATAATAAATATTTGGAACAGATAATACCATAATAAAACAGTGCGTTTGAGTCATAAATTAGAAAAAAAAAAAGGTTCAAAGTCGCAAGGAATTATATATAGTGATCATTAACACTTTTTTTTTATTGTAAAAAAAGAAAAAAAAAAGAGGAAGAATAAAAGAAACCAGGTTTTTTTTTTTTTTTAATCATGCCGATGCTTAAGGACCCTTCAAGGAAATATAAGAAATTTCCTGCGTTCAACTTGCCAAATCGACAATGGCCTTCACGGTCGTTGGATAAGGCACCAAGATGGTTGGCTACTGATTTGCGAGATGGCAATCAATCCCTGCCTGGTAAGTAAACCCAAAAACACCAGAGTGATTGTTAAAGAAAAACTGACCGAGGAAAAATTGGTTTAGATCCAATGTCGATTGAGGAAAAAGATCTTTATTTTGCCAAATTAGTAGAGATTGGTTACAAGGAAATCGAAGTCGCGTTTCCGTCGGCGTCACAGATTGATTTTGATTTTACTCGCAAATGCGTGGCTGCAGCACCGGATGATGTGTGGATTCAAGTATTATCACCATGCAGGGAAGATTTGATCCGACGAACGATTGAATCATTAAAAGGTGCCAAAAAGGCTATCGTGCATTTATATTTGGCCACGTCAGAATGTTTCCGTCGGGTGGTGTTTGGCATGAGTGAAGAAGAAAGTATCGAATTAGTTACCAGGTGCACAAATTTGGTTCGATCGCTTACCAAGGATGATCCATCTCAGGCTGGCACTCAATGGCAGTATGAATTCTCACCCGAGACATTTTCGGATACGTCAGCCGAATACGTGATTAAGATTTGTGAAGCGGTTAAGGCCGCTTGGGGTCCGACCGAGGATGAAAAAATTATTTTCAACCTGCCAGCCACGGTTGAGATGTCGACACCGAACGTTTACGCTGATCAGATTGAGTTTTTTTGCACAAACGTTACCGAACGGGAAAAAATTTGTGTGTCGTTGCATCCACATAACGATCGAGGTTGCGCGGTGGCAGCGGCAGAGTTGGCCCAGATGGCAGGTGCTGACCGAGTGGAAGGATGCTTGTTTGGTAACGGCGAGCGTACCGGCAATGTCGACCTTGTCACGTTGGCCCTGAACTTGTACACGCAAGGTATCAGTCCGCATGTTGATTTTTCAGATTTGGTTTCCGTGATCAAGGTTGTTGAACAATGCAACAAGATCCCGGTTGCAGAACGAGCTCCGTATGGTGGACAATTGGTGGTTTGTGCGTTTTCAGGATCGCATCAAGATGCAATCAAAAAGGGGTTTAACACTCGGACTGAACTTGTCAAGGCTCGAATTGCTGACGGCAGTGCGCAAAGCGAGGATGACGTGGCATGGCAAATTCCTTACCTGCCATTAGATCCGAAGGACATTGGTCGCACGTACGAGGCCGTGATCCGGGTTAATTCACAATCGGGCAAAGGTGGTGCGGCATGGATCATTTTAACCAAATTGGGATTGGACTTGCCTCGTGGATTACAAATCGCATTTTCTAAAATCGTGCAGGTGGAAGCTGAAAAGGCAGGCAGGGAACTTAAGGCATCTGAGATTGAATCCTTATTTACAAACAGCTATTTGCAAAGCAAGTTTGTGTTAAAAAATTATGACACCGTCAGGATCGATGAACAAAACCGCAAATTTACCGGCGTGGTCGAACTCGATGGTCGTGAGACCGTGCTGAGCGGTGTCGGTAACGGTCCCATTTCAGCATTCACGAATGCCTTGTCGAACGGGTTTGGTGTTAAGGTCGAAGTATGGGATTATAAGGAGCATGCTATCGGTCAAGGCTCAAACGTGAAAGCATCCACGTTTATTGAAATTAAGGTCGATAACAACACCAAAAAATGGGGCGTAGGCATTCATGAAGATGTCGTGCAAGCTTCAATTTTATCTATTCTTTCTGCATTTGCCGGGGTTTTGTAATATAAAAAAGATTCCGTGACGCATCGCGTTCAAAAAAAAACTGGCGGGAGTGGGATATCTTGTTTTTTTTTTGGAAGAAGAAGAAAAAATAAAAGAAAAAAACTATTGATTTAAAAATAGTTATATTTGGGAAATTTGGATTTGATTTGAGTTAATTTTTTTTTTTGGTTATAAATTTACATCTATTTGTTTGTTACAAAACAATAAATCTATTTACCATCATTTATGGAAATATTTGGGGGCATAAATGCAGGCATTATGGCATTTAGGGGCCCGATTTTCGAGGTCTCCAGAAAAAGAAAAAAAAAATTTATTTTATTCAACTAATCGAAATTTATTCACAAAACTTGTATTTTAAATAGTATATTATTTTATATACGGTGATTGACATGCTCCCTGGTCTGATTAAATTTCTTGATGTAGTATGCAACATACGTTACCCAAACCCGATGGAAACTAGAGTAGTTTATACCTCCATGATGCTTGCAACAAAGTTAATGTCATCAATTAAAAAAAGAAAACTACTCTTGAAATAATTTCAGAAATTATACGTTTACATGAGCTTAGCCTTGGCAACAAAGTAGAGTAAGATGTACGATTCACATAAAATAATCTTTTTCAAGTGTTTTCAATCACAATTCTTAAATTTTTTACAAAAAAAAAAAACAAAAAAAGAACTTTACAATCCCATAACACACAAAGAATCATTCCCATTTTGCAACATTGCCTCCCTTTTCCTGTTCTTTTTTTTTTCCTTTCTTTTTTATTAAAAAAATTTCATAACTGCAGTCATATAAAAAAGTTTTGTTTTTTTTTTTAAAAAAAATTTCGTTTTCGACTAATCGCAAAGTTTAAAAAAAAAAAAAAAGAGACCTAAGCAAAATGGAAGTTCCATACAATCCAGGCAAAAACATGAGTGAAAATGTGGTTATTATACTGAATGAGCTCTTTAATTTTTTTTTTATGAAAGCGCAGGGAAATCGGTAGTGGATGAAAGGTCAATCTTGGCAGAGGCAGTAACAGAGGCAGTAACAGGAGCAGTTGAAGCACCGTTGTTGCGAGCACCACCACGAGGACCGTTGTTACGGCCGCCTCTGCCACCATTGCGAGCACCGCCACGAGGACCACCACGGCCACGTCTGCTGGCAGCGTTAGGGTCAACGAATTGAGGTTCAAATTCAATCACGACTTTCTCCTTCTGCTTCTTTGACTTGACCGTATCTCTCTTGGGCTTGAGACCAGCAAAGAAGCTGTCTTCTTCAACCTGTGGTTCTTCATGGTTAACAACAGTACCCCATGAGCTGGTATCCTCAGTGAGCTTGCGGATCGTAGGCTTGGGGCCCAACTCGGCGGTCTTGAGCTTCAATTCTTCAAGGTATTCCTCAAGCGTTTTTGAGTTATCCTCTTCGGGAACTTCAGCATCGGCGACACCAGCATCGGTGGCGTCAGCAGAGGTAAGCTCAGCATTGGCATCAGCCTTGGAGGCAACCTCATCCTTGAGCTCGGTGGAATTTGAGCCCCATGATTCCTCGACCTGCTTCTGGGAGTCACTAAAACGATTAGCATTAATAACGCATTTATTTGGGAAAAAAAAATACAATGAGGTATACATACCGAGGAGCGTTTGATTGACGATCAAACTGTCTCTTGCCGCGGTTGGCACGAGCCGTCTTGGCGGAATTGGCCTCACCCTCAGCGGGCACGCCACGGTTGCGGTTTGCGCTGCGACCAACACCCTTGTTTCGGATGGCATCCTCGTTAGCATTTCTTGATGGACGAGATGGCCTGGCATTTTCAGGCTTGGCTGACTTTGGTGGCTGATCAGCCTTCTTCGATGACGTGGTGGACTTGACAACCAATTTTGGAGCTGGGGCGGGTGAAGGAACCGTATCAGCTTCTTCAGCGTCGTCAACTATACAACATAAAAAAAAAAATCCAGATAGTCAGTAACTGAACAAAATCAAAGGAAACGAAAAGTAATGTAAATTCGAGTTGAGCCAGAAAGGACATTGTGCCTGACAAAAAAGACAGACGTTACCAGAACAGGCACGCATTAAATTTTTTTTTTTTCAAAATCACAAGTTGGCAAGAAAAATAGTAATAAACTGTGGCCATGATGATTGACATTTTAAAAAGTAAAATAAAATAAAAGCATACCCAACAGGCTGAATGGATTCTGTAAAATCAGTTAGCTGATGATGCACTAAATGAAAAAAAAAAAATCTTTCCCCCCAACAGCAGGAACGGTAAGGAAATTAAAACGGACAAGACCTACCTTGTAAGCAACAGACATGTCTGCAGTATGTATACACCTGCAATTGGCTAGTTGCGGATTGTCTTTAAAAAGGGAAGAAAAAAACAGGGACAAAGGGGAAAAAAGTGCAAGAAGAAAGAAGGAGTGATCAGAAGAAAAATGATGTCGTGAGTCGCTGAGCTCTTTTTGCACTTTTTTTCTTGTTCTTTTTTGGCCAACGCTTTCGTCGACCTTTTTTTGGCTTCGCAAAACGGGGCCCTAGCCCTGGAGGGACGAATCCTTCCCCGGCCCTCGCGTGTGCCCTAAGTGCCGAGCCCTAGATTCGTGTGGGGTCGTTGGCCAGCGCCAGTGTTTCGCAGTCACAAAATCAATGTGCTCGTGCACGTGCGCCTATCGGGTGACACAACGCGTCGGTGCGGGCGCGCCGGGTCCGCGCATGCGCGTCTGCGTTAATGGCGCGCGTGAGCTGCTGCCGGCAAAAACAGGCCGGGTAAAATTTATTTTTTTTAGTCAGCAAACGCCCCGGTTGAGCCTCAACTCAAAATCGACTTTTGTTCGTTGTTATTTTGTTCTTGTTCATCCATCCAACCGGCCCCCAATTCATCGAATCCTTGCCAATGGCGTTTGCGTCCAACAATCCGTTTCGCACCTCCGTGCATCAGAATAACGCTTACTTTTTGCATCATGAACCTACTTCGCCCATACCACCACCACCTCCTCCGCCACCACCGCGGCTAGCTAAGGGAGGCGTACGCGGACGAGTAAGCGGTAGTGGTGCTCGCGCCACGGCCATGTCGCCGAGCGTGTCGGCTCCTGCTGCCGCCACGTCCAGGGTATCGTCGTTCGGATCCAAGAATCCGTTTCTTGACGTGCTGGAGGACTCGCCGATCTCGTCGTCGCCGTCAACGGCATCATCTCCAACTGCATCTACTGCATCTATCGTGTATTTACAACGATCCGCGTCCGACACGCCAAAAAACAAGTACGTGGTAATATTGTGATTTTGTTTTGCAAGTTGATTAATCATACCATTGTTTCGTTTTTTTTTTTTTAGTCAATTGTCTGAACTACTGATCGACCTGTCCGTGGACGAGACAGAGCGATCGTCGCCGTTGCTGCCGCTACCGCCGCGATCCGGCAGACGCAAAGTATCCGAACCAGAACATCGGCAACGTATGTGACATAGAAGTGCGCCTATTCGTGTACTAACAATTGATCAGGCAAAACCGATCGTCATCGTCGAAATTCTGATTACTCTATGGAAGAATCTCGGGACACGGTCATCGACGACGTTTATCGGGACTACCGGAAACATGCGTCATCGTCATCTAGGCGGCAAAAGGAAGAACGCGATGATCCGTTTGTCACGCCGCCTTCGTCGACGTCTAACAATAGCAATACCCACTTGTCAAAGTCAAAGTATAACCACCGACATGCCTTATCAACCCCGGTCGCTCACGTGTCGTCCCGGCGGCGCCCAAGTTCGCCGCCTAAGGATTCAACCACTACATTATCATCATCATCATCATCACTGTCTAGGCGAGAAGCGGTCGTAGACTCTCACAACCGTCATCACAAGTCGCATTCGCATAACGTTGAAAGCGAAAAAAAGCGGTCGCCTTCCAAACGGCCGGACGGATCTAGCAAGACTACTACGACAACCACAACAACAACTACAACATCTTCATCATCATCGTCACCTCCTCATAAATCCACCTCAACATCATCCGGATCAAAGAAAAAACAACAACAGCAGCAGGCATCAATGGACAAGATCGACAAGCTTGACGTGACTGGTATTTTCGGATTCGGATTTCATCATGATGGCCCGTTCGACGCATGCAATCCGCATCGTAATGTGAATAGCAAGAAGGCTCCCATGCTGGCGTTCCCTGCTGATTCAGAAAATAATTCACTGCGCCCGTTGGTGGGGTCAAATGACGATGACGATCATGGCGGTGGTGATCGTGGCGGCGGCAGCGGCAGCGGCAGCGGCATGTCGCATGGCGATATTTCGCTCGGCTTGGGTTCGTCAACATTTTTGGAAGGCGCGCCGGCCAGTCAGGCAGCCATTAAGCAACAGAAATTACAACAACGAGCAAAAGAAGCAGCAGACGGTCGGATTGATTTTAGTAACATTGGTGGGTCAAGTTATGAAAGTGGCGCCGGCTTGAGCCGAAAAAAATCGATCGTGCAAAAACTGCGGGGCGTGAGCGGCGAGTCTGCAGTGACAACCGGGGCGTCGTCATTGTCATTGTCGTCGTCGTCGCCGGCCGCGTCAACGTCGATGGCGCCTCCGCAGCCGCCACAACGGCGCAGGAGTGCAGATGACCGAAAGACAGTCGTCGTGTTGGAGAATGACGAAATCGCAGGCTCACGTCCGATGGCAAGGCAGGCATCGGTTGATGAGTCATCAACAACCTCTGCAGGATTGTTGAAACGGGTGCGATCGCTCAAGGTTGGCGGTCGCCGGCGAGTGGACTAGAATTCAACTTAAGACCTTGCATTGTTGCCAAACCAAGATTTTTAATGAATATAGGCATGATGAAATTGTACGATTATTGTGAAATTTAATTTTTTTTTTTTATTTTTTTTCATTGGGGGTGCCAAGTGGGAAAATGGCATTTTTTTTTACTTGTATATAGTTTAAATCAAGGAAAACGTTATTAATCACAAGGTGTCGACTATTACAAGGAAGTACTTTGTACGAAAGCAAAATACTAACAAACCAAAAAAAAGGGGTCGGGGTTTAAAAAAGAAACAAGGAAAAAAAAAACAAGCATTTTTTTAAACTTGGGATACAATTAACCTGGCAAATGTTCAAAGATATATATTATCATCAATATATCAGTACGGTATGCGAGAATTATTAAAATCGACAAGGTTCCAAGGTTCCCACATGCAATTGCAATAAACCTTGATTTATTTAGAAATAACGACAAAACACGCATGCAGACACAAAATGGCTTATGGTTATGAAGGCAATTTCGACAATACCGATCGCTTTCTTTTCCTCTGATACTCCAATTTGAAGTAAATGAATATCAATTAATCATCACACGACCCAGCTGATCTTCCATAATAAGTTGCTCAACCACTTTGGCATTATCTTTTTAACTTTTTTTGCTTTGACCGTTTTGGGTACCAATCCACAATTCCATCGGCCGGTAGTCCCGCACCAAGGTTTTTCACTGTAAGCTTGTAAGGAGACATGTACTTTGTAGTAAGAACCGTCCGGTTGGCATCGTCAAATCGGTGGACCGATGCCTGACAGATTTTCACATGATTCATTTTGATCCAGATCGATTGTCGTGATTGACCAAAACTTACCTGCCTTGCAATCGTCCGAGAACGTTTCCATTTCTTTAAGTTGCTCCAACGACATGTTGGCCTTCTCGAAAGTTTTACGCATATCCCCAATTGCTCGCCGAGCTGCTTAGAAGACATAATGCAAGCGCACGATGACATTGCAAAAGCGGGAAAGTGCGCTGGTGAAATAGTAACATCTGCTGCCAGCGATGCGTCATGCGCTCGTTGGTCGTTGTAGGGTATCCGGCGAAAGCTTGTTGGTTTTGAGTTGGACAAGAGTCAGCGCCATGTGATGGGAAAAAGGAATTAGGAACACGCAGACAAGGTTCCGGTTGAACTCCAATCATTCATAAATGATTCGCCCCCGCATAACAATTCGGTGGTCGAGCCGAGGGATAAGCAACAATAATTGAAGTTTATTCGGTTTGGATTTTCGGTTGATCGTCGGCCACCCCACCCGGTGCAATAAATTGATGACGGATCGGCCTCCACTTGTTTGAATTATGCGGGGAAAAAGAGGAGATTGACTCAAAAGCTCTCCTTGTTGAAGGATGGCCACAATGTATAATAAAATAAATATATCTAGATATAAATGTAATATCCACCGGCCTGTCGCATACCCGATACAACCCAAGCAATTATTACATTACAATTTTACAATGAGACTTTCAATCGCACTCACATTCGCAGCAACAACAACAATGACGACGACGTTGTTCATGGCCGTCGTCAATGCGTTACCTCAATCCGGTTCGTCTGCGCCCGCGTGCGCAACCACATGCCTGACCGAATCCATGTCGGATTCCGGTTGCCAAACCGCGTCGATTCAATGCCTTTGCACGTCACAGCAATATATTTCGGCCGTGACTTCATGCGTCGTGAACTCGTGCCAGCAAGACGAGTTTGATGCCGCACTGACGTATGCGCAGTCGTTGTGTAACGGTGCCGGCGTGCCGTTGTCGCTTGATACTGCCACCATTTCAGGGTTGAACGGTGGTGCCGGTGCCAGTGCGACTAGCAGTGCTGCCGATGTATCGTCTTCTTCTGCAGACGCAAGCACCACGGAGGACTTGTCGTCGGCGTCGTCGTCATTGTCGTCGTCTGCATCTGCAGCTGCATCTACGTCTGCATCTACGTCTGCGTCTACTACGTCTGCACAATCAGAACAAGCATCTGAGCGGGCAACGTCTGACGCATCAAGCGCATCTGCCACGTCCGGCGCATCTGGCTCAGTCACGTCACCTGGTGCATCCGCCAGGGCCACATCAGGTTCTGCATCGGCGGCGTCTGCGTCGGCGTCAGTATCCGCATCGGGATCTGCCGCAGCTGCTGCTACGACTTCGAGCACGTCTGCCGGCAACTTGCCAACTTACGCGACCGTGCATGTTTGGTTTGCGGTCTTGGGCACGGTCGTGGCATCATTGGCATTTGGCGTGCTTGCGTTTATGTAAAATGAAACAAGACCGACATTAATGATTTGTATTTATTTTTTGTTTTTAATTTTCTTGGGTAGCAAAATGATAATTGAGTGTGTCTGTGACTTTGTAAAGATTGGTGAACGTTTAATTTTTTGATTGCCGGTCGTGAGAAGGTAAAGACGGAGGCGTGGCTAAAATTTTTAAACCTGCCGGGTCACCAGCGTATGCGAGCCAATATTTTGAAGGATGCCATTGCAAGTCAGTCACGGCTGACCTGAGGGGGAAGGCATGGACTTGATTGCCAGACTCGACCGATGCCACGTAAATGTTGTTGCTGCCGTTGTTGGACGACGCCGGCGTTGGCCGATCGGGAATGAAAACAACGGCCAGGAACGCGCCGTCGAATGAAAAAGATAACGCCCTGACTGGGAAAGATGATGCCGAAGCGAACGTGATTGTGCGCAGGCAGGACAGGTCGTGCAATTGCCAGATTGAAACTAGTGAGTCCGCCGACCCAACTGCCAGGTATCTGCCCAACGGATCGAACTGCGCGGCCGTGATTGCGGCCCGATGCGCAGGCACGGACGCCAATACCTTGGGCTGATCACCGGGGCCACCGCCAACGTGGACAAAACGAAGAATGCCGGATGACAAGCCGACGACGAGCACGACGCGGTCGGTCGTGAACGCAAACACGGCCACGGTGAAGTCGCCAGCGGATTGGTCCGGGTCGAGGTAGGGCTTGCCGGCAGGTTGCAACGATTTGGCATCAAGAAACATGATCGTGCGGCCGCCGCGGGCAGGCATGATGGCAATCACGGATCCATCAGGCGCGTAGATTGCGGCAGCAGGCATCAAAGTGGCCGACGACGTTGAGGCCAGGCATGTGTTTGCCCTGACGTCCCACAGGCGGACCGTGCCAGCAGCGGTCGCGCACACGCACAACCGGTCAGACAAGGTCGGATCCCAAGCAATCGCATCCGCACCACCACCACCACCACCACCACCACCTGCAGCTGTTGAATGCTGCCGCAGCTCGGTCGAATATCTCACGTCAGCACGTTCCGGATTCCAAACCCGGACTGCAGCAGCCGACGCCGCCGTGGCCGTGGCGACCCGGTTTCCGAGCGGGTTCCATGCCACTGCGCGCACGGCCACCGGGCGTTGCTCACGGTACTCCCTGGCCACGAGCCTGCGCAGAGCAGGCGGTGCCAGGCTTGCTTGAGTTGCCGTTGGAGGTATCGTCGTCGTCGTCGTCGTCATTGCATGGCCTTGCCGAGGAGGGTACTTTGGGCCGGTAGCCATGTACCGACGTGCGGCGCCCAGGGTACGGGCATCGCGCCCTGGCGGTGGGAATTAATTTTGCGTTGCGGTCGAGTACCGATACCGTATCGCAACCTGTACCTTCTTGCTCAACTCTTGTTTGGCCGTTTGTCTTCACCGTTCGTTTGTCGAATCAGTCCAACGAACACCGTTTAGACGCTTGCGTTTTGCCGCGCTGTCGTCCGCACCACTGCCTTCTTCTTCTTCGACGTCGTCGTCGTCCCGGCTGCCTGGCCCGCCTGCTCCGGTGGCGGCGGCGGCCTCTTTGCATCAGCAGCAGCAGCAGCACCATCAGCGTCTGCAGCAACATCAGCAGGATTCAGCACAGGCACAGGCACAAGCAGCAGCTGCAGCAGCAGCAGCAGCACTGGAAGCTTCGCTGGTGCCTCACTACACACCCTACCCGACCATGGCTGGGTTCCCTGGATTATCGCTGCACCCGCACCACAACAGCAACAACAGCAACAGCAACGGCAGCACCAGCAACAACAACAGCACCAATGGTAATAATGCCAATGCAAACACGTCAGCGGCATCGACCGCCGCGTCCACGCCGTTGCAACAGCACCAGCAACCGCCACAGACGTCCAATGCCGCCGGTCAGACGCCGCCTAATGTCAGTCAGCATTTGCAGCACCAGCACCAGCACCAGCAGCAATTGCAATTGCCACCAGCCCGGCATCAGCACCAAATCTTTGCACCTCAGAACTATGCGACTTCGTACTCGAATTTTCCCGTGTCGCCGCCGGTAGCCATGAACCTAGGCATGTACCAGACTCACCAGCAGCAGCCGCAAGCACAACAGCAACAGCAGCAGCAGCAGCAATTACAAAAACAGTCACTGCAGCAGCGAACACCACAGCAACCGCAGCTGACTCAATCACAACAACAGCCTCCGTTCAATGCCTTTGTGCAACCGTTGCATAACTTGCATCATCACTTACAGCAACAGCAACAGCAACAGCAACATCGGTCATCAGCAGACCTGGGCTTGCAAATTGCGGTCGACTCTTATGCTTCGCCGCGGTTGTACGATAGCAATAACATAACCAACATTAACAATCCCAATAACAATCCCAATAACACTCCCAAGATACCGCAAGCTAGTCCCGGCCAGCGTCCGATTTTGCTTCATCCGCCCGCAGAAGCTCATCATCTTCATCATCAGCAGCAGCAGCAGCAACAACAACAACACCATCATCTTCATTCTCAAGCGACACCGTCGGTGACGTCGTCATCGAATGCGAATCTTTTTCTTGATCCGCTCGATCATGCTGATTTGGTTCCACCACCGGCACAGCTCGCACAGGACATGAGCAATCACACAAACACTAATAACAATGATGTTGTTATTAATAAAAAGCATAAACTCGACCAGTCACTTGCATCTGTTACTCCGGTCGCGATCAAACGGCAAGCCACGTCTTCCGGGTCGTCGTCACGACCGTCGACGTGGACAAAAGCCGAGGAAGACCGGCTGCGGGTGTTGGTCGAGGCAGGCACGAAATGGCAAGCCATCACGAAAGATTTCCCGCATCGGACCGCGGGCGCAATCAAGAAGCATTATTACGCGGACATGAAACGAAACGCGTCATGGAATTCAGACGAAGATCGCAAGTTGGCGGATGCGGTTCGTGAAGACGAAGAAAGCAAATGGAAACGGATAGCTGAAAAAGTGGGCAAGCCGGCGAAAGCATGCGAGAAGCGAATCAAGGAATTGGCCAAGTTGCAATTGCCTTCCCACCCTGGATTGTAAAATTAATGCCAGTTTTTTATTTAGTTGTTTGTTTATAGTAATGTAGTTTTGTTTTGTCATGTTTTGTTACTTTGATACTTTGTTATTTTGTTACGATAAAAACACTTCAATACAATGTTAATGCATCAAGCATTGGCCTATTTGACTATACGCATACGCCGCACTAATTAATCGCAGACTCGGCCTTGTTCAATTTATTCAATTAATATTCACGAGGTTACTATCCAATTTTTTATTTTTCTTTTCTTTGTCATCACTAAATGACCACGGCACAGACTCAAGAACCGACGACGACGTCGATATTGTTGGACTCTTCGTGTCGGTTATCGGTCCCGGCCGAAATCAGGTTGCCGGCCGTTTTTCTGGCAACCACCGTGTATGCCGTGCCGACCGGATTGTACCAAGGCGGCCGCATTGCCGGCTTGAGGTTCCTGGCCGAAAATTCGCACCGATTGCCAAGTACGGTGCAAGGATGGTATTTTTATCACAAGCGGAAAAATTACATGGTTATGAAGCATGCCATGACCGAATCCGTGGCGTACTCGACCCGCACGGTGTCGTTCATGATGGGCCTGTTTGGCATCGAAGCCTTGCTTGATCATGCCAGGGATCAGATTGATTTTTTAAACACGACTGCAGGCGCATCCGTGGTCGGTCTTGCCTACGCCTTGTTTCGTAAGTCCCTACGTTTGTCTCAAGTGTTTGAGTGTTACGTGTTTTCATTTTCATTAACTAACATGTTGCCATGCAGACCGGCTACCGCGAGCTCAGGTCAAAGCCATGGTCCGCACCGGCGTCAAGGTCGGCCTCGTGCTCGGCCTGGCCCAGGACGCACTCATGGCCGCAAAAGGTCATCTTTGGTATTACAACAAAATAAAATCAATTTTATGAACCATCGTTCTCATCATCACTCTCGCTGTCAATGTCTTCCAATTCAGGCATGGCGAACCTTAAAATGGCAGCCACGCCGGTGAATTGATCCAATTGCTTGCCAGATTCATGCAGGCTAGAGAAAACAAGTACTTCGCCACCCACGGCTCGGACCTGGTCAACCATGTCGACGTAGTGCCGCCGTAGTCGCACGTCGTTAACGTGACGAAACAATCGGTCCGAAATCAGTAGCGTTTGCACGGCGCCGGCTCGCACGGCTGCGTGCACATGATTGGGCCCGTACCATGCCTTGCCGGCGTCGGCGTCGTTCAACGCGGCAAAAAACCGGTTGAGCGCCACGGTTTCGCGAGCGAACTTGGTGTCTGCCAATTTGGCCATCACGGCCGGCTCCCTGAGTACCTGGTTTAGCGCATGAACATGTCCTGACCCGCAACTCACGACCACGAACTTGGGTTTTGCCCGCAACACGGCGGCCAGGCCCTGCTTGGTGGCATGATCCATCACGCGTTGCAAAAGTTGGCCGGCGGAAAACCCGGGTGAAGCCAGCACGACGGCCTTGAGGGTTGAGTAATCAAAATGCCGGCTCATGGCATCCACCACGGTGTCATAAAACCGGCCAACGGCCCGGTCATGTGCTGACGACGGGGCCGAGCCCGTGGCTGCAGCCCGCTTGCGTGGGATGCTCACGTCAATGCGTTGCCGGACAAGCGTCATGTGTTCCGTGACCAGGCACACGTTTGCCAGGCCGGATTGCTGCAACACGACGGCGCCAACTTCGGCCCCGGCGGCCGGGTCGCATGCCGCCTGCACGGTTTGCAACGACACGGAATCCCACGGTGCCTCAAATGTTTTGGTTAACGTGAACGCACGGTGCAGGCTGAGGTCGAGCGTGTGATGAGCGCCGACCCGCACGTGAGGGGACTCGTCGCTGACCTGGCCCGACGCATGCAGCGCGCCGCCGTCAGGGTCGAAATCCGTTTTGATTACGGTAATGCCGAGCACTAGCGAGATCCTCGAGCCTGCCTTGCCGGAACCGCTTGCTACTGCTGCGGCAGCATCCGCGTCATTGTCCTGGCCCTTGTTGTCCTTCGTGATGCGCCGGAACGTGGGGGCCCTAAGCTTGTCGCCGGGTTGGATCAAATTGTAGGCATGCCACAAGTCGGCAGGTTCTTGCGGCTCCAACTTGATTGACCCACACCCGTCCTTGTCGAGATGCTGCGAGATCAGCTTCATCGGTTGTGCTACGTGTCCCAGGATGGTTGAATTTTTTACTGTCTTTTCTTTTCTTGCCTTGGCTTGATTTATTTTTAATAATGAGTATTATGTAAGCAATCATGTAAGCTAAGTTCATGGTCGGATGGAATCGACAAGAACCACGACAGGTCGCCGTGCAAGTCCAGCGATACACAAAATCAACGGGGCAGTTTACTTTACGTTGCTGTCGTCGTCGTCGTCGTCGTCGTCGTCGTAGTGTGAGTGCCGGGCGGCTTCGACTTCCCAGCCGACACCCACATTCGCTCGTGATCTCCATTATCGCAACGCTTCTTCTGCATCCGATCCGCATCCGCATCCATCCGCATCGTTACCGCAAACTGAGTCTAAACTGAAGTCTAATCCCGCTGCCTTACTTGCTTGCGTGGCGCTTGCCATTCATATAATCGTATACAAATCGTACTCTGCAGTCGCCGCGACTCCGACTCCGACTCACACACGCGGCCGCGTTTGCTGGTCTTTTTTTCCCTTTTCTTTTTTTTTTTGTTTTTTTATGGGCTTCGCCATCAGGCAACGACCAACACAACGCCCAATCCCGTTCGTCACGTTCGCTCCGTCTGATCTCGGCCGGCTCTTTTTTTGTGTTTTTTTGCGTCCCTAGGCGTGCCTATATGGCCCGTTCCCAGCATTTCCTCAACTCGGCATCACTCCGTCGTCGTTGTAGTTCGTATCGAACCTTTCATGTCTCCGCTGCTATATAGTCCTACCGGCTCGTCCTTGTCTTCATCTTCATCATCATCATCAGCGGCGCCGTCGTCAATGCCGCCTCCGCAACCCCCGTCGCGCCCACAACCGCGTGGCGCGCTGGCGAGAATAACATCGTACATCATCTCATCGCCGCCGTCACCGCCACTACCACCGTCACCGTCACCGTCATCGTCGCCCATTGGATTCAATGCGCCATGGTCGCCATCGCCGTCGTCATCTCCATCGCCGTCGTCATTGTTATCAATGTCCGGCTCGTCCGCATCGCCACCGCTGCCGTCGCCACTACTCGATGCTGCTTCATCACCGGCAAACTTGCAACTACATCTGGCCAACCCACTAACCGCATTCTGCCCAGATCAATCATTTACCCGTGCGGTTGTCGCCGGTCGTGGCCGTACGTTCTTATACAATCCGTTTTTTTTTAGCACTATCTAATCTTTTATTGTTTTAGTTTTAACCGTCGTCGGTGTCGGGCCTGATGTGATCACGACCCAGGCAAGCCTGCTCACGGTCGACGGCAGAGTATTCGGTGGATCAAGGCTTGACTACGTGGCTGATGTCAAATGGGGGTCTGGTCCTTATTCGTCTACTGTGGCCGTGGCTGCCGGCCCGGCCGTGCTCGTGTACCACAACGTTGATCAACATCAACATCAACATCACCGCCACCACAACCAACAACATCATGACCATGCCGATGATACTCACACGCCGATAAGATTGGCAGGCCACTCCAGGGCCGTGTCTGCGGTCGCGTTCTCACCTTTTCAACCTCACATTCTTGCCTCCGGCAGTTTGGACGGCACAACTCTGTTCTGGGACTTGCGCATGTCATCGGCCTCTCCGGTCGCCAGTATTAAGCCGTTTTCGTCTAGCGCTGGTTCGACAACCACATCGGCGTCTATGACCACTGCTGCTGCTGTTGCTGCCGTGCGCGGATTGCAATTTTCTCCTCACGACCGATGGAAAATCGGTGGCATTTACGACGACGGCACGTTTGCCCGCTACGACGTGCGCAACGCCACCGGCCCAGCTGATGCTCGCATCATGGCCCATGCCGGTTCGGCATCATGCTTTCAATACCACCCGTTCAAGGACGTGATTGCTACCGGCGGCAGGGACAAGCACATCCGGGTTTGGGACCTGGCAGCTGCTGACGCCGGTGATAAGGCAAAGTTGCAGAAGGAGATTCATGCCATTCCGACCGCCGGACCCGTGGCTGGATTGTCATGGCATTACGGTGGCACTGGCGGTGGCACGGTGGCATCGGTTGCCACGTCAAGGTCGGACCCGACCGCGGCAACAAATGCTGCGCGCCGGCAGGTTATTGACACACCGATTGCAAGTTATTGCATGTCGGCTGGTGATTATCGCGTGTCCGTGTGGAACCTGCGCCGGCCTTACATTCCAGAATACGTGATTGATCATCACGACGCGCAAGTAACCGGGCTTGCCTGGTCTTCAACCTCGTCGTCATCACCATTCTCCTTATGGACCTCAAGTAGGGACCAAAGCTTTGTTGTGCATGACTTGTCGGTTAGTTGTCCAATTCAACCAATCAACTGCGTGTCTCATCAGGCGTTTGCTTGGGGTCCGGATGATGAGTTTGTGTTGTTCGGATTGAACAAGTCCCGCTTGCGGCACGATGGCTTGACTGATCAACATTCACTAACCAACCGTGCGGTGGCATCGTCATCACAAGTCACCACCACCACAATGACGACCAGTACTGCAACCTCAACTACAAATACAAATACCAGAATTAAATCAGGCAACCCTGAACGGTTGCGGAGTAGAAGTCGCATGCGCATGATGTTTAGAAATACGATATACAGTTACAAGCGAGCGGAACCAGTTATTCCGGTGCAAAATTCCATGATTGGATTTATTTCCGATGCCGACGACATTAGGCCATAATCACAACAACCGTGACAAGCAAGCAAGCAATCATTTTTATTTTTTTTGTTTGTTTGGTTTTAGAGACTGTGAAGAAGGAAAAAGGAAATTTATTATATATATATATATTTAGTGTACATTACTATACTTGGTTGACGGAGTTTTTCTTTTGCTCTTTTTATTTTTAATCGCTCTTATTTTTTGATATATAATAACAGTAGTCCTCAGTATCGTTCCGTATATGTTATTTTGATGTTATTTTATATATATCGAACTGTGGCGCACATGTGCTTAGTTCGTCAAGTTATGAATTCTGTTTGCATTACGTAAACAGTATATAAGACATGTTTGCCAAACAACGAATCGATTTCCAATATTGTTATCCAAAACTAGCATTTGCAAATCAATTGACGAGTTTTTACGATTCTTTGTCCTTTTTTTTTTTTTTTAATTTTATTTATTTTTTTTGTTTCCTTTCAGTTTGAAGACCATGGTTTAGGGAATGAATTGAAATAATAAACAACAACAACAACAACAACAACAGCGACAATACAACAACGACAATAACTTTGCATGACGGCCGTTGATTCCGGCGGCAAGAAATCGTCGTCTGATGCCGGGACATTCGTGCCGTTCTTTTCGGTCACGACATTAGTTCAATCATGCGCGCTTACCGGTACGATCTTGCTTGCCACGGCAACATATTACCGATTCCTGCGCCGGGTTCGCACTGCCAGGGACATTCCAGATTGGTACTTCACCAGCACGTTGCCAAATGGCAGCAGCAATAATAGCAAAAGATCAAAAACCTTGCTCGGCCGTGTCGTGCACGTTGGTGATGGCGATAACTTTCGGTTTTTTCATACGCCTGGTGGAATTTGGGCTGGTTGGAATTGGCTGCGGCCGGTGCCGTTTGAACAATACTGGTATCAACAATCATCATGGTTTTCATTTTTTTTGCGTACTCAGCGACCAAGGTTAAATGCAAAGCAATTGAAAAAAGTCAAATCCAAAAAGAAAAAATTATCAGATGAAACGATATCGGTACGGTTGTGCGGCATCGATGCGCCCGAGGGTCAAGCGTTCGGTCATAGCGCGCAACCACATGCTGCCGAGGCCAAGGCCTGGTTAACCAAATACGTGCTGGGCCGGACCGTTCGCATCACGCCTTACTCGATCGATCAATACCAACGATGCGTGGCCATGGCATCGGTTCGGCATCACGGCGGCATCAGCATCAGCTCGATCATGCGCCGCCGGCATGACGTGTCAAGTGAGATGCTCAAGGCAGGATGGGCCGTTGTGTATGAAAGCAATTATAATTCAGCTTTCCCCGCTTCCAGGCAGGCTTACGATTTAATACTGGATCAGGCAAAGCAGGCAGGCCGCGGCATGTGGAAAAAAACCGGCAACAAACCGGCAGAAACGCCGGGAGAGTTTAAACGGCGCATGCGTGATCCTCAACAAGTAGAAAAAGAGAAAAAATCTGCATCACCTAATGGTAAAAAAAAAAAAACAGGTTCATGGGTTACTCGTACCTGGAAATGGATGTTTTCAGCCCGGCGCTGATTATGTAATGAATGACAACAACAATGTAACTAAACTTCTTATGAAATTCAAAATTGACACCCAAAAAAATAAAAAAAGATACCCATTCGTTCTTTTTAGCTTTTTGTTTTTGTTTTGTTTTGTTTTTTGTTTTGGTCTAAATTTTAATTTTGACGTAAAATAAAATAAAATAATCCGCACATTTTATTTTCATGGCGGCCGGGCTTGTTGCCGTCCTGGTCATTGCCGCTGCGTTGTCGGTGGCTACCAGCATTGTGCTGGTTCGCAGGGCCGGCAGGTTGAACGGACTTGAATTGTCCGTGCTGGAGGATCCGAGCCTGGATGATTCACCATTAACTCAACGTGACGGTAAAATTATTTCCATACCTTTATCACAATCATCAACATCATCAGCATTACCGTTATCGTCATTATCATCATCGTCATCATCATCGCCATTATCAGTGTCAGTGCGAGCCGTGTTTGTGACCGCCGCGACCGCACGCAACCCGATTCCAGCAAAACTTCCGGCTTTTGTATTAATTCATGGACTGGGCGGTCAATTATCTCAATTTGATCACTTGGTTGATTTTTTCGCTTATTACGCTGACGTGCTGGCCATTGACCTGCCCGGATGTGGCAAGTCACCGTTTAATGCTGGCTTACCCGACAGCACGTACGGCACAGACTCATTACTGCGTTTGATTGCGGACACTGTAGTCGATGTGGTTGGCACGGACAGGGAAATTATCCTGGTAGGTCATTCATTAGGTGCCGGCATGGCAACTTTTCTGGCCGCGCCAGGTTCACGATTAGAACCTCGATGCCGGGCCCTGATTGCGATTTGTCCGCCAGCACCGCTCCCGCGGTTCACGCAGCGGTTGCAACGATGGGTCGTGCCTCTAATCCCGGCCACTGTGTTTGACATTTTCCGTTATCGGGACCGGCAAGGCGGCCTGCATTCACCATCAGTTTCACGACTGCTTGGTGAATTCGATCCTGACACGGCCGATCCGCAAAAAGAAATTTTGGTTCGCCGTCGGCAATTACGTTGGAACTTGCAAGTTCGCACGCCGGTATGGCTGGCCATGGCTAGTGGCGCCCGCGTGCCCGATGAGGACGATTGGCAGCGCATCAATACTCGGCGCGTGCCCGTGTTGGTGATTTGTGGTCAAGCGGATAAGGTCACGCCGCCGGAATTGGCTGATTGCATTCAGGATTGGATTGGCAGCACCGGGAGCAATCACGCGAACGTCAAGACGGCGGTGATCCCCGGCGCAGGACACATGTGCCTGGTGGACAGGCACCATTCGGTAAGCGGCATCATTAACGAGTTTGTGGTTAGTCATGTCGATCAGCGATTATCACTTGCCTGGCAACTTGCCGATTTGGCCACCAGGGATGACAAATGGAGTCTTAAAAATGAACAAAAATGGCGCAAGGTCGAACCCGTGTCGGCCGTGATTGATCATTCACCGTTTCGGGCCATGAAAACATTACGACAAGATGACGATCATCATAATCCGGTTAGATTGGAAACCGAATTTGTTGACATTACTGACGTGATTGATATCTCTCGTGATCAGCAACCACCTTATGATCCTGCCGGGTTTAAACGTATACGGTATCACAAGTTCCCAACCGTTTCCAAAATTCCACCCACGAGACATGACGTGAACGAATTTATTAAATTGGTAGACCAAATCTTGCATGATCAAGGTAATCAAGCAATTATTGCCGTACATTGTCATTATGGATTTAATCGGACCGGGTTCTTGATTTGTTCTTACATGATCCAACGAATGGGCAAGCCGGTTCGCGTGGCCGTGGCTGATTTTAAAGCCGCAAGGAATCCAGGCATTAAGCATCCTCATTTCATTGACGAACTCTACCTTCGCTATACTTTATAACTTTTTATACATTGCTTTTTCCTTTTTTTTTTTTTTTCTTTTTTCCATTTGTACTATCGGCTGCAACTCATTTTATTTTCGGCGCACATGATGGCTTTTATACATTGGGGTTTTTTTTTAATTTTTAAAATTTGTTCTCTTCATTCACAGGAAAAAAAAAAAAAAAAAGAGTAATGAAGAAATTTGCCGGTTCAAAATATTCTTTATTACAAAATTGTATATATATGTAATTTTTTTTTTTTTTTTTTTTTAAATTTGTCATAGGAACGACAAGCCAATACCAAACTGAAGTCCCTTTCTAGGAAACTCACCTTGCCTAACTGCCAATGGCACGGTCAGGTTAAGTTCGAACCTGGCAACCGGATGCTTATAAATCAATCCCAATCCGGCCGTGACCGACGGCTTGGTCAAGATTTCTTTAATCGTTTCACCAGGGTTGGCCCGGTTTAAGCCTAGCAAGCTGCCAGCGTTGGCAAACAAATGAAATCGCAATGGTGATTCAGGGTTAACCCTGGGGATGCGAGAAAAAATGCTGAGCCCAGCAGCAGCGTAGGCTTCACCACCGATCGAATCTTCCTCATCGCTCGGTCCCAACCTGTTCAAGTAAAAACCTCTGACGTCGTTGGCACCGCCGAGCACGAACCGGTCAACAATGCTTGTCTTGCCGTTCTCAAACAAGCTCCACAACACGCCTCCGCGCGCGGAAACGGACACGGTCACGGCATCATTGGTGCCAAAACTTTTAACGTACTGGCCATCAACTTCGCCTTTCAAAAACCGCACGTCACCTTTATTTTCGGGCACGAAACCGGCCACCTCGTTCTTAACCCGAACAAAATAACCAGCGGTCGGGAACAAGGTATCGTTTCGGTTGTCCAATATCCAGTTATTGAAAAAAGATGACTTGAAACTATCACCAGCTTCAGATCGCACGCTCGTGCTGGCGTATTCTTTCACGCCAGTCACGGTCCGCCAAAACGCTTCGTAACCAAACTCTTGCCTGCCACCAAGCACGCCATGACCGGAGATCAAGGCCTTGATGCCACGCACGGCTTCGTCATGCGAGCTCCATTCTTTTTCGTTCGTGGATGCCACTGCCGACAACGCGGCGGTCCAAACCGGCGAGTTTTGCAAAGGCGTGGTGAAGTTGACCACGTATGAAGACTTTGTGCGCGTGCCAATGTTTGCGTCCACGGTTACCGACTCGGCACCGCCAAACACGTTCAATAACGATCCGGCAACGTAGCCGCTGACTTCACCATTGCCCACGTCCGTGCCCGTGCGCAATCTCTTGCTGGCACCTTCAGCCAATCGCAACGTGGCCACCAACGGCACGACGCCGGTACCAGATGATGAAGCAGCGGCTTTGTCGTCAACATCGAGTTCAAACTTGATGCCAGTGAAAATACCAAATGATTCCAACCGCTTGGCTGCTTCATCCAATGCTTGCAATAACGACGTTACCGTGTAAGGTCGCGAAACCAATTCATCCAAATGCGTTTTTAAAAAAGACGTGCGTGTGCGATTGCCACCACTGATTTGCACTGACGTTAGCACGACCGGCAGTGCCTGATTACGTTCAAGCTTCATTTGATTCATAGTCAGTTCAATTCATTTTGATCCCCAAAACATTAAAAAAAAAAAAAAAAACTTACAGATTCAACAACCAAGCTTCGCACTCTGGCCGCGTCCTTTGCGACTTGTTCCGGTGATCGTTCTGCCATGGACGGGGGCGAAGGTCTCCTTTAACGAATCAGATAAACTTGTCAGCCATTTTTCAGCTTTCTCTCGCATGCACGTGTATACCACACGTGCATTAATTAAATCACATACCAATTAATTAATTAAAATTAAAATATATATATATATATATATATATGTATGTTTCAATTAAAAATGCCCATCCCGCTGAAGAGAAAAAAGCACCGCAAACCCGGGATGCTCAATCCGGTTACGTAAGTATTACATAAGCAGACATGGCATTGGCTTGGGTTCTGGTCCGGGTAAGTCATTTTTTTCGCCTCTCGAACCAAGCAAAAAAGCAGCTAAATTCATCTGTTTTTCAAGTGGTCAGTCAGGTCAATCGTTTGTTTTTGTTGTAATTGGCATCAATGGTAAGGGCTTTACGTACGCTCCCATTAAAGATGTTTTATATGCTGATTTTTTTTTTGTTTTTGTTTGTTCATTTAGGCACATAGGATTTTATTGCAGGTCGTGTTTACCGGCGCGCAAGTGTTCGGCAAAGCGTTCGTGCAGGCTTACAAGCAAGCAGCCACGACTTCGGCCTCGCAAGCGGGCACGATAGCCAAGGAAGGTGGCATCACGGTGGATGAAGCATGTCGGATATTACATATTAACAACAGTGCTGATGCGATCAAGGCTGAAGCAGTAAAATCACGATTTGATTACTTGTTTGCCCAAAACGCGAAGGACAAGAGCGGCAGTTTTTACATTCAGAGTAAAGTTTTTAGAGCAAAAGAACGGTTGGATAAAGAGATTGCAAAGAATGCGACGCCGCCGCCGCCGCCGCCTGGAACAGGAACAACAGGAGCCGGGCCAAGTCAAACGGCTGCAAGCTAGTGTTGAATGATAAGTGCTTGTGTGACCCCGTACTTCAAAGGGTTGACCGTCATGTGTATATTACAAATTGGTTGCAGTTGTGTTTATATAATATTTGGTTTAGTATTTTTTTTTTTTTTTTTGTCAAGGCATTTATTATTCATATTTTTTTTGTACATATTTATTATTTTACTGGGAACAATCAATATACAATTCCAACCGCCCCTTCACCCCCCCCTTTTTTTTTTGGTCGTATGAGGCATGCCGTTTCCCCACACACCGCTTGAACGGTCAAGCACTTTGGATCCTTGATACCATAATGATCCTTGCAACCTTCAAATCCGATTTACACTTTTCGTTTCGTTTCGTTAGGTTTCTTCTAATTGTTTTTTTATTTTCTTTCTACATGAAGTTTAAACCGGAAAGATCTATAATAAAAACCGATTTTGCTCCTCCTTTTTCTTGTACCTCCCCTCCTTCTGTGGGTTGTCCTCTATATTTAGCTGTTTTGTTGCAACGTCAATTGGCTTAGGTTGGTGATCTTCATTTTTGGCACTTGCTCTCTTCCAACCTCGACATCTTCACCCCAGCACGTACTTATCGCACTCACGTTCAAGCCACGCATAACGCACCACATATTATATCACATATAATGACTGCAGGAGTAACAAACTTGAAACGGAAAAATTTCCTAACAAAGAAATTCAACTTTCAATCCACGTCAATCACGACCACGGCCATATCCGACCGCGACATCATGAACGCATTGCCTCAAGCAAACGAATTACGCACGTCCCTAATCTTGCCAGCGTTGACGGCACGGTTCTCAATCTTGATGGACCCATTGCTAGCCGCCGGTGTTGATCATGATCATGAACACAACAACAACAACGACCACGCCAGCGTGTCGGTCCGGCTTCACAAGCCGCCGGAATATGCAAACCCGATCGTGCACATTTTGCATCAGTTATCTATGCCGTCAAAGGCATCCGCGGTTCTAAACGGACATGACGGCTGGTCCGCCCCATCCCATCAACAGCAGCCACCGCCAGCGCTGTCATCACCACCACCACCACCACCACAAGCGCAAGCATCATCATTACAGACATTTAAAGAAACATCGCCATCCGTATTGATCAAGCCAAACTATTCTAAACGCCGACCAGTGTCGTGCGTTCATGAAACCGAACCTCTGCCGCATTTGCTTGCGTTACCTTTTCAAGACGTTTTTGAAAAACAGGCAAAACAACATGATCCCGGTCAGGACTGCGACATTAGTGATGAGCAAGAAACTGTTCAGTATCATTTGAGCAATTGGTCTGAATTGATCGGTTCAACTGGTATGTGCAAAATTACCCTCATGTCCATCTTTTTTTTTTTTTTTTTGAAACTTGAATTCTAATAAAACATGAATAAATTTGGCAGCTGAACAAAGGCGGTCGTCATTGCGAACAAACTCGACAAATTCATCATCTGCATCTAGCGTGTCGACAATTGCTTGGTCACCTGGACATCGTCGAATCAAGGCTTGGCCGGCACATGATGAATTGCAAGTACCTGTACCGGAAATCCCAGTCAAGAACCCGCTCAGACAGATTTGTAACTCAGCACAGAAATCAGATGCGGTTGACATGGTAGCAAAACCAATTTCTGACACGAAAGTTTCCAATAGTACCACTATCACGCAGCACCAACAGCTAATACCACGAGCAAGCTTGCAATCATCATTATCATTATCATCACTGTCGAGCACAATAAAAGTGCCAATGCTTGGCTCCACTCGTTCAAAGCCACCATTAACCGCCACATCATCTGGCTCGCCTTATAAAAAAATACAACCCAGCGACATTTCGTTACCCGTCTTGATTGGTTCAAGTAATGTGGATCCATAATAAAACCAAACAAGACAGTTCACAATTTTTTTAACCTGAAGCTAATTTTTTTTTTTTTTTTTTTTGGTTGTACCTTGCTGGTTATCCTAATGTACACGTCTAATTTGCTGCATTAAACCCAATTCTTTTTTTTATTTATTTTTAAACCAGCAAGCCATGGTATTCTGCATGGACGTACTTCTTGGCCAATTGTGGCCATTGCACAATGAACCTGTCTACCAAGTGGATCAAGATCTTGCCCGTCAGCGATAGCGAGCTTACCCTGGCTAAAGATTCAATGTAAACTATCCGAATCATTTTGATGTGCAGGCCCTCGTAAATATTAGCTTATAATCGCACAACAAAGAAACAAAACCAATGGATGACATACTCGTAGTAGCAAGCAAGCAAGGCAGACCAAAACGCAGGAACCTGGACCATTACAAACAACCTTAGTAAAGTTAATCAGATTGACAACATCAACAAAATTATTCTTGAAAACCGGAAATGCATACCACGTCAGGTCTAACGTTCCAAACCAATTGCAACGACCGAATTCCGCAAAAAAAAGTCGTCAACACGCTGGTAACGTACGACTGGCCCACATTACGCGCCCGAGGCAGTTCCACAGTGGTAACTTTACCGCCGCATGCTTCGTTGTCTTGTTCGAGTTGAAGTGCTCGAACTCGTGATAACGTGTCGCCAGAGAACGACACCCAAGTGCGCACGGGGTATTGCTTAAAATCAAGGTCCCGCACGATGGTCAGCAGCTCAGTCGTGTGTCCACCTGAATTGACAATTTAGCAAAAGAAAAAAAAATAATAAACCCTTACGTACCTGATCCGAGAACAAATAACGCCTGCGCGCCGTCGCCATGTAACGGAGGCCAGGCAGAAAAAGTGCGATAGATTGACAACGCCAGAAATGCCAGCAACGACAATGCAATCGATATTAATAATAACACAAACCCAAGCTGCTCGTAGCTGAATTCTGGCATCTTGTTTGACCTAATTTTGCCCAGATGCGTTTCACTTTGAACTTGTTTGAGAGCACAATGAATGGCCCTGAACCAGCGCAGGTGAAACCACCAAACCGGGTGCCTGAACCTTTTGCGCGGCCGTGACGTCATCGATGTGTGCAAAATAAAATTCCTTCGGTCTCCGGGGTTGCCGGCAACGAACGGACTCAGCAACCACCTGCCTGCCTCCTGTGCACCAGCCAATTCGCAAACCAATTAATCGCATACCAGCGCAACGTGCGGTGGGATTATACGGTTTTATTTGGAGTTCTTCTTGTTAATTGTTTGTCGTTTGTTTTGCAACGTTTGACATTGCAAACGAAAGATTCTGCCAATATCTTGATATTTTATATATATATCCATTTTTTCATATACACTATATAGTTATAGGTAGCTTAGACTTCTATAATACTTGCACAGACTATACATCTCGAAAAAAGACAACAACAACAACATGGCCACCATTCAGTCGCTGATCTCGGCCTCGTCCTCGCAACCGGCCATTTTCATTCCCGGTGCTTCCCGTCCGGTTTCGTTCGCGGAATTGAACTCGCAAATCTCTATTTTCAGGTCATTCCTGGCATCACTTAACTTGCCGCCTCAGTCGGCTATCGCCATCGCGTTGCCCAACACGCTCGAATTCGTGATTGCTTTTTTGGCAGCCACTTATTCTGGATTTATTGCCGCCCCGTTAAACCCGGCACTCAAGCAAACCGAATTCGAATTTTACCTCACTGACCTGGCGGCGCCGGTCGTGTTCATCCCCGCCAACGGTGGTGATACCAGAGCAGTTATTCGTGCAACCGAGACAGTCGGCAAGCAGGCTTCCGGTCAGGCCGGTGTCAAAATCTTTACCGCCGTGTTTGACAAGTCTGGCTTGGCATTCCATGGCCTGGACGGCAACCGGGTGCCTGTTAAGAATGTCAAGACTACTGTGTCTTCCAAAGATGACGTTGCCCTTGTTTTGCACACCAGCGGCACTACCGGTCGTCCAAAAGGTACATTTATTTTTTTTTTTTTTTGGTTCACTTTCTCTAATTTACTCCTGCCATGTAGTTGTTCCCCTTACTCACGAAAACTTGACCACCTCCATGAAGAACATTGTTAGCACTTACAACTTCACTGCCAAGGATCGTGGTCTTCTGGTCATGCCTCTTTTCCACGTTCACGGCCTTCTGGCGGGATTCCTTGCGCCTCTTAGCGTCGGTGCCGCAGTTATTGTTCCTTCTCGGTTTAGCGCTCATACGTTTTGGAAGGACTTTGTTCAGTACAAGGCTAACTGGTATACTGCTGGTATCGTTGAACTCACGGTTTTTTTTTTTTTTTTTGGTGGTTTTATCTTAACTGACAAATAACATGACACAGTGCCCACGATTCATCAAATCTTATTAAAGAACCCACCGCCCAATCCTAAACCGGAGATTAGATTTATTCGTTCTTGCTCTTCCGCATTGGCACCTTCCACTTTCCACCAATTGGAAAAGACCTTCAATGCGCCTGTTATTGAAGCTTATGCCATGACTGAGGCATCACATCAAATGACGTCGAATGACTTGCCTCCTGGTCAGCGAAAGCCTGGTAGTGTCGGTCACGGTCAGGGCGTCGAAATCAGGATTCTTGATGCAGACGGGAACGAAGTCCCTCAGGGCAGGGAAGGTGAAATCTCAATCAGGGGCAAAAACGTTACTAAAGGTTACCGCAACAACAAGGCTGCCAACGAGAGCAGTTTTACCAAGGACAATTTTTTCCGCACTGGTGATCAAGGCAAGCTTGACAAGGACGGATACGTTTATATTACCGGTCGCATTAAGGAACTAATCAATAGAGGGTACGTTAACAGGATTTTTTTTCAAATAAGCATTCATGACAAATTTACTGATCAATTTAGTGGTGAGAAGATCTCACCTGTAGAACTGGATGCAGTCTTGCTCGAACATCCTGCCGTGTCAGAAGCTGTTTCGTTCGCTGTGCCTGATGAATTGTACGGACAAGAAGTTCACGCTGCCGTTGTGCTCAAGCAAGATGCCAAGGCAACCGAGGCGGACATTAAGAATTTTTTGGCCGAACGGGTTGCCAAGTTTAAAGTTCCAAAGAAAGTGTACTTCACTGACATCATGCCGAAGACTGCCACGGGCAAGATCCAAAGAAAGAACGTGTCCGAGAAGTTCTTTGGCACTGGCGAGAAACTAAAGGCCAAGTTGTAAGCGAAAAAAAAAAAAAAATAAGAATCTCATTGTAATTTTTTTTTTTAATCTTGAGTTGGAGCTGGATGTCTTTTAACTATCTATCTACCACACAAGCAGTATGCGTAAGGACAATGTAGCAGGGTACGAGAATTCACAGTGTATGGGATCACGAACTGGGCATACAGGGGGAACGTTCCTTTTATAATACAAGTACTATTCTACTCAAATCATAACCTAACCAGGTAACATCTCATGAGCACTTGTTTACACTTGTGATAGCACGAAGCTCCTGATCTCACGTAGTCCAGGCTGTCTACTTAGCTGAGTACGCCACCAACGCCAAGGCACATCGCGGGTCGAAATGGCTTAAAATCGGAGGCGAAAGAAAAGCGGGTTTATGAATGCCTCTTGACATGAGCGAGACCAATCGAATGGGTGTCTTTACGGGTCAATGAACTCTTGGTCATAGCCGGCGAGACCGATAAAAAATCCATAACTTGTTTAACGTCTTGAGGCACTAGCCGCTGCTCCAGAGCCTCTAACGTTTGAGTGGAATGGGGCAATACCAGTGGCAGAGATGGTGTGACCTAACCACTCAACGCTTTCAGATTGCTTGACATGAACCTTATTTTTGCGTAGCACGAATAAAACTTACTCGCTTCGCTAGGGTAATGAATTAAAAAAGTCGTCCAAATAATTGAGTACGAAATTGTCCAGAGGGTGACGACAAGATTGCGTTGCTTGGGTGAAGGTGGCAGGGTGCCATTCATTATTAGCCCAAAGGGCAAGACTTTAAATTCGAAGTAACTTGGAGGTCCTGCCCACTTCGTTCCACCGTGATGAGCACTATACTTGCTGCCAAGGTAAATCAAAATGCACTCGTGCGTCCACCATTCCCACAACCCCGAATCGAATCAAAACACGGTACCGAAATAGCACAGCGATCCGACCTCCTTAGTCGTTTGGCCCACTCTCATGTTTTCTCCACACTTGATGTGGCTATGGGCTACTATCAATCCGGATGCAACCACAAAGCACACACCCCTCTTAACGGCAAGCTGATATATATATGCATATGACAAACAACTTTCTAGAGAAACTGCGCATGCAGCCAATAATAGACATGGCTACTCTATTTCTTCGCTGAGCACGTATTCATTATTGGGCATAAATACATTTAAACTTGCAAGATTATTCACCCGGAAGATCTCCAGACCTTGAGTTCTCTGTCGCAGAGGCATTAGTATCCGCAGTATATATTCGGCTATCAGATTTGCCTGCCATATTAGACCAAAGTTAACTATGTACAGAAAACGCGCTCATTTGATTTTTCAAATACTTATGCGCACAACACTGTGACGTTTAAAATTATAAACGCATATTCTTGGTGTGGCTCCAAAATTTCTGTGTCAATCCCCGTTGCAACGATAATTTTGGCTTTTGTGTTGCAAGAATCATAGTAATCATAAGACCATGCAGGCTCTTCGAAGGTTACCTTCAAAGTTATCTGTCGCTGGACAATTAGCTCGTCATACGGAAAGATCAAGAAATGTGCCAGCTTCAGAATCATTGAAAGGTTCACGTGCAAAGAAGAATACTCCCAAGTTTGTGTTGCAGAGTGTGGTTGAAGGAAGAGAAGTGGATGAATTTTTATTTGCAACCGGTGATATTGTAAGATATTGAAACTTTACGAAATTCAAAGTGAAAAGGGAACTAATTGACTTTTTTTTTTTTTTTTTTTTTTACAGGTCGAAGTCAAAGAGGGACCATTTGCTGGGCATATTAGCAAAGTGAGTCAAATTGTCGCTGATCAGAATGCGGTGGCTTTAGAAGGTGTTGGATCACTGGTAAAGCAAATTATTCCCAAAAGCCGCTGGCCTGAAGGTCAGAATAGTTATGTTGTTGAGTACAACAAGCCTTTCCACCATGATCAAGTTCGGTTAATAGTTTCCTTGCCCGATAACGATGGCGTGGAACGCAAGACTGCGGTTACGGATATCCGTCTTGGCGAAAAATATTACGATGACAGATTTAAAAAATGGATTAAAAGAAGGTACATTGGATCTTCAGACATTGCCATTCCATGGCCGGATCCAGAAAACCCAGTCACGGATGGACATTATGCCACTGATTATGATGTGGCCCGGGAACGAACTTTTTACGTTACAAGTTTGGACATGCCTCCCGTACCTGAGAAAGCATTGGATTCGTTGATTAATAAGTATTCCAAATACAGGAAGCCGGAATTGACTGACGAGGAAGTGTTACGACTTACGCCTCCAGAAATGCCGTTAAGCCCTGCCAGGCAAGCATACTACAGGGAAACGAAAAAAATTAAGGAAACTAAACAAAGGAAGATTAATAATGGTACGCAGGATAGGATATTAGAAAAGACTGCAGCCATCATTGCAGAGAAATTAAAGGCCCACGAGGCCACGAAATTGAAATAGACAAATTTTTGAAGTCTCATGTGTACATATAAATGTTGAAAAAGAAAAAATAAATAATTTATACAATTGTATGTATTAGTTTTTTCTTTGGCTTTTTTGTCTTTTTCATGCCGATTCATACAAAACTTTTTTCTGGCACAGTGAAATCATACCCTACGCCAGATGCAAGATTGACAGATTCTCTAGTTAATTTCAGAACATGCCCGCTTTATTTTGTTCATTACTGTGCTCATATATAAGGATTTCATAAGTGGCAGATCTCACGCCAGACACAAACGCGACTGGCTCTCGTGTTGTAAGGTATTTTTCTCGTCCGCTATTGCTCGTTACGACTGAGACTTTGTGGGAATTTTTCTAGCCGCTGCAACAGCAAACCTACTCGTCAGTTTGCAATCACTTAAGGCTTTCTGGTAATAATTACATGTGATTCCTTGCGCCTATGAAAAGAACTTGATTACTTAATTAATCGGCGATGATACTGTAACTTGTATTATGAAGAAGTTAAACACGATACCCAACCCCGATTATGCATTTGGACTTAATCGATCGGTATTATCAAAAAGACCCTTATAATTCGAAGTCACTGTATCGGCACAGCCAGACACGGCGAATACGTATTTTTAGATAACTGAGTTGTCCAAAAAAAAAAAAAACTTGTGATATTGGAAGGTATTAAAGTACTATGGAAAAAAGCAATGACAAGTTTATGATCATGTCGAGACAGATTTTGTCGATTAGAATTAATTGTTCTGGAATTGCTATCAATTGTGTGCGTTACGAATTGTATTAGTGGGTAAGGGTATATATAGTGCGTTGCCTCATCAACCGTGTTCTACAGTGTTTGTTTACACGTATAAGCGTCTGCGCATCTCAAAAAGTGACGACATAAAATAATTTGGCGCATTCCAGAGTATTGTCCATAGATATACATCTCACGACGTGCTTTTTTTTCTTCTCATTTTGTGGGTTTTAATTAAAAAAGTCATGACAGAACGTGTATTGATAGAATATTCCCCAAACAAGGTGCCAACAACTCCTGTACTATTGGCCAACAAAAAAAGTCATGACTCGAGCAAGTCACCTCGGGTTTTAAATGGGTTAAGGACTAGTAGATCTGAGCACGGCATATCTTCATTATCTACGGTTTCATCAATCAGCAAATTAAATGCCTCAGATCGTGAACGGATAATTCCACAACAGCAAAGAAAGTCATCGTTGGCAAGGTCTCCGACACGGACACCAACTACTTCACACATGCGTACGCCAACCGGTAGTCACAAAGGGAAATTTAATCACGGGGAAAATAAAACACCGGTTCGACGACACATTAAAAAGATTGTCGAAGATAAAGAAAACGATGACAGTTTCTTGCCGTCGTCACCGTTTGAACAATATCCTGGTATGGCCACGAATAATAATTTTGACAGCAGTCATGGGTCACCAGGTATTTTATCCGATAACGACATTACAGATGAAGAAGCTACACCGAAGCCATCATCTTCACTAATTAATACAATCATGACGCCAATCACGAAAAAAAAATTGACCACGCCGCAAACCAAAGTTGCAAGTAGTCAAAAAAAAGTGCCAGGCACGACATCCGAATACTTGCTTGATTTTGCCACGCCAGCTGAATCAAATAAATTTAAATTATCACCAGTTTTTGGTAGTCCGAATCTGTTGCAAAATCAAATTCAATCTGGCACGAAAAGGAAAGAATCATGCCTGCTAGATTTAGATTTCCCCATCGTGACGCCACGATCTCTTCCGACAGTATCATCACGTCAAGTTGAAACCTTGAAAGCTGGGCTTTTGTCAGAGATTACGACATTAAAAGCAGAATTAGCGGGCAAGGATACGGAATTGAATCAATTACGAAGTTCTTTACTTCAAGCTGAAGAACGAAATGTAATATTGGAACAACAATGTCAGCAAGAGAGTGACAGGTTAGAAATGATTGCCAAGGAACTTCATTTGCAATATTCCAAAAAGCACGAAACAAAAATAACGGCTTTAAAAAAACAATTGGAACTTAAATGGAACGCTAAGCTGCAAGAAAGTGAAGAGAAAATCAAAGATTTGCAAGAGAATTTGCAAATTGAAAGGAAAGAAAAGGGTGATTTGGTAACGTATTGGGAACAATATTTGGAAGCAGAACAGTTGGAGAAAGAATCAGAGCAGGGAAAGAAAGAATTTCAATCGAACTCTCCATCAGCACGATAGCAATCAAAAATGGCTTAATAACAATACAAATATCTTTTTATTCATATATGGTGTTAAAAAGGAGTAATTAGCAGTAAAACCTGGTAAAGGGGCACTTCTATAAATACAAATTAATTTTTTTAAATGAAAATACAGAAATGAAAAAAAAAAGTAAAAAGTGAAAAAAAAAAATGAACATCTCAAGCTCTACTGCCCGGCCTTCCAAAGCACTTTCTTCCGTCCAAGAGGCTTGCGAATAACTTCAACACCCCCCTTTCCACCACCGAATGCAAGAACAACTACTTCTTCAAAATTTCCGGTTCCACTTCTGCGTCGTCGTCGTTCACGTTCGGCGATCAAGTCTCGTGCGAACCCATGCCGTTCCTTTTGACTGGCGCTATCGCTCTTAAGGTGTTCACTTTCACAAACATGTTTAAACAAAAAGAAAGGCAAGGAAACAAGAAGTTCCCTGAGCGCAATATCAGAATTTGGTTGAGATATAAAGCTGGACTCTAAATTCTGGATAAGAAAATTGACCAAGGACGGAATCAGGGAAGCCGTATATCTAGGGTAGGGACCCGGATACGTCAAGTCCACCTGCTCATACGTAATTGTTGAATTATCACCTCTACTAATTCCTTCAAAGGCAAATGAAAACAGATGGCTCAAGTTGTCAACACTGAATTGTGAAAGAAGACTTTCCAAGCCAACCTTGGCCACGTCATCAAGACGGAAAAGATTTCCTGCTGCGATCAGGCCCTTTGCAATTTCGATCGATTGAGATTCAATTACAATCGGTTGACCGTACAAAGTTGCAATGGTCATGGACACGCTGGCGGTTGAAATGTTGGGGTCAACAGTGTTGACCTGAATGTTGTAAGGCGGGCCCTGGGATGCCGACGCGGAAAGAAGTTCATAAATTAGAGGCGAGCGCGATGCTAGTAAAGCATGCAATCGAAGATTTGTGTGAGGGGGAATAGAGAGAAAAGTATCTGCCCATGCTGCATGTATAAACCCAGCGTTGTAGATATATGATGTCAAATCCTTAAAGCATTTTGTTAGCATCAAATTTTTTTTTTATTTATTTATTTAATATTAAGCCTGAATTTTGAATTTACCTTTGAATCAGAAGAATTAATGTTTCCATTAACCACTGATGCATCTGGGCTTGACCGAATTGACTTGATTGACAGGCTATTCAATGCAGCAGCCAGGCTGGTCTGGTCCGATGGCTCATCAGCAGCCTGACCATTTTCCAGATATTGATTGTTACCCGCAAACGACAAATCTTTAGATGACGCCGATCGTACACGATCATCCACCACATCCCCTGTAGGCCGATACTCAGGGCCAGACCTTCGACCGTTCGATATGACCGGTAGACCAAACGTGGACGAACCCGACTGCGATTGGAATGGTTGGGACGAGGGCACGGAAACATTGACACCGCCAGATGGCACAGGAATGGAATGAAATCCAGAATTCAAAATGTTGCCGTCAATCTCAATTGATCCCGGTCCTGCTGTAACCGGATAGACTACCGTTGCTGGTCGCAACCCGGGACCATATTGCCTAGCTTGCAGATCAGATGAGGCTGGTGCTGTTGCTGACGACGGCAACGGCGACGGAATTACTGGTGGCAGAGGCTGAAGCACGTATTGAGAAGAAATAATCGGAGGCCCGTTTCTGTTTTCTGTTCGGGCATTCTTAGTTATCGACGGCTGCTTTGCCCCATTGATTGATACATATGAAGATGACGACATGGCAAAAACAAATAAAAAAAAAAAAATGAAATTCCAAAACTTTGTTTTTCCTTGTTTAAAAAATAAAAAAAAAATCACCCGATTAACGCATAAAAAAAACTATGAATTTCCCAAAAACAAAACAATCATAGAATTTTGTCGATGCTTGACCTGTTTTCCCTTGCTGTTCTTCTTGGGTCTAAGCAAATGACTCGCGCGTGCGTTTTAATTTTTTTTTTTTTTTTTTCGGTGGGATTTTATCAGGGTAAATCATTGCGTAAGCGATTACGTGTTTGGAACGACAAATTGATTTTTTTCACCTAATGTACAAGATTGAACTAAGAATACTTTTGTCCTTCCACTTCTTTCTACTCAGGCCGTCCATTTCGTAGCATTGAGTAGTCAGAAGATCGTATGCTCCGCTAAATGCCCTGCGAATGTTACGAAGATTATAAGTACTTCGACTTATGTTGTTTGTGGCGTCGTTAGGATCGCGAATCACTAATGAATATTTCGACCGACTTTGCAACAACTTGTCCCTGTTCTTGTCGAAATAAGATCCCTTGTCATTAACCGAAATCCCAACTGCATCGTAATTGAAGTTTTTACCATACAATTCAAAAAACTGTATCAGTAAGACTCCCAGGTTATCTTTAGCTTTAATTTCATTGGACGCAACTTTAGGGTGCATCTTTAAATTTCGTGTCAGTAATCTTTTCTCTCACCCAAAACTTAATTGACGGCTTACCTGAAGAAACGAATAAGCCATGCATATAACTGCAAATCCACCTAACCCGCCGTCTGGAACACTGTTTAGATCTCTCTTTGCTAAAAAATATTTCACCACTAAAACCAGTTCTTTTAATCCTGGTGTGGAATCTAGCCATTCACAAATCGTATGCGCCGCAACCACTCCGCCTCGTTTTTCAAATGATATGTCAACGTTTATGCCGGTCTCACGATCTGTATATTTGATGATTGGCACTTTTGCTTTTGCAATTACTTCAACATTGATTGCGACGCCAGCGGCCTTCATTGCATTCGCAAGCTCATATAAACTAGACCTATTATCGTATCCACCATGATCTGACAAAACTACCATGTCAATATCCGAATCAGGAAGATAAAGATTGGTTGCGAACGAGCCGAATACACATAGCGTGGCATCACCCCAAAGCTGCTTTACTTTCTTTTGTACTCGATCTACGACTCCGCTCCGAGATCTGTAGTTTTCATTTTCTGGCGTAATATAAGTCACAAAGTCCTTGATCTCCTTATGCAACCACGTTGCCACTTCAGGTTGTCGCGAATAGTCCCGTCCAACAATCCAGGGCGCGATCACATGAATATCTTCCTCCTCTGACCTTTTGCGCTTTTTGCCTCTGCTATCCGGAATCTTGAGTGCGCCAGCAATTTTTGATAAAATGCCACGTTTTGGCTTGCCATTTTTGGAGTCACCTGCAGTTTCATCATTGTTATCATTCTCGTCGGAATCTTCCGAATTGTCATCAAACGCATCTTCTGAAAAATCAAATGCAATAAAATCGTTTTCAGTAGAAAATTCTTTGCTTTTCGCATCATCCATTGCCGTATCTATATGTGCAGTTTCTTCTTTTGGAACGTCTTTGGAGCTCTGGGTATCTCTGACGTCGTCTTTCGAAAATGAATTAACTGTAACATTTATTGCAGGCTCGTCTAATGATATGTCCGGTGTAACTGATTGATTTATTATATCGTCTAAGTCAACTTCAGTTGCTTCTAATGATCCAAATTGATTCGAATTTGTCGAATCATCTTCAGTATTTTCTGTGTGTTGTCGTGATTTCAATTTTTTAGAAACACTTGTTTCCAATTTTTGAAGTGCTTCTTCTCGTTTCTTCAACGTTCGTATCCGGTTACGTCTTTTATTCTTCGTCTTCTTGACCGCAGGCGTAGTATTTTCGCTTCCACTTGGCGTCGTGTTTTTTGACGACGACATTTTGGAGCTGGCAGTGCTGGAGACGGATGCGCTTCTTGAAGTCCGAGCCGACTTTTTCGAACTTGACAACTTATCTTCCTCACTGCTTAACCCAATTTCCTTGTTGGCGGTCTTTTTTAATGTCGTAGCCATTCAATTCCAAAGATTTTCACAATTTCCTTGTTTTAATTTTTGGCCACCGGCTGAAGTCTTGATATGAAATTACCTCCCAACGTAAAAAAAAAAATAATTCAGGGTAATTCTGCATTGGGAATAAATAACTACAAACTAATCTAAACTAGTTCCAAACAGGAATTTGTTCATATAAAAAAAAAAGCCATTTCAGCCAAATATTTGACTAATTTGCATATGAAAAGATTAGCTGAATTTGCAAATAAGGCAGTGAAAGATTCGTATGGAAATGTGAGAGGTGTTGGAACTGATCTTATTCAAGTTTCTCGGCTTACGCAAATGTTGGCTCGAAACCCCAAGTATCGCACCAAGCTTGCGAGACGAATACTATTTGGCGATGAGATTGTTCGAGCTTCGAAATTAAAACCGGAGCAGCATGATCTTTTCTTGGCACGATGGTAAGATAAATTGAAAAAAAAAAAAAGAAAGATTGAAAACCCTCAAACAATTATAACTTTGTTGACTTTGGAACGCTTTTTTAAAGTTGGGCTACAAAAGAGGCTTTGTTTAAGGCATTGGATAATGAACGGCAGACCGGCTTTCAAATGGTAGAGTGGGGTACAGTTGATTTAGTTCGTATGTTATAGAAGTTAACGTATTTTTGTTGCCCTGGCTGATTGATTTAGACCGAAAGCCTGTCATATTAGGGCCTCATGTAAAAGCAAATGAAGAGTTTCTGGTCACGGTCACTCATGATGGAGATTTTGTTTTGGCAATTGTTCTCCGGCTTCCTCGATGATTGATATACGAAATTTTGTTTTTTTATTCTTTTCCTATTTCTATACAAACTAGAGATGTGAACTACTGCATCCAACTCAAAGCTCATCCTTTGCTGGTTGTTTGCTGTCTTCTGGAGAGACACACAACGCTGGCGTGATGATCTTAAACAGGTATTCACACATGGCTGGTTCCGAAACTGTTAAAATTTCATTCTTGTCGCCGCACTGCATTTCAACAACAGTACTTCGATGTGGCCCGTTCCAGCATTTGGTGCCCTTCAAGAAATATAGCTTGTCATCTTGCAGACGATCAAACCCACTAAATTCAATATATTAGCTTGATAATTTTTTTTGTTTTTTTGTTTTTTTGTTTGGTTGTCAATGCAAAAATATATTATTACATACCCAAGTGATGTGATGCCTCCCTTTGACGATTTTTGCTCCGTTTTATCATTAAAGCAAAGAACATAAGTATATTCACCGCTTTCACTGCTTATGCATTCGTCAGAAAGTGCACGGAACACGTCGTCTGGGCCGTAATTGGTGTTTAACTGTTGGAGGACATTGCCTTGCCGTATTTCCAAATCACTTGCAATTTTAGTGGCATGGTCTAAGTCTTTCTTGGCTTGAGAGACTCCTGCAAATATTAAATAAGTAAAATCACTTCAGCTAAACCTAAACGGTCATACGTACCTGCAGTCTCGCCGTGTGTACTTCGATCAGCCAAAAGCCCGTGAGTGATGAGAAACTCTCGAAGTTGCGTTTTTGTATCGTGAATCCAAATTCTCCATTCGAGAGGGAGATAAGAATCATACTCAACAACATCTGGATCAACATCGATCGCCTCTTCTGCAAAGAATTCTTCATCATCTTTACCATCCAATAGTTTAAAATACTCTTCGATATCTTCTTCTGATGCAAGATTAGATCGATATTCATTAAATGCCTTGACTGCAGATTTAACGCCTTCATCGTTATAATTAGGATTATACTCGTCTTTTAATCTTGTCAAAATATCTTCTGCGGTATTCAACCGTGCCTCAAGTTTAGAGATATGTTTTTCCAAAATTTGAACCCCATCCTGATATTCTTTAATTCGTTGTTTGGCCCTCTCCAAAACTGGGGATCCCTTTTTGCTAACTCGAGATGACGCGTTGACCTCGGCCAATTTTAAGGTCTCGGTTGCTTTCGTGACTCTTGCATTTGCACTTTCAAGCTGCGCGTCAATCTGCCGAATGTCCTTCTCCAAACTGGCGCGTTGCAAGGCAGCTTTCGTGACAAGCTTCGATCTAGCATTCCATCCCGCCACTTGAATCCGTTTAAGTTCTGCTTGCTTTTTGTTATACTCTACAGCAATTTCTTTGCATTTGTTTTCGCATTTGACAATGCCAGCCCATTCATCTGATCCGTTGCAGCAAATGTCGTAGTCACACACGCCATCGTTGACTCTGGATGCTGGAAGAACTCCGGGAATGTGTCCCTTGTTTAAACAATAAAATTTGCCCTTGGGACACGCTGACGTTCCAGGTTCGTCGCTGCCATCGGGACAGTCGCAAAAATCGTCATTGATCTTGGACAATGACAGGACAATCTCAGGATGCCCTAGACAAGCCCAATTACCATTTGCATCTGGCTGGTATAACGCTTCGTCTATTTGTAGCCAAAAAAATAAAATAAAATTAATATTAATATCAATATTAAATATTAATTGACCGTATCATGACCATTAAATAAAAGAAATTCGCACCTTCTTTACTGATTCCTCTGATGACTACTGACCGCGCACAGCATACTTGACTGGCGAGGGTCGATAGAACAAGTGCAATGGCGCATGCAGACAATCGCATGTTTCAAACCAATTTTAAACAAAATAAATAAATAAAGATTAAGTCTAACCGTAATGTGAATGTATGTGCAAAAAAAAATACCAAAATGAATATTCGTAAGGTAATTTCACCACATGTCTAACGGGGTAGCTCAATCTTTACGGGGTCGACGAAGAACATTTAAACCCAGTTTTCGCGTGTGCATTAATTAAACGTTCATCAGTCTTGGATTATCAATTACATTACAAGTAAAATATTTTCATTGTTATTATTAACCAAGATAAGCATCAAAATTCGGTATTTTGGAAAAATAGTTAACCCAAAGCTCTGAATTTTCTCCGAGGAAGTAAGTCAAGGTCGTATCCTTAAATCCGCTTGCATCGTTTGGCATCTCTTGAAGCCTAATAATCACGTCTTCAAAAAGAATTGCCTTGCCGATTTCTACACCGCCACCGATTTCATGTTCAATATTGGTTACATGGATGTGGAAATGATAATAAGATGGCAAGTAATGAACATATAATCGAAGTTGTGAGGCAGGAATTTGATATGTCTGAGTTACAGATTGAATGATTTCGGACCTCACAGTCTTGAGCCAGCCAACGTGTGACTTCTTCAGATCGCGTACCGAAGCAATGTCTAGTCTATGAACAATAGCTACCAGATATAAAGAATCAAGTGTTTTCCGATCCCATTTTCTTTTTGATCAATTAGAATCGAATGCATAAAATATTTGACAGTACTCACAAGTCGGGCAGTAATATAAATCCCGTATCTGGGTTTGTATTTTCGTAAATTATCCTATCTGCTTCAACTGTGTGCGATAGAATGTTTCTCACCCTGAATATTGGTCAGAAGCAATATTTCAAAAAAAAAACCTCTCTACCAAACTTGTATACCATTGTATTCTTTTTCCTCGCATTTTCTCAACATATTGCAATGTTACATTTGAATATAAATCTGGTGATTCAATGATTAAATGTTTTGTTTGCTTGCCGTACTTGTCGATATGCTTGTGACGATTAGCATACCAAATTGATGCATATTGCGACACTGACTTACGGTCTGAGAAGCTGGCCATATTAATGACAGCTTTGCAGCTGGGGATTCATCAATTGACTGATTGATCAATGCCAGGTACCAGTGGTACACGTCATTACTATCAAGCAGGCGAATGTGGGAAAGAATATTTGGAGATGAAAATGCTCGGATGACTTGCTCGTCACTTGAATCGAACGGCGTCTTTTCTGCAATAATTATGGCAGGCTCATTCTCGATTGTGCCCAGTAACGCAATTGATTTCTTTCCAGTATCTGTATGATTGTTAATCAATACTGATTCAAATAGCACACCAGATCAGCGAAGATGCAACCTTTATTTAAAATCTGGGTAAACTCAAACTTGCGCACAAGTTCAGTCGGGTTGATATGAAGTTCGTCTTGCAACTCTTCCGCAGACATGCTTATGTATATAAAAAATGTGTAGAATTATCTAAACTGGGGTATAATCCAAATGGATGCGGAGCATTTGATCGATAACTATACGTAATTACATGCAAGCGCGGCGTGAGCCACAGTTCGCCACGTTATTCATAATCGGTCATCGCCCACGTTACAATATTTCAAGAACCGAATCAAAACAAACAAAGATTCGAGAAAGGGAAAAAAGACCAAAAACACAAAAAAAAGCAAAGGCCTTTCGACTACCTTAGAGACCATTGCTGCTGCTGCAAGAAGCAGTGCTTGGCCTTTCGTTTTTTTTTTCCATTATTTGATTTGACGAGAACTGAGAACTGGATCGTCATCAAAGCGCACTCACCTACACCAGAATTACATACCCATAAACATGGCTACCAAAGTTGCTCACAGTCGGGTATGTGTATTTTTTGTTTGTTCAGATGGCTATTGGGTTTGGTCTAGCTAACCGCTGTGCAGCTCATGCGAGAGTACAAAATGATGCAAGAAAGCGCTCCGCCATTCATAACTGCACACCCTAGCGACAAGAATATTCTAGTGTAAGGGAGTTTATATGTATCATAGATTGAGACTTATCATGTTTGTAGGTGGCATTATCTCATTACCGGACCGCCAGATACTCCATATGCGGGCGGGCAATATCATGGAACGTTGACGTTTCCAGGCGAGTATCCGTACAAGCCACCGGCTATAAGGATGATTACTCCATCGGGCAGATTTCAACCTAATACACGGCTATGCTTGTCCATATCGGACTTTCATCCCAAAACGTGGAATCCTGCTTGGAGTGTCAGCACGATTCTGACAGGCTTACTGAGCTTCATGACGTCAGACGAATTGACAACCGGCGCCCTTCGGTCCACCGACCGAGAAAAAAGATTGCTAGCCTTGTCATCGCACGAATGGAACGTTCGACAAAACCGACGGTTTGTGGAAGAATTCCCAAGCGTGGCCAAGGAAAACGAACCCATTATCGTAGGACGTCGCAGACAAATAACCGCCGATGCGGCATCAGCCACATTAGCGAATGCTAATGCTCCGGGCACGTTTCCAAGCCCGCAAGCAGAAGTTCGACCGCCTGCCGGGCCCGGTAATCAACGCGTGGCCAATTTCGGAAAACTGGATACGTCAATTTTGGCCGCCCCGACAGCGGGCAAGAAAAATTTAGCAGGGAATAATGGAAACAGAGAAACCAATATTGAAAGAAAATGGCTTGCGAATCACAAGGTATTATGTGTATGTGTAGCGGTTCTGGCATGCGTCGTGGTATCCAGGATATCGGGAACCGCGGGAAACTTATAGATGGGCTTTTTTTGTTGGAGCTATATTTTTGAGTTGATTTCACAGTAGATTAAGCATTGAAATTTAAATTTATTAATTAATTCAAACCTGGCTACGATTAGTAGTCATATTAAGATTACCGCCAATTTTCTTTATTTTATTCAGCAATGTAAATTGTAGTTTTTGTATTTACATCAAAACAGTATTAAGGGCGTTGGGAGTTTAAGGTTTTGAGATCAGGGTAACTTGTAGTTTTTTTTTCTCTACAATAGCAAATCCATAAAATAATTATCATCACAAGAAAATTTCCTGTGGCTAGGAAAAAAAAAAAAAGCAATGCCGAGCAAGAAAAAAACCGCACCGGTTCGGCCCAATAAGAAAAGGAAAACCGCGGAACTAACTGAGCCAAGTTTCAAGTTTTCATCTGTTGGCGCAGATGCATCTGACGTGTCAGAAAATGAAGATGTCGACTTGAGTTTTGATTCGGACAATCAAGAGCAAGATTATGAAACCAAGCCAAGAGCTTGGAAGGAAGATAAAAACGATATTGTTGAAAAATTGCCAATCAAAACGTCTGCTGGATCCGTCAAACGGGTTTTGGTTCAACGCGCTGAGAAACGAAAGGCGGACGAAGACGACGACGAAGAAGGAGACGACGACGACGATGAGGTGGCAGACGGAGACAACGACGAGGAAGAAAAAGAGCCAGAACTTCCAGAACGAGATCGGATTCGTTTGGCAAAAGAAGAGTTGTCAAAGCTTGCAAGTGAGCTCATTGAAGATCCAGAAGAAAATGTAAGTTGGCCCGGAGCGAATGATTGGAACATTTACTTATTTTTTTTTTTTTTAAAAAATAAATCAAGGTCGGAAATCTCAAAAAGTTGTTTGAATACCAGTCCAACAAAAATGTCAAAATAAAACAACTGGCTATGGCGACTCAAATGGCTGTATATCAAGATATTATCCCCGGTTACCGAATTCGACCGCTCACTGACGCCGAGAAAGCTTCAAAAATTACAAAGGAAGTTAAGAAGCTCAGAAATTTTGAACAATCTCTTGTTTTCAATTATAAGCAATACATTGATTCCATGTCCGGATCAGTTAAAAACTTGTTTAAATCATCACCTGGATCGAATTTTTATAAGTTGGGCTTAACATCGCTTGGTTGCACGTGTGGACTGTTAAATTCAGTGCCGCATTTTAATTTTAGATCTGAATTGATTGCCATTATCGTGCAGCGGTTAGGCAGGCGAAGGTATCTTGCAGACGTTACTGGTGCGCCTACTTTGAATCAAACAGATGATGCCGGTTTTAGCAAGTGTGTTCAAACTATTATTCAGTTGTTTCAAGACGATGAGCATGGTAACGCTTCGTTAGATGCAGTTACTGGAATCACGAAGATGATGACGACTAGAAAATATAAAGTAGACGAGGCAGTGCTTAACACTTTTTTGCATCTTCGTTTGTTGACTGAATTGAGCATTCTTGATAACATACGACGTGATAACGCTATAGAAAACAAGCCTAAGCTTCGCAAAAAAGATCGAGTTCACAGAACAAAGAAAGAGCGCAAGGCAGCCAAAGAAATGAAAATTATTGACGATGAAATGAAAAAAGCCGAGCAAGAAGTTTCTAAAGAAGAAACCGAGCGAATGCAATCCGAAACTCTCAAGATCGTGTTTGCCACTTATATAAAAATTCTCAAGGAGCGCACAAATCATTTGATGGGTGCCACGTTGGAAGGATTGGCAAAGTTTGCGCATCTTATCAACACGGATTTGTTTGGTGACTTGTTGGAAGCTTTGAAAGAGTTAATCAGAGATCGTCAGATTGAGAGTGACGAAGATGGTGAAATTGAAATTAGGACAAAATCGATTCGAGAAGCCTTGCTTTGCATTGTTACCGCGTTTGCTTTACTTTCAGGCCAAGCTGGCCAGAGCATTGGTCTTGATTTAAGTTTTTTTATTACGTATCTTTATGCAACACTCATGCCATTGTCACAGAGCCCTGATATTGAGTATAACGCGAAAGCTCTGCGACTTGATGACCCATTAGCGGTCAAGAGACTGGGAGAAAATGATGAGAAGGTTAATTTGTCGACCGAGATGGAAATGGTAATCAAAGCTTTTGATGCCATGTTTTTCAATAAGCATTACAAGACCGTGTCGTTTGGAACCGGCACGAACAACAACATTCGAATGGTCGCGTTTGCAAAGAGATTGTCACTCGCGGCGTTGCACTTCCCGGACAAGTCCGCTTACGCAACCATGAAGATTTTGGAAAGTCTTTGCATCAAGTATTCGGGTCGTGCCGCTGGCCACGCGTCTGATAATAAGAGTTCCAGTGGCGCACTTGCGGCCTTATTTTCAACTGATGATAAGGTCATGAACGGCGTGTACAGGCCCGATATTGACGAGCCCGAGCTTAGCAACCCATCGGCATCACAAATTTGGGAAACATTCCTTTTGCAAAAACATTACTCTCCAAGAGTGGCAGAAAGTGCGCGCAAGGTTCCGTTGCGTACAATTGGACGATAAAAAAGTTTTTTTTTTTTTTTTTAACTTGTAGAGTAGATTTCATTAATTTTGGAGGTTTTAAACCCATCTATACAAAATCCCGGCATTTCCTCCCCCCCGCTCTCTTTTTTTCATGTACAGTCCTTAATCCCAATTCGTGATGCAAAATTTACAATACACACAAGGCAACGTGTGTTTTAGTTGTCGCGGCTAAATTTGGATTCATATCCAGGGTAAATCTTATTTGTCGGAATCGGTGCAGGCTGATATTTCAATACCGATTCCGGATTTTGCTCGATCCATGGTGGCAAAAATGCAAACCTGCCAATGGCAAAATCAAAATCGGACATTTTTTCGAGAACATAAACATGTGTTCTGACATATTGGGTGAGCAATGCCAACTTTGCCATGTCCACGTTTTGATCAGCGTTGAAAATATTTCTTGCCCGGGTTGTTAGCACATAAATATTCACGATGCAGAAGTTTCAAGGATTCATACCTCCATAGGGCAGACGCAAGCACAGCGTCGGATCCCATCAATCCCTCGTCGTAGGCCAGCACGCTTCCCTTAAGTTGCAAGTTCAAGTCCTTGAGCGTGTTGTTAATCAACCGACCGCTTTTGATCTTGTATTCAGTTACGATTCTAGTTTCAATGTCTAAAAAAATAGCATCAATTAATGTTTGCTCAAATACTTTGCTGTATTTCTCCGGCAAGGCACGCATGCGGACTAACAGCATCCAAGCATGAAGCGCTGTTATCTGAAACCATTGATTCAACGTGGGCGGTAATCCAAGATCTTGCAAAAGTTAGTATTTCTTTTTTTGATTTGCTGTTATTGCAAACTATCTTACCCTCGTAATAAAATTTGGCAGTTATACTATAATTCTCAGCTCCGACCGGATGATAGGCTTGCATCTTGCACATATCCATATATCTTCGACCTGCAATCGGAGCAGCCTGATTTTCTTCAATATCCATGCCAAAAAATTTGAAAACACTGTAAATCAAGTTGACCTTCCATAATGACTGGCCACTTAATTCGGCAACGGACTTGGATGGGTCGTCTGGAACTTCCTGTTCGGATTGCGGGTAGGGATTATAACCCTTGTCAATAATCGTTTTAATCCGAGGAGTAGGCAATTGAGTCTTTAAATTTTTGCCAATATCCGGCCGAGCATTAGCTTCTGTTGTGGTTTTTGTTGCAACATCATCATCATCATCATTCACTTTATCTTCAGATTTTGAACCCGGATTGGCCGTTGAACCCCACCGCCTGTTGCCCAGTAATGGATATGCACTCGTTCTTATACTAATGGCATGTTTTGAAAAAACTAAAGGAAGCCGGTTTTTAAGTATTATATATCTTGACGCCATGACGAATAATTGTAACATAAAAAAACTGCTATTGTATTTTTTTTTTTTTTTTGGATTTAAAGTACGTACCAATAAATATGTTTTTTTCGTTCGATGAGGTTTTAAACCCTTATATAGTGCTTACACGGTCAAAGCGTGGTCATCAGCATTTGGGTGAAGACAACGCCGAAACCGAATCGCAAATAGTCAGGCAAAAAAAAGAAAAAATGACTTCAACATATGAAATATTGAAAAATGCAAGGTCCACTGCATCGTATTTAACCCTTTCAAAAATTCAATTTGATGAATTGTATCGGTCGTGCCGGGAATTCGTCGGCAGCCCTGCCAGTCGCCAACTCGATCAGGGAGACCTGTACTCAATTCATGAGCTTCATTTTATTTTATCATTACTTGGTGGCAAAGATGACGAGGCCAAGATTATTTTAACCAGATTAACCGACAGGTTTGGCGAAAAATCACCTCGATTAGCCATTTTGAAAAGTCTTTATCTTGAAGCGACCGAAAGCACGGCGAACGTGCTTGCATATGTGGGCGAGCGACCAGAGACTGAGGTTGGAGTTTTAAAACGAAAGGTTGCGCTTTCAAAATTTACAACGGATACGAATAGTAGTTACATTACCGGTTTGGTAAACATCTTGTCAAATTTCCCTTCAGATGGTGAAACCTGGGCTGAGTTGGCGGCGGCTTATTTGCAAGCCGGCTTGTTCCCGCAATCATTATTTGCACTGCACGAAGTATTGCTCCTGTATCCGCAAGCATACAACATCAATGCCTTAATCGGAGAGACCACGTTGCAGTACGTCACGGCTTTGCAAAATCCTGCTAACAGCAGCCAAGCACAAATTGAGGAACGGCTGATTGAAGCAGTCAAGTTCTTTTTAAGGTCGGTTGAATTATGCGAAGATTACGTGCGTGGATGGGCAGGTGTCTTGGTGGTAGGTTTTGCAACCCTTTTTTTTTTTTTTTTTCCGAGTTTTTCTAATAAATATAGGCCACGAATAGGATAGCGGCCATTCAGAAGCCAACTACCGACGTATCAAAGTACGTTAAGCTTTATGAAGTGGCCAAGAAGCAATTGAGCAAGATAGTGGGCAATAACGACGCTAGCTCTAATGATATTGAAGCAGCCAAATTGGTTTTAAAAGCTTATTAAGTAATACAATGCATGTACTCGATCTTTGCTGTTATGATAAAGTTGCCTTTTCCACGGTAGTCTGCACCACAGGCAACACGGTAGTCAGCCAGGCCGGATCACGTAGGTACAAGCCGAAATCGCGAGCAGACGGAGAAATTCTGCGTCTCACGTTTTCGTACGAATCCTGTTTTGCCACGTATTCTCGAATAACTTCGTGTTTGGAAAACTCAATAAATATCCGCGTGTCCCTGATTCTAAACACGACGTCGTCCACCCTAAGGAAAAACCGGGACAGGAGAAGTAATCGTTCCGGCATGACCCTGACCTTGACGCTTAACATGGCAACCCCGTTGTCACCTAGTTCATCTTCAAACAAATGCACGTCATCAAAGAAAAGGATGGGATCGGGCAAGGTTAATTTTTCTAATGGGATCCTGTCGTCAGTCGGGGCGAATTGCGCGACCGAGGGCGACAACGTGCCCTTATAATCCGTGGTGTAAGTCCAGTCAAACGGCTTGACTATTTTGTGTACGCCGTTTTCCGATTGCTGTCTTATGGGAGAAAAAAACGGTTATTATTCATGTTTGAACTTGAATGACCCAACCTCTCTCTTACTTGTCCTTCAACCATGCGTCAGAGTATGCCACCTTGACCAGGCCGCCATCAGGGTTGCCATACTTATCAACACGATCGAGTGCATCGATTGCGTTAAAATCAATGCTCCAACCAAGTTCGTGGTTCTCTATCTTGACCACGTTGTTACCAAATATCATTTCTGGAATCGGAATCTTTAGCTGCTCGCCTATCTGATCGATTTCTTCAGCCTTGAGAATGGCCCGTTTGGACGAATACACGGACCATCCATGCCGTGACACTGCTGGTTTGGCCAGATGGTGTGTTGAAAACAGCGAACCGGTCTCCATCGGCCAAATTCGATCCCAGGACGTCTGGTTGGTGTGTGGGGTTTCTTTTTGCTCATCACAAATCTCAAAAGGCTAGGGTGCCTAGGGCTAGGTCTAGGGCTAGGTCCGCGTTGGCCCGAGCCGCGTCAGCCGTGGCTGTAAAAATGAGGATGACGCAGTTGTCACGCTACTAAAACGGCCATGTGTTATTATATAAAGGCACCGCAGGCAACCGCAGGCTACCGCATCTTCTCGCATACAAAATGTCCGCTATTTCGGTTACAAACATTGCTCCGGAAGTTTCGGAGCAGCAAGTGTCTGATTTTTTTTCGTTTTGCGGCAAGATCAGGTCCATACAGTTGATCCCGACCAGCAGCAGTGACAACAAGCAGCAGTCAGCCAAGATCGAGTTTGAAAAAGAAGCAGCTGCCAAAACTGCTCTTCTCCTGACCGACACCAAATTGGGCGACTCCAACGTCAAGGTCGAACCTGATCTGTCGTCTTTGGCTAAAGGTGACCAAGATGATGCCGCAAACGTGACGACCGAGTCGGGCGACATTAGACAAGAAGACAAGCCCAAGACGGCAATCATTGCCGAGATCTTGTCTCATGGATATATTCTTTCTGACAAGGCGGTTGAGAAATCTGCTGAATTTGATAAGGCTCATGGAATCTCTGCCAGGTTCCAAAAGTTTTTGGCAGAGATTGACAGTAAATACAACATCTCAGAAAAAGCTGCAGCCACGGAATCAAAATATCAACTTAAGGAACATTATCAAAACACATTTAATCTTGCGCACAGGTATTTCGACAAGGCTCTTGATAGTTCGGTTGGTTCAAAAGTTCGCGCGTTTTATGCGGATGCTCAGAAAGAAGCCGTCGATATTCATACCGAGGCACGAAGACTGGCTAATATCAGGCAGGGCAAAACTGAGGCCTCATTAACAGAAAATCAAGCCACGGATCCGGCCGCGGCCGAACCGGTCGTTAGTGAAACCAACGTGTCCAGCACTTTATAATACGATTTTGGTATCTTAGTTTTTTTCCCTTTTTTTTTTTTTTTCTTTTCGCTACTGTGTCCAACTCGATTAGTCTAGCTTAGCATTCGTTATGAAAGTATATATGATATTCAACAGGTCTATAGTACATCTTGGGTTTAATTATTTAAAAAAAAATAAAAAAATTAAACTTTGCCTCGAAGTAAACTTTCAATCATGGCCTTGCCAGTGAAATACACGGTGCGGTAGATTGTTTCAATATCCAAAGTCGAAGACAACGCGTCCGCGAAGCCGAACGGAAGCATGGGTGGAATCCATCCTACAAAAAAAAAAAAAAAAAGGTCAGATGAGCATGCAAAAGGGTCCTGCATAGGGTCATACCTTGAGCTAATTCAAGCGCCCAGCATGTGGTAGGCATGGAATACTGCTGCGAAGTTCCTCTTTCAAGTACATGAACCGAACCAGGCCCGTAAACCTAACCAAAAAAAAGAAAAAAAATAATTAGCATGTGATGGGAGCGTAATTGTCAAAACAAAAATTTACAACACTTACAACCGGATCTGGATTGCCAAGTTCATGAACCCATTGTTCACCCTTGAGAATGTAAAAATAATCATTAGCAGTATGAACGCCGGTATGGCCTTCGGTTCCGATTGCAGTGCCAAAGAAAATCAGGTACTCGGTAATTGAAGCATGCTGAATAAACATTGATCCCTAAAAAAAATACCCAATTGAAGTCAGTTCTTTTTTTTTTTTTTTTCTTGGTTACTGCAATTAACTGAAAGGAGTTCAATGTCGTACCATGGCACCACCAGCATTGTTAAACATCCAGTCATCAAAATTAAGCTCGTTAACATGGTCGCCATATTCTTTTCTCAATGCCGAATTAATCGTGCGAAACAAAATTGTTGAATTATCACCACTCGTTGCCACCGCATCCTTTATTTTTTTGGTAAGTAATTGCCCATGTTTCACAACCAAAAAAAAAAAAAAAAAACTCACGGTGACAATCTGGCCGAGAACTTTGGGGTCGAATATAAACAGCGAAGGCAAGACATAAGTATCCACGTACTTGTAGCCAGCGTACAACAGGGCAATGATAATCGGCAGGATCTTGAAAAATTTTGCCATGCTTAAAAAACTATTTCATGAAAAAAAAAAAAAAAAATTATTGAGACAATCAAATGTTGAATATAAAAAAACCTGATATTTATGTAGACCTCGCTTGATATTGGCCGGAACCCCTGAAAAGATTTCGTATTCTGCCCCGACACTGCTTCGTGTTCGTGTTTTTGCCGTGTTCGCTTTTATTGCCATTTTTTTTTCCGAGCTTATACGAGTTACACGAGCCATCATGCATGACAACTACCAATATTACATTCAATATTTTTTTTTTTTTTTTTTTGAGGGGAAGGAGCGGAGCACAAAAAAATGTACAAATGAGGTCATAGGTTCTACATAATTATAGTTATAAAAAATTTGTACTATAATATTATTACATACAAAATGCTATCAATTTCGCAATCTCCCCCTCCCACAAAAAAAAAAATCCAAAAATAAAAAAAAGAAGTTATCCAATATCATGAACATGTGATATTAAATCATTCAAAACGGATTCATACAAAAGAATTGCTTTCACGACCAACCAAGCCGACACAAAAAAACACTAATACAAAAAGAAAAGAAAAGGAATTCGAAACAAAAACAACCTCGACAAAAAAAATGCAACTCGTTAAACCATGGAAAATATAAAAAAAATAGAAAAAACAAAATAATTAAATGACGATTAAAAAAAAAAAATCTGGCAGATGCTTTAATGGTACACTTATGTCCATATCACAAAAAATATACCAGAAGCACCCGAGCAAATGATTGTCAGAAATGCGATAAAAACCAAAACTTGATGAATTGAACCAGGCATGTTACGTCTGCACAAGAAAGCGACTAATCCGGCCAATGCAATAGCTACGGCAAGAACAATGCCAATGGAAGCTAAAAACGAAACGTAAACTGGAAAAGCCCAAGAAGCAGCACTATTTTCTCCACCAATTATGATGCCATCAAGAATAAATACGAGTACCAATGAAATTAAAAACGATGCCGTATAAAACATAGTTAACGCTCGATCAACGTTTTCTCCTGCTCCAAATGATACTCCTAACAAGACGTGTTCCGCGGAACCAGATTCTCCTGATTCAAGTATCCTCGGTTCAACATTATTGTCCACATGAGCCAATAGTGATTCGCGCTCGTGTTCCAGCTCTTGAAGACGAGAAGGAGAATCAGAACCCGATTCAAACACATGCTGAGACTTTACTTTATTTGAAACGACATGCCACATATTAGCAAGCTTGTCTAGCGGAAGTTTGTTCAAGAGGCTTTCGTTTTGACCCACGTCAACATAAAACGTGTTTTCTTCATCATCAGGATGGTCAAACTCATTCCAATATCTTTCACCGTCACTCTCATTGCGGAGAACTGCCAATCGCCTGGGAGCCTTCACTGACTGTGCAGCAATTTCGCTACCAACTGCCGAGTAAGTTGAAGGAGTGAGCGCTTGTTTGGATTTACTGGTCGGCCAGTTGTCAGTAGGAGTTTCAACACTCGACGATCCTTCAACGGTGGCAGAAGAGGAAGAAGAAAATGTGGAAGTTGAAGCAGCAACCTGTCGAGAACTGGAACTTCGTGATTTGAGCTTCGGACGAGAAGATTTCTGCTTTGGAATCTTGTGCAGGTCCTGGTTCAATAAAGAAAACCATGATGGATGCGGCGACGATATATTAAGGAATGCAGTGGTGTGAGCAAAATAAGAAAAGTCAGGAAGTTCATGAACAGTATGAGAGCTTCTAAGGTCATTAAGCCACTTGGGCTCATTGCCCTGCCATCTGATTTCCAGTACGGAATAAGGTAGTGACGTTGATTGCCGGGAGTCAAAATTATCGATCCAGCCAGATTTTGAACCAACCCGGCTAAACCGAATCGAATTATCCAGAGTGGCCCAAACTGTTGCACCTGAAGAACCAACTTGTTCGAATCGCATTCGCCTTGCTGCAATGGTGACAGAAGGGTCAGCAGATTTATTGTTCAACCAAAACACAACTGATTTTCCGATGCTATCAAGTTTTTGCAAATCTGATGAGCTGTAGGATCCATTGACAATGGATTCAATATATTTTTTCTTGCCTGACAGTGTAGAACCACCTGGAGTACATAATACGGCTTCTGAGTTTTGAAATTCAACATCAAAAACAACACGGGCCACGTTGTCATAAATATTTTTCTTGTTTGTCGCATCAGCAAGAGCGTTTTTGCTATTGACAAAGACGACGCGAGTATCAGACTCCACCGCATAATCATTAGGCTCGGCCAAGTTTCGGGTAAAAAACGATTCGTTGGGCATGATTGACAAAAACTTGAGCAAATATACTTGCAACTCAAGGATGTTATCGGAATGGACCCAAAAAGAAGTTGAACCCGAAGCCATCGTAGAAGCAACTTCAAAATCCAAATCACCAGCAGCAAAACTGGGATGAGCCGGGTGAGAGAAAAACCGAAGAGATGATTGAAAGTATCTGCGCACCGCGTCGTAGAGAAACGAAAGTTCAACGATGGTTGGAGTAAAGTCGCGCTTGATAAAAGACTTTGGAGATTCGACAAGGACTTGATATCGGGTTGATAGTGTGGCGGTGTTCGAGTGCTTGTTGTATGACCTTACAAGTTTTGTAAACGCAATACGATGCGAACCAACAAACCTGGCCAGCGCTTGAAGGTCCTGATAGATGCTACAGCCACGGCAGTTAGTAGGTAGATTGAGGATTTACAAAAAAAAAAAAAAAACGTACCATTCAATCTCAGCTTCGACTTTTAATATGGGCTTCTGACGTTCATGGTTTGAAATAGGATAAGAACGAACCGAGTCTTGCTTGGTGATGAACTCGACTGCCTTGTTGCAGTTCCGAATGCGTCGATCGAGCTCGCCGGCCTTTGAACGGACGAAAACATTAACCTGGCACAACGGTTAGCAATCAAAACAACAAAACGCACTAAACTAAAAAAAGAAAACAAAACAAAAGACAGTACAACTCACCCTTTCAAATTGCTCGGTAAGAGCAGCGTAGACTATGGATTCTGACTCTGATTGAAGGCCGTTTGCTAGCGTTCGCTTTATGACAGACTTGAATTCATCGTAATCAAGCGAATAGGCCTTCCACTCGGGGACGGCATATTGTGCAAGGACATAGCCGTACCGCATCGGAAGAACGAGATGGACAATAAAAAAATATTACAAATGACGAAGGAACTGGTCGGTAATGAAACACGGGATGTGAGATAAATTGGGATTGTCCAAGTTTACCAAAATCAAGCCGCGATTACAAGATATTCACTTTTTGCGGACCGCCGAGACCGAGCCAAAAAAGAAAAAAGGCGCAGAAGGGTACGGGAGCTCAAACCCAAATGTGCCGTACCCCATCAGCCATTTTATTATTTATCTTTTTTTTTTTTTTTTTTTTTTTCACTGGCCTAATGTAATAATGGAATTACTATGAATGACACGTGAACACGGTGTCGCTTACGCTACGTTGGAGGCTTCTACCGACAGTATGCACATGATCTGGTTGTGTATCCATGCATGGCAGAGGGCGCTGGATCCCGGGGCGAACGCAAAGTAAATATTGCAATCAGAGCACTGGAATTTGTACATTGGGAGGCCCGTGCTGCAACGTAATTTCCACATGTTCAAAACAACCACCAGCATGCAGCCTTGTGAAATGCCTATACAGATATTACTACGTTGTACAACATGGCAGTCTCTGGAATCAACGTCGAGTTTAAACCAGCATGCAGTTGCTGCCACAACCTTTCATGACAAGATTTAGTGATAGGTCGGTCATATGCAAATTACATTAACGTGATTTGATTGCTTACGGATTAGGGTTACATTGTCTGTCATTCATTGTTTGCCTCATGGAATCTCATGTGCGCATCCACCGCAAACGTCAACATTCTTGTCCCACATAGTCCACATAATTGGTGCCCGCAATCGTCGTAGTCATACTGATTATCTTCATCAGCTTCGTCAATCCAGTCGGCATTTTGTTCGTCCGAGCTAGATTCGCTCACGCCCTCATCCACTCTTGATTTCTTGACTTGCTGATTCAATATTTTGTTTGCGTTCGGTCTCTTTTGCCGGTCCAGAAATAACGTAATATCCTTTGCCTGTACCGGACTACTCTCGATATTAACTGCTGCAATATTAACAAGAACAATATCAAACGACCTCGCATCATGAACTAGTTTCTTGAACAGCGGCATTACCACTCGTTCCACCAACACCGATGCGACCTCACGAACATCACGCTCATCCTTAAACACTGTGGACGGAATCACCTCACTTTTAGATATCCGAGCACCATAATCACTAGCCCGATGTCGAAGTGTGAGACGAATTCTCGAAGGATAGCCAATCCACAGTCCATTGCTTTTTAAATCAATTCGCATTCTCGCTAGGAGCGATTCCGAAAGCCTGTGCAACACCGGTTTAAGCTCATCCAAGCTCGATAACGACATAAACGTATCTTCTATTGAAACCTGTGTGGGAATTTCTGCAGTAGGTCGCACCTAATTACTCGTTAGAGGTTGCAAAATAAAATAAAATAAAATAAAATCCAAACTTACACAAGAATTGTCAATGCCGTGTATCAAATCCCACAGTCTATGTCCATTATTATGTTTAAACACCTGAATAAACCTGCCTTTAGTAATATTCGATCTAACTGAAATAACTTTGAAATCATCACTATCCAATTTCTTTTGTTTCTGTCCGTACATTGCATGCAGTAACAACTTCTTATAGCTATGGCCCATGCCTGGAATTCTTGCTATGTCTTTATCATCCAAAAAATCTTGCGCATATTGCGGAAATAGCAGTGTCTTGCAAAGTTTTATTAGAGAACCAACTAAAAAATAAATAAACTTGAATACATATATACCTGTTGATTGGGCTTATTTTGAGCGCCCGCCATTTTTGATAACAATTTGTTGGTCGACACACCTCCAGACGAAGTGTAGCCTTTCACGTCAAAAATTTGTCGTCTCACATATTCACATAAATGAAATCCTAAAATCAATCGGATTTCATTCTCTGATATATGTTTTGGCATACCGGCATCTGTACCAAAATGACCAGGAATTGTAGTCAATGAGCATGCAAATCCTTTTGTTTTATCATTTTTATCCAACCGGAACCAAAATGAATTTGACTGACGACAACATTTAAATAGTGCATCCAAATCATTTAGTAAACCTTCATGCCGAATTAACTCCAGATTAAAATCAATCATGATGGTAACGTCCAAAAATAACTCATCGAATCCCAATCGTTCTACTTTGCCTTGCCATATAATTAATTTAACAAATTGCCATAACTCCTTCGAAGCATCTCTGTATCTTGAAAGATCCTATATTACGAGTCTTAGTAGCTTGCAATAATTGCTTTTCCGCGACTTCAAATTAGGTTACTGCACCTCTCCATTAACAATTCGCATTTCAGGACATGTTTCAATAGCTTCCACAAGGCGTTGCAATTTTTTTACCCCTTTCTCTCGTGCAATATAATTGCACGTGCAGATTATTGATTTCTGTCTTACAGCAAACGGCACATTTTTTAACGACGGATCATGATGCTCTTCAACCTGCGCAACCTGTTAGACGCGGTCAGTAAAGTATTAAAATTACATACCGAGCAATAAAATGCGTCCCAATCCAAAGCTATAATTACAGGACAATCAGGCATACATTAATGTTATACTCGCTATATGTAGAGCGACAATCACTTGGTTCAATTGACTTATGTGGAAAGCGCAATCAGGGGGTTGGACCAGGCCTTTTGCAGCTACGCCTTTATCTCTATAAACGCAAAAACACATTAATACAATTAACAAAAGCGCAGCTGGACGAGAATATCGATCACAATTGCACGTAATTTGGAGTTTGCGGGTCATATTGGTTATTGACTACGCTCACATGTGGCCCGTGTTGGTATACTGTGATTAGGAAAAGCACGACATTTAATCTTTGTGTACTGAGCGGCAGGACTTTTTTCTTCTTTTTTTTGAAACGATTGATTTGGCAAAAGATTTACCTTGTGCATGGAGTTGGAGAGATTTGTCACATACTATTCATGAAAAATTCGATGTTTCAGAGCTCTATATGCGGAAGTCTGCGATGAAGTTTTCTAATTTAGGTATAGCGTAAAGTAGTTTACTCTGACAACCACCAAAAAAATACCGGAGCATATGGCAAGTACCCTTAGAAATGTAAAGTCACATGCTGACTATACGAATAATTGCGAATAATCAATTTCTTTATTCGTATAGTTATTCGTATAGTTTTGTATTCGTATTTGACTTGACCATAAAAATACGAACAACGAATATTCGCGTATCGTGTCCACCCCTATCCTTAGAACAATGAACATAAAGAATTTTACAAAGGCCAAGCTTCTCGTTTCGGCATATGAGCGACGAAAGTGACGTCTTTGTCCACATAGCTGTCGTAATGAACTTCAGTCAGAAATTACATCCAAGCCCTTTAATGAGTTTTGCGAGCGAGCGACCGCGCTATTTTTTTTTACCCCATGCTGATTATTTGCTTAATCGAATAGCGCTTAGTCAGCGATTTGCACTGACGGGGGATCCTTTAACGAAACAATGATTAATGAACTCAGTTTACAAAAGCTGGATGAAAGATAGCAGAACGAATCTCCAAAACAACTGGTTTATAGTAAATTAAACAAGATGGAACAGTCAGATAATAATTATGTTTTGCAATCAATAATTTTTACCACTGCCGCCCAATTAGTCGATAGTGTCGACAGTATGATGCCCTGCGTTGACAATCAAAAAAATCTTTGTCACCCGGACTGACTTGGAAAATTTTTATAGAAACATTAATAGTCGTTTTACGAGATGGAAGGAAAATTATTGGAATTCTCAGATCATTCGATCAATACGGTGTGTTTTTCAGAATTTTTGCATGTTAGCATGGTGACAAAGCGGCCATTGTGAACTAACTCATGATTAATTTAGCAAATTTGGTCTTGCAAAACACGGTTGAACGGATAATTGTTGGCCAAAAATATAGTGATATTGAAAGAGGAGTTTATATAATTCGAGGAGAGAACGTTGTTTTAGTTGGAGAAATTGTGAGTTGAATTTTTTTTTTTTTGGTGGTGGTGCAAGGAATTATTGCCTGTGCAAATTTCATTAACCTCAATGATCAGGATCCCGAAAAGGAAGGGCTACCTGGGTTAGAAGAAGTACCATTAAACGAAATTTACAAGTTACAACAAGATGAAGTGGATAATCGAAAAATTAAAGAACAAAAGAAAAATACAGAATTGGCTAATATTGGATTCTCAATAGACGGTCAACAAGAAGACATGTATTGATTGATTGCTTTATTTTTTATTTTTTATTTTTTATTTTTTTTTCTTTTTTGCAAAATGCATCAGCATGGTGAGAGTATTGTGACGACAAGATACTTTTAACTGGAACTATATTTTTTTTTTAACTATTTTTTTTTTTATTTTGAAATCTAAAAAAAAATGCATTGTACATTATTATCAACAAGCACATTCTCTCCTTCTATAAAAAACCAAAAACCAAAAAAAAAAAAAAAAAAAAAAAATGCGGATTACATCTATGATTTCAAATCTAAAGCATGCTTTATCTGAATTAATGCCCATCTAAGGAGCTCATGCATTTCTACATCAATCTTTGACGTGGTATTGATCCCTTTCGCAATCGCATCTGGTGTAAGACTGCCTTCAACATCTTCGTTCTCAAAAAAATGCTTATGCGACCGTACATAACCCGGCCAAACGTATTGATCAAAATATCCAGGAGGATCCTGCCAAAATCCTAATAACAAGCGTTAGTGGCTAACTGCGCTAGTTTAAAAAAAGGCTCTATTTCCAGGTTCTGGGCATCTGGCTTCCTCACCTTCTAATGTTGCGTATCCATTTCTCGCTTCTCGTCTAGCCTTTAGCCGTTCATAAGGCGCGCGAAGTAACAGCTTAATATCCAAATTTGAAATCACGTCCAAATCATTAAATAATAAAAAACCATCAACCACACAAAACCGAATATTTAACGCAGCACGTTCGACTCCCAAAATTTCCTGCCTAATCTGTTTAGCCTCTTCAAGAGTAATTGGTGCTGACCCTAAACTATTCTGTTCTTCTTTTGAATTCAAGTCTGATGGCAATGACTCATGATACTTGATATATGAAACTGCTTTCCCTAATGATTCAAAGTCTATTGCTTCAGGACAATCCCAGTCTGCGAGTCCATTAACCACAGGAATTTCAGCTTCGGGCTATATTTTCCCCCCCATCTCTCAGTCAATTCACACAATGTCAAAGATTTTTTTTTTCAATTAGGTTTAGTTGAACCTACTTTGTAAAAATCGTCTTCATGAAGAATAAACGATTCTGGAAATAACTGTCGAAGCAGCCTGGCAAGAGTCTTTGATGAAATGTAAAGTGTCAACAACGTCCGCGTGCTCATAATAATTAATAGTCATCCGCCTAAACTCACGCTTTTGCCAGAACTCGACGGCCCTGTCACGCCTATTAATAAAAACAATGGTTCGGTCATGCCAGGATATGATTATTGCTCGTTAATTCCCACCATATAGGTTGTACTTATTAGTCTCCTGGGCCTCGTCGTTCAGGATTGTGGGCATATATGGTAATCATGGCCCATGTCATTTAAGCATTTTTAACTTTCTGCGGCTCACAAAACTTTGCGGAGTCGGTTTTTCTTTCCTTTGAATATAAACGAATTGATACGCAGTAACTTTGTTCTTCAATGAAATCAGATACATCTTAACTTACATTCAATGCATGCTTCAAATTTTTGTAACATGTTTTTGCTTGATTGAACGTTAAAGGTCTCAGTTACTATGTGAAACAATATTTATATTAATTTATTAATTATTAATTACAGTTAGCCAATGGATTTAATTAATTAATGAATCAACCAGTATTTATATATGCATCACTTAGTTTGCTGCTTCTCAATTTCGACATCTTGAACCGATTGAACTTCGCCTCCAAGTTTATCATTACCCTGAAAGCCAACATGATCAGCGCCTTCAGCCTTTAACCTGGCAAATTCTTTCTCCGCGTCCCAAACCCATAAACTATCTGAAGCAAATAACAGATCCATCTCTTCCAACGTACGTTGATTGGTTTCAGGGTAAAGAGCCCAAACGATTGGGATAGTGATGACGTTGAATGCGCCAAAAATATATAATGTTTTCTCACCAATACGATTAAACATGATCGGACAAAGAAGAGTAAGCCAGCCATTTCCAATCGACCATCCAACAACACCGTATGCGTTACCACGGGCGCGGACGGCAAGAGGGAAAATCTCTGTGGGATAAAGCCATGGAACGGTCAGCCAGGTGGCACCGAAAATTGACGTGAAAATAAAGATAAAAGAAGCCGCAGCAGCGCCGTACGATGGATCACTAGGGTGAAGAACCTGTAACCTGCTAAATCCGCCAGCGAGAAACATCGCGATACCTTGGCCGACAGAGCCCCAATATAATGTCCAGCGGCGACCAATTCTATCGACCGTGAACACGTTAATTAATGTGGAAAACATATAAAAAATATTGTTTAAACCGGAAAGCCATGCAGATTTGTTGGTAGAAAATCCGGCCTGAGAAAAAATGGTGGGAGCGTACACGGTGACGCCGGCAATGCCAATCCATTCCTGAAGAATCTGAAGCCAAATGACCAACTGCACGCGCCTGCCAAGATGAAGCTTGCCAGAGCCAATACCAAAGAGCATGTGGAAGTAGGAATTTTTATGGGAGGCTTCATTTTCCACTTCAATAATACTGACAATATCATCAAATTCTTTTTTTGCCTCATCAGTCTCCGAGCCGCGAAGTCTGGAAAGAATGAAAAATGCTTCTTCAGTTTGTCCATTCTTAATCAACCAACGAGGTGATTCGGGAAAAGACCAAATTAAAATGAAAAGCAAAAACAGCGGGATGATTTGAAACGCGATCGGGAATCTCCATCTGAATGCTGAAAACCCGCCATCGATATAAGAAAGGCCATATTCAAGCCAGTAGGCGACGACGACACCGAAAATATTGAGCGTAAATTCCAAGGCAATAAATTGGCCACGAGATTTATACTCAGCAGTTTCGGCAGACCAGACAGGCACGATAGCGTTCAATATGCCGGTTCCGACACCGTTGAGAAGTCTCGCACAGCACATCCATGCGATATTTTGAGCCGAACACTGAAGCGCAGCGCCAAATATGGCCCACAGGCAACCAAAACTGATGGCTTTTATTCTGCCAACCTTATCTCCTATCCACCCTCCAAGCACACATCCAAGAAGGGTACCAAAATAGTAGATAGCAACGATACCTCCTTGCCTTGTAGAATTCGTGACCGTGACCGTGCCCTCTTCATCATAATGACCGTACTGCATAATGCGAACGTAATCAGGAGAATTGTTTACTCCGGCCATCATTCCCTGATCGTAACCGAAGAAAAAAATCGACAGCCCGGCAATCGCATTGATCCTATAGACATGTTAGCGAATTAAAAAAAATAAAATAAAAATAAACCCAGTTTTCAAAAATCACATACGACCACAAAAGCGATTGCTTTTCCAAATGATTTGCTAATTTTAACATGTTGTGAACACTGGCTGATGTAGAAAAGTGATGTGGGGAAAACATGGGGTATATTTATACGATGTGGGGGAGACAATAGTAAACGGCCAACATGTCTCAAACCATATTTTCGTTATACTAAATTAGGCAATTCAATTATCACAAGTTGAAAAAACATGAACAAACTGCATATGTCCTACACAACAATGCGTGAGTAGTAGTAACAACAGACACAATTGGAAATATCCCGAAACGGTTGGAACAAAAAAGAATACGCGGCAACATCCAAAGAAGGTATTACTAAACAATTACCTGCGGCTAAATACACAATACACGCCTAAGCAGAATTTACTTGAGTACTCTCTTGAATTATCCGAGCTTTAAAGTCATGCCATGCCTAACATTTCAAATTTGCGCCCTGAAATCAATTCATAGCAATGTCAATCCAAAAATACCGTCAAACATAGCATATTAGTATATCTGAATTAACGAGTTATATATAATGCTCACAAATACATGAAATTCCCGGATTTTAATTATTACAACCTCTAGTCAACGTGTCAGGTGACTATTACGCCGTTCATCCGAATCCTTGGCGTTTCGGCCATATCCCGGAAGTGGTCACAATTTCTAAGTTTTGTTTTGTCTGGAAACCAATAGGACCAGACATTGATAACTTTTGGCCGTCTATAACCCAAAATTTAAGTTCATTTCCAGAAACTGCAGACACATATTACCCGCTTGAGGATTTTTAATGACAATGTTGAATAACTATCGGTTATATTAATCCCATATTAAAAGATGCTGTACTTGTTATTAGGCATAAATAATATGATATGATCTTGAGCAACTTTCTGTGATTGTCCCAACTGTCACGTACTTATGTGATTATCTTGCTTACAGGATTTTGCGATTCGTAGTCATATGAATAAAGCATAGTTTAAATACGAGCAGAGGAAAGAGTGGGAAAAAAATGAAAACCAGACATCAGCTGCAATGTAATGTTCCAGGGAATAACGATGGTTAGCCAGATAAATTACCAGCCACGGTGTGATGCCTTAGACATGAAATAATTCACAATTAAACCATCAAATGCAGAGTCACACCATTTCTTATGCTGTGAACATTTCTACAACCAATCTTCAACGTATCTAGCTTAGCTAGATCAAATGAAAGCTGACTCAGTGTAGATTTGCTTGATTTTGCAGAGGAGAAAAGTAACTCCGATCAACGTCATCACGGCAACCCCTGAAGCGTGTATCATGCGGGGGAAAATGAAATGGGGTAAACAGTGCGCTGTACGTGACATTTAATGTTAAAGTGCAACTGCCGCGGTTGCATAATCACATGGATACTACTAAAATGCGACTTTCGGCAACTCAAGGAACCAGGTTGTGCAGTGTTTTCTTGCAAGATTTTGGATACCACAATTGTCAATCATTTTTCAATAGGTCTCGTGCACACTGCACCGTACAAGGTTTAGATATTTCTTGTATAAATTGGGGCTTTTATTTGCAGACATTTTTTGTTAGGTCCAATTATTTTTGCCAAACCCACTTTATTCAAGATGGAGAATATCATAGCTTCGTTAGACAAGATAGTACTGGATCCAAAATATCATGATTTGCTTTGTATAGTTAAAGGTGTTCGAAATGGTAATTTTTGAATATTAAACTTTGAATTTTTTTTTTTTTTTTTTTGAATTTTAGACGATTAATTTCAAGCATAGGTGTCGTCTATGGCAGCAAAATTCGATTCTCACATGCTCTAGTCATGACCTTTTTATTTCGAAACGGAACGTACGGTTTCAAAATTAATTAAATTAAGGAGAATAGAACTAATGACTGACTTAGCATCAAGAGCAAGCTGAAGCTCGTACTTAACGCTACCAAAGAGCACGCACGAAATCTTGGAACGTTTGTCTTTATTTATAAGGCAACTCTTTATATTCTAAAAAAGACACATGAAAAGGAACAACCTACTGATACTCTGATAGCCGGGCTATTAGGAGGGTATTTTGTTTTTGGAAGGGGCGGAAAATCATCAGTAAATCAACAGGTTAGTTGAATTTGTTATTTTTTTCAATATTTTTTGACCTTATAAACATGTTCACTCATTTTCTTCGTTATTATAGATTGTGCTATATGTATTTTCGAGAGTAGTTTTGGGGCTTTCCAAGCTTGCTGTCGAAAAGAGAGTTATTCCATCGATTTCCGATGAGATTGGAAACACCGTATATCCAATTTTTGCAAGTGTTTGCTGGGGCCTTGTAATGTATCTTTTCCGGACAGACCCTCAAGTGCTTCAGGTTAGTATGAAGAATAGCATGGACTATATCTATCTGGACTCCAACTATTGGACGAATCTCAGAACTTTACTATGGCACAATAAATAAACCTTAACTTAGCATATCAACATGCTTAGAAGCATAATATGTAGATATATTCTGTATTTATGTATGACTTGGCATTTTCTCATGTCGTCAAACGATCTTTTCATCAAAAATAGGCAATAATGAAATTTGCGAATTGATTAAAAATCTTTGTGAAGACGGACCTGAAAAATAATACGTAGAGGGCTTAATTACTAATCTTTTATCACTCGGATTAGCGTTCTAATCCGTAATCGATAAGGAATCTCTAACTTTAAATAACAAATGGCATCTTGACAACATCAAGACCGGTCAGTCATATTGTTTTATAAAAATGACAATAAAACTTATTCTTGGCACCAATAACATTGGTGCTCATGGAAAAATAAGTTCTTATGATGACGTTAAAGATATTTTAAGTCTTTTTGAAAAGACGGGCAATAATCTACTTGATACCGCATACATTTACCCCGCTCCGTATTCAGGAGAAGCAGAAACAATTTTGGGCAACCTTGATGTTACAAAAAATGGAAAGTTTGTCATCAATACAAAAGTCAACAGTTTTAAGGACGGTTCTCATCATCCGGATCAAATCTTCAAATCTGTTGAAGAGCAATTTAAGAGACTTAAGCTTGGCAAGGTACACACGCTGTATCTTCATGCGCCGGATAGAACAATATCATTTGAAGACTCTCATAGAGCAATAAACGAACTGTACAAGCAGGGAAAATTTGAAAAGTTTGGCATTTCAAACTACTCTCCTGGTGAAATACAAGGATTCATTGATCGCGCAAGTAAATATGGCTGGGTTGCGCCATCAAGCTATGAAGGACTTTATAACATTGTATCCCGGCGCGCGGAGACAGAATTATTACCCATTTTAAGATCTGCTAATATTGAATTTTATGCTTATTCGTAAGTTACAATCAGTTGTTTCACATCTACGGTAACTAATTCATTCGAAGACCGCTAGCATCTGGTTTTTTTTCAAACATTAAACGTGGACAGGAACCTCCAAAAGGTGGCCATTTTGACCCAACCACATTTAATGGTTCATTCACCCAATCATGGTTTTTTAAAGATTCATTATTCACAGCGGTGGAAAAATTGGAAAAATTAGGCGCAAAGTTTGGAATTCCCAACAACGCGATTGCTCTAAGATGGCTCCGGCATCATTCTCAATTAAAGCATGACGACGGAATTTTAGTTGGATATTCAAAAATTACCCAATTATCACAAAATTTGGAATATCTTGATCAGGGTCCGTTACCAGACGAAATCGTGGCAAGCATTGATGAGATGTGGGTACAGATTGAAAAGGATGCTCCCAAAGCAACTATGTAAAATATTGCATATATAGACTTATATGGGTCGAATAATAGTTAGACTACTTGTTAAACAATGCGTGCGTGCGGGAAAGCATCTAATATCGACATAGCAAGCAAGTCGGAAAAAAAGAAAAGAGGAGGCATTAATCTAACGCCAGAAAACTTTCAACACTCCGTTGTGTCGAGACTATGTACTTTTAATCCATCTTTTGCAAAAAATAAACTTAGTTTTTTTCAAGAAATTTTGATATTCTATCGGCAACCATCTTCTCGGATTGCAAACACTCAATCTGTATAAGCTTTCTCGCCAGCTAGCATAATGGTATCGGATATCAAAGTACTTGCTTTTTTTATAAAATGGTAGATTGACTCATAACGCAATATATGACTGAGTATCTTCAAAAACCATTATTCTTTTATTTGCGTCAATCAGCTGTGATTATTGTGCCTGCCTGCTCAGATTTTTCCTTATTCATCCAAATTCAATACTATTTATCGTTGATATTATTGTGGATAACCAGATCCTCCATAACGTTTCCAAAGATAGTGAGGTTAAAGTTCTACTTAAATAATGCTCAAACAAAAAAAATATATATATATTTCAGAATCTTCCCTTATGTCGGAAACATCATTTTGACCTTTGTGATCTGTTGGGTCTATTTTCTCAAAATTCCAACTCGCTAAGCGTTACATCACGGGTCACAGAAAACAGTATATATGGGCGTGGGGTAAGGGGTTCGTAGATCCGCCACGATCATGTTCCCGGATTTGGACTCGGCTTTTGATATTGGAGATATGCTAGAGGTAGCTGAAAATGACCCAGATTTTATCACAGTCTAGGGAAAACGACGAAGGGGAAGAAAATAATGAGTATGGCATCAGTGCAGATGAATATGAGTCTACGCTTGATGTTGCAGATGTCGAGGCAAATATGCTTCGTCCGGTCCCGACGTCGTTCTCTACTTATTCACAACTAGACAGACGGCCTACGACTCGAAAAGAAATTCTTGGCTGGCTTTCATTTGCTTTAGCAGCTGAGCCATACGTCGTGGCAGCAGTAGGAATTTATTTACCTATAATACTAGAGCAACTGGCTAGGGATAACTCAGTTAGTGCCAAAGATCATTCAATGCCCTGTAACTGGGAAATTTCAGAACCCGTGGACCCTCCATATGGGCCAACCCCACCAGAAACTGATCACAGGTGTGTTATATATGCATTTGGCGCATATATTGATCCAGCTAGTTATGCACTTTATACCTTTTCGATAAGCGTTTTTTTTCAAGCTATCGTGGTGATCTCGATGAGCGGTGCAGCTGATAGAGGTATGCATGACTTGATTGATTTTGTTGATAACGCTAACTCCGAAATTTTTTAGGAAATTTTAGAAAAAAATTGTTAATTACGTTTTCCGTAATTGGTGCATTATCATCAATTTTTATGATTTTTGCAGTCTCAAAGCTCTACTATTTAGCTTCATTCTTTTCAATAGTTGGCAATGTATGATTACATGATCCTTTTGGCTTATTATTTTTTTTTTAATTTTTTTAATTAGGTGTCATTTGGAGTTGTAGCGGTTTGTGGAAACGCATTTTTACCTGTCCTTGTTAGGAATCATCCGGACGTTCTGGAGGCTGATAAACATTATTTGTCAACCGATTTTCCTGAAGAAACATATTCACACATTACGGCATCATCAGCTGACCGGACTATCAGTGTTGAGTCTGTAGAATCAATTCAATCTGCGAAGCCGGCCTTGGCAAGTCACAATGGGCATGCATCTTTCGAATCATTTCCAGACGACGCTATAGCATCAGAGTCACGTCATTTATTTGAAGATGAATTAAATTTTAAGCAGCCGATTAAGGCAATTGAAATTTCTAATCATTTGTCCGGATTGGGCGTTGCATGTGGATACCTGTCCGCATTTATTGTACAAGCAAGCGGAATTGCATTTATTGCGTTCATGGGTTCATCAATGTTTTCCATTCGACTAGTGCTTATAGGAATTGGAATTTGGTGGTTGGTTTTCACAATTCCTGCTGCTTTGTACATGAGACCTCGTCCTGGACCACAGCTACACATTGCTCATGGAGAAAATATTATATTTAAGTATGTCACCTATGCATGGAAAACATTATGGAAAACTGCTCAAGAGGTACGGAATCTTAAAGATGTGGTACTGTATCTTGCAGGATGGTTTATTTTGTCAGACTCGGTCACGACCATCAATGCAACTTCTATTTTGTTTGCTCGAACTGAATTAAAAATGGAACCAGCGGCTTTAGCAGTTGTAGGGATTATTACGATGATTTCTGGAATTACAGGCGCAATCGTATTTTCAAGATATGTTGAATCATATTTAAAAATACCGCCAAATCAAATAATCATCTTGATTGTTGGTATTGCAGCTGTCATTCCGACATACGGTATTCTAGGATTTGTTACTGACAAATTTGGATTACATCATGCATGGGAAATTTATATTTTGGCTTCAATTTATGGCTTAGCATTAGGTGGGATGGCCAGTATTTGTCGGTCAACTTTTTCAATGCTTATTCCTCCGGGCAAGGAAAGCACTTTTTTTTCACTATACGCAGTTACCGATAAAGGATCATCGATCGTGGGACCAACAATCACTGCCATGATTACCGACAAGACACACAACATTAGATACACATTTTTCTTTTTATTTTTCTTACTTTTGTCTGCGATCCCCATTTTTTATTTTTTGGATGTGGAACGAGGTAAACGTGACGCAATAAGATTTGGAGAACAAAGAGCGGAAGAAGAGGAGGAAGAGGAAGAGGAGGAAGCGAATCAAATTCAAGCGTTGTAAAGGTGATGGTTTATGGTTGGTTTTATTGTATAAAGATGGTGGAATTAGCAGATAACAGGAGTAATTATTGGGAAGAGACAGGAAAGGATAATCAATTGAGTATGTAAATCAAGAAAGGGTATTAATAATAGTGCAACATGGAAAAATAATTTTAATATTAACGCAAAAATTGTTTTGAGACAAACACTAATAGTACATTAAAATGCGAAGGTTTTCTTTGTCATTCAACTTTGGCGACTTAGTTTGAAATCGGCAGGTTTGTGTCTTCATCTTGTGGACGACCAACAACTACTTGCTTGGTTATCGGACCAAAGACGTATATAAGTTGGTTTTGATAAACCGCATCTTCGTAAGACGGAAGATGATCAATGTCACCACGATCCTCGCTTGAATTGTCAGATAACAACTCTGCAAAGCTATCGTTTTCCTGATCGGCAAGTGGCAAGCCGTTGCTCAAATTGGCATCGTCCGGATTTGTAATCACGACCGGAACGCAAATCGTATACACTTCTTGAGCTTTCAAATTTGCATTAGTCAAGTAAACCATGATTCTGATTTTGTGTTTCACTTTCAGATATGGCGTGTTGCATGACGGTAATAATTTTTTGCAATCTCTGAGCGACAGGCAAATTTGTGTTGCATATCGAATCTCTGTTGAAGATCCGTTATCTGCAGAGAAATGTGGTGGTGGATTAGGAAATGAAACGACAAATGGTGACATGGTTATGTCTTCCTGTTTAACCCGGTTAGGCAATATTAGCAAAAAAAAATTTGTTCTCCCTACCGTTCTTTCCAAAGACTTTTTTGCATCCTTACTCAATGCAAACGATGCAAATGATTCTCCGTTATGAGCTACTGCTTCCCATGGAGATTGAGCATCAATATTATGTATTTTAACACGTTCTTGTACTAAATCAATATGAACCGAGTGAGCAGCCAGATATGCTTGTACTGTACTTGGTAAAATGCTAAACCTGAGATATAACTGAACATGAGAATTTTTGGCAGAATAATGTGGTGCCTGTACTTTCCAATAAAAATCATCTTTTTTCTCCTTGGAGCTAGTGAATGTTCGTATAACAGAACTTGAAACATTTGATGGACCGGATAAGCATATTTTGATTTCCCTAAATGATTTCACTGTCGATTGAGGACCAAGAAAAAACGAAAATGCTGAACGAGGACTTGAATATTTAAGTCTGGCCTGAATGCTATGTACAACTTTTGTGTGGCTGGAATTGATCGTCGGCGGCAGCCATGCCGGTACTTGTATTTTAAACGGAACTTTGAATGATGTAAACAACGGACCATTACAAAGCGCTTCTGGTATTGAAGTTTTATTCGATTCTGAAAATACTACTACTTTCTTCGAATAAAGATCCGGAACCGCGCAGTTATCCCAAGAGGAACTGACCAACAATGCTCTTGATGTGAAACGAACTTCCAACTCTCGAATATTAAAAGGCGGCAGTGTTGCATTCAAATAAGATTCTTCCAACGCATCATAAAATGCAATCACATTTCCAAATATTTCGACCGTGGCACCATCTTCCTTGTTTAAAGGGGGTCGAGTATCACAAGGCAGATTGATACATGACAAGTCGAGACTGACGCGAAGCTGTAGTGATGGCCTCTGCATAAAGATCGATAGCAGTAGAACTTAAGTAAAAACTTGCACGATATACAGTATACAATCGCAAAAGCAAACAGCACAAGAGATAAAAACTGAAGGTATACAATTTTTGGGTGAGGTGAGAAAACTAGCAATGCCACAGGAGGAGGTTGCTTATGTGCGTTTAATTCGGCACTAAGCAGCCACAATTGAAAAAAAAAGAAAAAAAAAAAGGGCAATGTTTTTCCACCACGGCAAGTTCATAATTTTTATTCTGCCGCATTAGCAACCGTGCAGATATCGAGTTGGTTGTTTACACTGAGACATTTTCATGGGGTTTTGGGGCATCGCATGGGCTCCACGTGGCAACCGCGTGGCATCATCATCATCATAGTTGACACAACTAAGTTTATCGCAAATTACAAGTTGATAGTTATTGTATAAGGTACGAAAAGACAGAGGGCCGTACAATTGGCCCACCTTGACATGCACCACACATATTTCTCCATTTGTTTAAGAATTGTTTTTGTTATACATCGAAATTTATTTAACTTTTTTTTTATCATTTCGATTTAAAAATAAATTTAAAAAACGTCCGTGTTTTCTGGTCAAGACCCTTAAACAACCATAGATTGATCGTAACAATGTTATAAATTAAACTAAGCAAATAAAGATTTAAAAAAATAAAAAAAAAACGAAGCAAAAAGCCACATAAACTTGGAAATACTATATCAATATTTACAAACGTCAAGCAAACACCAGCCCCTAACCATTAAAAAAAATGTAACTATGCATGCGAAGTTATAATAATCAAATGAGTTCTTAAGCATAATGATTAAGCTTAAAAAGTCTGATCTTTCCAGCTTCATTACCAGTAGCAAAGAATTCAGAGCCAGCACTGAAAGCGGACGAAGTAACTCTGCCCAGGGGCGTACCAGACGTTGGCCAATTCTTAAACACCGTGCCAGTTGGAAGATGAGCAAATCTAAAAGCATCTTTCTTTGCCCGAGATGACAGCCCTAAAATTTGACCATCATGAGAAAAGTTCAATCCAGAAATAGAAGTAACAAGTTGATCCAAGGTGGCAAATAATTTGGGTTGCCCGTCATCTCTCTTGTTAGTATCATACACATTGACAATGCCACTCTGACTTCCCAATGCTATCCAGTTGTTCGAGGCCGCAACAGATGTAATACCGACACCGCCAAAATCCGCCCACCTGGAGATAAAGCGCCGTTCAGAAGTGCTCCATTCCCAAACCTCACCAGAATTGTTGACAAGACTAATACTGCCACCATCTTGGCTCCAAACAAAATCGGCTACTTGCCCACCTTCAATCTTCGCGCCTGAAATCCATTGCCCATTTGTAGCATCAAGAAGATTAACCCAACCTCCCGATCCAATCAGTCCAATAAATCTACCACAAGGTGATAGTTTGAACCTCTCCATACTGCGCTGATGTTGTTCATGGCCATACATTCGTGAAATTTTGTCAACCGACCCGCTTTCCAAATCCCAGATGTAAAAATATCGCCTACGTCCTCCAAGGAATGCACGACGACCATCGACATGAAACTGAGCTGTTTGAACAGGAGAAGACCGAATATGTAAAGACGTTGCAAGTTGGTTAGTCTTGCCATCAACGTTGAATATTCTCAACGTTCTATCATAACCAGCAGACAGAAGTAGTGGTAAGGTAGGATGGAATGAAAGAGTTTGAATGGCGGACTACAAAAGTTAGTAATTTTTTTTTCAAAATAAAACCATCATAACTCAAACTTACATGGGAAGGTGCCTGCTGGTTTGCGTCTTTTAGACGAGAGATGTCTAGGATTGAAGCCGGCAATAGCGTTGTCTTTGACTTGGAAGTGAATGTGGCGGTATGTTGAAGAATCTTTTCGAGAGGATCTGTAGCCAAAAGTCTTTCTTCTTCATCCTCGGCTTCATAGTCATCAGAATCGGAACCGTCATTGCCATCTGCAGATTTGGTGTTTTGAGATGTTTTGGCCCACTCTGGAACAGGATAAATTCTTTGAAATTGTGATCGTAATCTGGAAGTATATTCGACCCCGGTTATCACATCATCATCCTCAGATATCCGTAGCTTTCTCAGCTTGTCAGATGAACTGAGTGATATGCTAAGTCTTTCATCATCACTGTCTTCCCATGCTGGCGGGGGTCCTCGTTCCCGCTTGTGAACCGGCTTGGCTGTGTCGTTTTCTAAAACGGTAACACCAGAAGTCTGGTCGCTCACACCGTCAACAATGAATAACTAAGCCAACATGTTAGTAACGCCAATATTATGATATGTATGCCGTTTTTCACATACATCGTTATTATCAAGATTTTGAAAAGTCAGAGCCTCTTCATCTTGGTCATCATCAGAAACTGGAGAAACCTCAGAAATATTGTCTTCATCATCATCATCATCATCCTCGTCAACTGAATCAAACTTTGAATCTGCAAGCTCTTGTAAACCTTCCGCAAATCCATCCAAATCACCAAATACGGCCTGTTCAAGGGCTAACTCGACTTCATCCTTCTCTGCGTTTTTTATGCTTCTAAACTTCTGCTTCTTAGGAGGAGACCCAAAAAAAGTTGACTTAGTTGAACCTGACTTTGAAAGAGATTTTGACATCTTTTTCTCTTCGACACAAGCGATGAATTCAGTGCGATCACCCAAATTTGGTTTAAAATCTTCTACGTTGAAATAATTGAGTTGAAAAAAAAAAAAAAATCTGAAAAGACAAAGGGAAAAGACGATAATTTATCCTTTGACCAGCGCTGAAAAAAAATTTTTTTTGTAATACCAAATCTGAAATGTTTTAGTTCCGTCCGTGGCTGATTTTCTTTATTTCGCACCGTTAATAATGAAGATTTTTTTTTTCAATGAATAGTATGACAATTTTTTTTTTTTTTTGGCGCCCTCGGAGGTTTGCGAAACCTTGTGCTTGTTTTTTGCTATACAAACTTAATTGCAAGCCACAGAACACTGTAAGATCACATATCGTACGTATTTACCATGCGAGAAAATTTTTTTTATAAATGACAAAATATAAATAACTATATGTAAGCACGATTCGAGACACGTAATATTTTTGACGCTATACTTTAAAACAAAATAGTGTTAAATAATTGTGTCATCTTGATGTCGGCAACTGTGATCCACAAGTAACTAATCATGTGCAAATTTTGTGATTTGTGAGATATATTTTTTCAATAAGTGCAGTGCCGTTGTTTGAACTTAATACAATAAGTCATTGTTTAATTTGTATTTCGTATTCTTATATCGCTGCTTCCAATGACATCTAAAATGTGAGTAATATTGTCACGTCATGGGCAGAACTAACTTTCGTTTGTATAGTCTTGTTTTTGGAAGCCCAGCTTTGGATCTAAGGAATGCTTTAGCCAAGGCCGACCAAATCAATTCCTCTGCTGCCGGACCGTTCGATGCGCTCTTCTTGTTAGGCCAGGTGTTTAGATCAGATACTTCAGATGAATTAATAGAACTGGTTCTTTCGAAAAAATTAACTCCTTCACTTCCAACGTATTTTTATTCTTCAAAATACATCCCACCACAGGTTAAGAAAGCAATTGCCAGTAATGGGCAACTATCCGAAAATTTGATCTGCTTGCAAAGCTCAGGAACCATTGTCACAAAAAAGGGGGCCAAGATTTCTGCGATTAGTTCTTATGCCAGCTCGTTTGAACTCGAGAAACTTAAAGTTCAGAACGATGTCGACGTCCTTATAACGGATCATTTCCCACTCCATATAGATTTATTATCGGACTCGGCAAAGGGTAAAGAAGCAATATTGTCGACCAAGAAGGACATGAAAATTGGTGAGGTCGCGACTATTCTTCAACCCCGGTATCACTTTTCACCTGGTCCTGTATTTTGGGAAAGAGAGCCATTTAAGAACGAGGGATTTCTTAATAATGCACCTGCGGGAGAAAGGTACACTAGATTTATATCAATAGCACCATTTGCCAATTCAGAAAAGCAAAAGTGGTTTTATGCGTTTAATATTACCGTACCATTTCAGCCCACAGATCCACCAGCGAATACTACACCAAATCCGTATATTGAAGGATCAAAGATAAGAGCAGCTGAGGCACGAAATGATCCATCAAGTCAAGCAGACGAAGAGGAAGATTTGATTTGGGGTACGGGTATCAAACGCAAAAATGAGGATGATAATCAAGAGCGACAGTTTAAACGCAAAGAAAAGCCAAAAAGAGGACAAAATCAACCAAGACCGACAAGACAACCAGTTGATCCATCGACCTGCTTTTTTTGTCTTGCTAATCCTCAATTGGCTCAACATTTTATTGTATCGATTGGTGAAGATTCTTATGTGACAACTGCCAAGGGCCCTTTACCAAAGTCTAATTCAAACAGTCTTGATTGCCCTGCCCATGTTATCATTATTCCGCTATCGCATGGTCCGACAATTAGTTCGATAGAAGATGAGGAAAGTCGGATCAAAACCAGAAAAGAAATGACCAAGTACAAGGAACGAATATCAGAAATGCTTGCCAAGCATGGTTACAGTGCCATTGCTTTAGAGATTAGTCGGTATAATGGAATTCATTTTCATGTTCAAATTATTCCGGTACCTAGTGACAAATTGGACAAAGTGAAACCAGAATTTGAAAAAGCGTCTCAGATCAATGGGTATAAGCTTGAGGAAAGGGAAGACAGCTCAGAAATAGCAGACGCAGAGGAGGACTTTTTCAAAGTATACTTGCCTGGTGGGAAAGTATTATATATTCTATTAAGTAATGACATGAGATTTGATCTTCAATTTGGACGGAAAGTTTTAGCTAATGTTCTTGGCTTTCCTGATCGGTTTGATTGGAAAAAATGCGTTCAAACCGAACAGGAAGAAGTCAATGATGCGGAACGATTTAAGACTCTCTTTAGTGAATTTGATTTCACTCTTGAGTGAAAATCAAAGTGTATAATATTGATTGTATAATACAAAAGTTTATCATCATAACATTGCTGTGTCAATGTCATTTTATCAAATGATGAGCTATTCAAAAGTGCCATAATATTTTAATTTTTATGACCTCTTATAACCCACATTAATAACGACATCTAATAACGATATGTTGTTATTTTAATCGTTTAAATAGTGATAACTAAAATTCAACCAGTACTCTCATCATTCTTTGTTTGACAGATAAAAATAATGGGAAAGAATAAAAAAAGTATGATAGTAATTAAAGGTAAGAACGCAAAAATATGTAATAAATTGTGAAGTTTAATGAACGCCTATCCTAACATCTATTCTAGGAAAATCAGAAATATTATGCTTTTTTCTTAATTTCATCAATTTCTTCCCTAGTTTCTCGATTCTAAAATTGATTGATTCCACAAAAGGGTCACCCCTTGCAAATGAAAGATTAATCAGAAGATCAGTGGAAGATCCTGAAATACCAGCTTTAACGCGATTATTATCATCAACAATTCCTACCGGAAACAAACCTGCGAGAATCTGTAATAATATGGCAATATATTGTCCCCAAAAAAGATAAACCGAACTACCGCCGCATTCCTTGATCACAACATTCCGCAGTCCGTCCTTGATTTCATCATCCATAACATCACCACCCCATCTTTCGCAAAGAATTAAGCCTAAAAGTGCGCGGTCTATATGTGACAATCCGTACGCAGTTGAAAGGTTTCCAAAAGTTGCAAATATGAGTGCCGCAGTTGCTCGAGTGTCCTTGCTGTAGTTCATGTGTTCATAAGCTGAATAAGCTACAGCTGGCAGCATTCGTTCAAAAATATATAAAGGAACAAGGCTTGGCGGAGTAACTAACTGCACTAATTCCAAAATATGAGCAGAAGCGGGCTTGGCTAATCGTTTTGTGCTGGTAACTAATGGGTCCATTAACCTGACTTCGGGTGGTATTTTTTCAAACAATAATCCTTCTTTAACTCCACCTGTATAATTGTTAGAAATTGCTTATTAGTAAATCCATGTTGCATACCTTGACAAAAATAAATCGAGATAATCGAAGGAGCGGTTACAATGAGGGCTCGCACTAGCACCAAAAGTGCAGGTATTTGCATAGCTCTTCGTTTTGAAATTCTAAATACTTTTTCCAAGTCCTCGATAATGCTCTCGTTTATTGAGATTTCAACCAATCGTTTTAGATCTTCCATAGTACATCGGTATCCATTAATAACTGGAATAGGATAGGGCTTGTGTTGAGATTGTGTGTACATACTAAGAGCCGCCAAGGCCCGCAGTCCACCTCCACAGAGGTAAAGAGTCACCCCATTCCAGTGCGCCGGTACTTGAATCTCTCGAAATGCTCGTTGAAAGGAGGAAATAAGTTCTCGCTTCAATTGATTTTCTCCAACTGTATGCAAACGATTTGAAAGCTCAATAGCTCCAAACGAGGTGAGCGCTGGCTTAGGCGCTAAATGAACAATATCCTTTGAAGCGTACGTCCATGATATCTGACAACTCCCGCCTCCGACATCTACGGTGATCCCTTGCACGTCTGAGAGCGATGATATAATACCCCAAACACCATAGTTTGATTCGACTTCTTGGGAGAGAAAATTAATTGACCATTCGGGATTGATTAGGTGTAGCATTTGTGCAAGCTCGCCGGCGTTGGACGTACGCCGACAGGCCTCAGTGGCAATGACTGATATGTTTCGTGATAGGACATTAAGTGAACCACATATTTTATTAAATCGTTCTATGGCGTGCCTAAGATCAAAAAGAACTCCTGGTGGAATTGTATTGGAAGAGTTTGATGATATTGCATCAAACACTGAGATTTTGGCACGATCATAGAACAACGGTGCAAGATTTCGGGCTCTGTAATCTTGTGGCAGATCAGCGACAACGAAACGGACGCCATTTGATCCAATCTCAACAACGCCGTAAACGTCTGAAGGTATTGACATGATTTGTTGTCAATTAGAAAACAATCAGTCCCGGGGGAAAGAAGTGAAATTTTCACGATTCAAAAACGGATCTAAATTCTATTGCGGTTGGCACGTCAAATTGGGCCGACGTGGGCCTACCCTCAGTTTAACTTTCGGAGACTGCATAAAATGAAACTCTAATGACGCCGTTTGAAATCGCAAACGAGCCTTTAGCTTTCAATAATTTTAGAAAATATCAATCGAAAAAAATGGAATGTCTGCTTGATATACAGTATTTTATTGGAAATTGAACTTTACAAAATGATGATTTTAAATGCTGAAATTCTACATCAGCATAGTTTCGCTTATTTGGGAGAACTGTTGGGGCGCGCTAGACTTGCAAAATATATAATCCGAAAAAAATTGTTGCTATACAGTGGTAACTTTTCCACAGCATACAATTCACAAATCACAAGTCACAATTTTTACCATGTAACAAATTATTCGTAAATTTGGTATAGTTAGTGAACATGTTCGCGATGTCATAGCTTGTAAGTATCTTGTGGTTCGGTGCCCGACCGGCAAAGAGATATTCGAACCAACAAAGTACAAAAAAATCATCATATTTTCCAGAATGCCACTAAATTGGTTAAATATTTCAATTACGCGTAGAAGCCTATGTGTATTATTTATTTGTTAAACATTTACTTATAGTTACTTGTTTATTATATGAATAACTACATAGTAACCGTCTTGCTCTTAAACATTAAGCTTATACTTATCCTTTAATTTATATTTTAGTGGCTAAATATGTCGTGACATATCAAAAGTTATTGTGAATGTAACTTGAAGTCTTTTTATTACGTGCTTACCTTTCGTCTTTCAGTCTCTTCAGCCTTGAGTTGATTTAATTCATACCCTAGATGACAAAAAAAACGATGCATTGTTATTTCTTCAAGTTTATAAATTTTGCGCTAAATATATTGTAATGACATGTTAGTTTTATATCTTGAACAAAATAGTTACCATCTCTCCATTTGCTCTAAACTAATAAAAAGTTTTGTGTATAACTTTTTTTTCATGTGTTCACGGTAATAAGTACAGTTTTCTAAATTGTAAGTTACCCCTGAAATTTTTTATGTCCTCAACTCTCATGTAATTATTATTCTACAAAATTAACATTGATTATTTTCTAACGAGATATAAATAAGCAAGATAACTTTTAACGTAAGATGCAGAGCAATAAGCCGTCAACGACCATTTCGTTTTCGGACACAATTTTTTGCTCGTCGGTGCATCCATCAAAAGCGTTATTAGCAACAGGACTGTCTACCGGTCATGTTTTCATGCAACGATATGCTCCTGATGATGAGGACAACGGAGAACATGAAATTGATGATAGTGATAATGATGAAGATTTTAATGAACAAGAAAAAGAAGTTAAGCTTTTTGACGTTAAACGGATGTGGAAGACGCGACGTCACAAGGGAAGTTGTCGTGCCTTGACTTTTGACGAAAATGGCAATGGTATGAACAATTTTTTTTTAAATATTTTATCACGATGGTTAACTGTTACTGTTTTAGTTTTGTATTCGGTTGGATCAGATTCTGTTTTGAAGCAAGCATCCGCAGAGACCGGAAGAGTGATTGCAAAGAGTGTTCGTGATATTGAGTATGTAAAAAAAAATTATTCATTAATACTTTCTATGGAACTAACAAACAGATCCGAACCCACTGCACTCCAAGTTACGAGTACTCATATTTTAGTAGGTGATGAAAACTCGACACTTAAGCTGTTTGATCCTCGGACTGTTAAACCAACACATACGTTCACCGAGTGCCATGATGACTACATTACGTCAATTTCTCACCTGGCGCAGTATCAAAATAGCTATCAATTAATTACAACCGGATCCACGACCGTAACCCGAATTGATATTCGTAAAGGAAAATTATTGACATCAGAAGATCAAGAAGACGAAATCCTTTGCTCGACGATTTGTTATCCGTCGTATTTCGAATACAATCCTTCCACCGGTGTTGGCGTCAATCCTGATAAAAGGGTTCCGGTCATAGCGGTTATGGGAATGGCAACTGGCGTATTGACATTTTGGGAGAAAAACAATTGGGAGGATCAACAAAGTAGAGCGAAACTAAGCGACGAGAGCATTGATTGCGTGGCGGAGTATCCGGGAGAGAAAGTTATTGCTGGTGGTGCAGATGGGTATGTGAGATTACTCGATGCACGAAGCCGGAAAAGATTACGAATACTGGAGCATGGCGGTGAAGATGGAGTGCAGAGTGTTTCAGCAGATGCGTTTGGACGAATTATTTCCACCGGAGGCGAAGTTGTGAAAATATGGAACGAGCACGATGACGAAGAGAAAAAGGGAAAAGAAAAATTCTCTGATTCCGATTCAGATGATGATGGCGAGGACGATAGTGACAGCGACGATAGTGACAGTTCTGACGATGGCAAGAAGAAGAAGAAAAAGAAGCAAAAGAAGCGGAAACGTAAAGGCAAGACGTTTACTGCCCCTAAACCTTCAAGACCCAAACCGTCATTTGCAGGACTCGATTAATTAGCCTTGCAATGTTGTACATATATATAAATTGTAATAAGTTGAATAATAAAAAAAACAAAAAAAAAAAACTGGTAAAATTAAATTTCATTATACAATTAATTAATATACGCCAATGACGTTTTCTAAGCTCCGTGTTTCGTCCGACGGAAACGGTGCAATTTGTTGCACTTGTCGACGATATATAACGGAAACGTAAGTCAGATTTACACGCTCAACACTACCGTTCCACAGAATTTCTATCACAAATGTCTGCACCAGAACCTGATTCCCAATTTGAATATGGACGATTCTCGCTTCCATCCAATCCGAAAATTAAAATCGCATACAAATTTCTTGCATCTAGCGATTTGAGTTTGCCAGTGATTGCATTATCGAACTCATTATCTTCAAACTACGATATACTGTGGCAAGAATTTGTGGAACATTTCAAGGACAAATATTCTATTATTCTTTACGATCAACGGTTTCATGGCTTGTCCCCTCTTGCCGAAGATGCGGAGTTTGACTACTTCAACAAAGGCCTCAGGTTTGAAGACTTGGCGGATGACATTGTTGCGTTGTTGGATCATTTGAAGATTGCGCGATTACATGCATTAGTTGGACTCAGCATGGGAGCGACAACGACATTGCTGTCTAAGGACCGACATCATAGTCGAATTGGCAAGATCGTTGCTTCCGGAAGCGGGTTAAAGTCTGCACCGCCTGGACAGGCGGATGTCTTTGAACCCCGAATCAAGACTGCAACATCCCCTGGAGGAATTGAAACTCTTGCTTCGCAAACGTTGGATAGGTGGTTTCCGGGCGAGGATGGAAAACTGTTTTTAGAGCATCATACGAAGAGGAAAGATGAATTACTTAATATGTTGCACGGTGCTACGCCTGAAGGCTTCGTAGCCTCGGTTAGAGCGTTGCAGAATTTTGATTTGACAACGGCGTTAAAAAATATTAAGCAGAGGGGTGAGTCAGATGAAGTGTTGATTCTTTCTGGATCAGAAGATGGACCATTGCCGAACGTGGCAGTAACATTGGGAGAGTTATCGGGTGGCCAAGTAAAAATTCTTGATAAGTCTGGTCACATTACGAACATTCAAAAAGCCGAAGAGTTCAATAAAATAGTGGAAGAGTTTATTTCATAAATGGGTTTAACATTATTTAATATTTTTTTATTTTGATTATGATTAGGTTAATATCACTCAACGTACAACGTACAACGTACAACGCTCAGTTTCGATCATTTTTGCTTTTAAAGGCTATTCTTTTTTTTTTTTTTCAAGAACATGAAAAATAGAGTATATCTACCTTGATATATAAATAGACAACCCTCTAAACTACCACGGTAATTTTCTTATAGATTCAGCATCTCAAGATTGTTGTTCTCCGCGTATCTGACCGAAAGTCGGCGGAGCTCAGTAACGATGGCTGCTCCAGCCATTAGTCCTCATTCAAAACAAATCAATAATGTTACTATGACTAGTTATGCATTAATTTCTATTAATAATATAATAATACAAAATTTTCTCTATATCTACATTTTTTACATGTCACTTTAAAATATTCTATACAATGATCCTAGAGATTTGACGACCCCCCTGGATTAAACTTTATTTTTTTAATGTCGCTCGACTTCGTGCATTTTTGGCTTTCATGGGTCGCATCTCTCTTCCACCCACAACACAAAATCAGGCTTGTGAACGCATTCATGACTTAGAGACTGAATTTTAAGATCAAACCGGTTTGCAATAAAAATAACCATCATGTTGGTTGGTTGTCGAGGTTTGAGCTAAATTCGTCACGGCACCGACCAAGTTTTTTTTTAAAACTTGCAAGTGGCCGTTCTTGTCGATGCTGTCTCTAAACCTGCCCGACCCTGGCCACGACCAAGAGGGCAAAAAGAAAATATGCCTTGCATGCCAGGCACGACAAACGTAAGATGTTGCACCTGGTTTTGCCAAATCAGTCCAGCATCATACAGCCTCATCCATTCACGGCCAATAATAATTGGATGATTCATTCCCTTCATGATTAAAAAATCTGCATCACCAACAGGAACGCCTCCCAAGTCAACACGTAACGTGGCTTTGGTTTTTAAAATAGCGGACGATCTTTCGCCGGCGAATCGAGTGATAATAGGACGCTCGAGCTCATATATCTTGTCAGCCGGGATTTTCACCCTATCCGGGTCAATATAATTTCTTTGAGACCCAGAATCAAAAAGTGCACGTGTTTTAATATCCCCGACCGAAATCTCATAAAGAAAGTCTGAGCGTTCAGTGGTCGAATTTGAGTTTGCAACGTTGTTGGAATGCTCTTCATAAGCTTGATGATCTTGTACGGTTCTATTACCGGCCTGTTCCATGTCGAGCCGTGTTTCTGTCGAGTCAGTGACAGAAATTTCATTGATCATATCAAATTCCGACCGGTCTTCCAAATGCTCGTTGCGAAGAGTTTGCGAACAAGAACGAGTAAAAAATTCGTTCTCCTCGACAGTATGGCACACATTTCCTTGAGGCCTTATTGTTCGGTTATTAATATAGATTCGAGATCTATTTTTTTGATTGTAAACACTAGCATAAATATTAAAAAAATATGAAAGACCCATTGTGAAAGACTAATGAATGATTCAGCGAGAAAAAAAAAAAAACCGAATGTATGTTTTAACGCAATATCAAGAATTAATGAACTACTCTAGATTATAATTTTGCAAATACAATTGCTTCGAATTTCCCCCCGCCAATGTATATATGAATATATGTATATTTATATATATCTAACTATATATTGTAGTTTAAAGCCATCTTGAACGTGGAGTATCGTGCACAAAATTCTTTCTCCCGGTCCAATCAAAGTGCACTCAAAAACGTAGCCCGTACCCTGGGAACGGGACGGTTTGACAAGCAGGTTGATTGCTTTTCTCCTTATAAGCAACTGGTCTGCAATCGACGAAAGCAAACGTTGTGTTCAAACAGCTTTTGCATCATGATGGGGCCAGATGGTTGCAGGTTTATCCCGTTCATTACCTTCCCAGGTTGAATGGAGGAATCTTTTGATTGCGAGCGAGCCAAAATTCAAAAAGTAAGGCGCTCACGTGGTATTAAAAAATAAACGGGCTAGCTTTTGTATTCGGTTTCTTGCGCATCTCACGTGTAATTTTTCTTACCCGAAAGATAAATCAGAAGGCAAAATAATAAAAATAGTTTTCTATCTTGGCTTGGCTTGCCCCGTAATGAGGAATGCCATGGTTAAACACTTTTAATCATAACTGCAGTAAGGTTTAACATTGCGGGTTAGGGTGAGAATTTTAAGCCAATGATCACAAGATTACGTCCACACGTGGATTTTGACTTGTACTTCGAAGTATAACCTAGATTGCCATCAGGACAACAGAATTCGGATGAAACTATCAATCAACAGGATTCGAGAAATTTTGTTGAAAGAGAGTATGTTAAAACTTACGTATTATATTCATTAGGCATGGCTGGCATCAATTATACCACTCGTGAGCTATAAGTTCATAGCGAAAACGTTGAACATGATAAGATTAATCATTCGGCTTGTTCATAATGTAACTAAGGTTTGGAAGAAACATGTTTTGCATATTTTGATATATAATGAGGACGTTTTTTGGCTTCAGTTTTAAGTTTGTGGATGAGTATGATTATTTTCCGAGAAACTGAAGACTAGACCTGATATGGTCACGTCTCCATACCCCGTACTTGTTCAGGCATGAACGAGATATGGTTATGCTATTTGACCTGAATTTTTAAAATGACAGGTCTAGAATCCAATCATATGTCTTTGCTGGCCCACGGCAAGCGGTTCCAGATATTATAAAAGCCCCTCTTTGCTCATGTTCAATGTCTTTTATTCATTTTTTTTTGACACGTTATCGTTTCGTTCAAAACAATGGTTGCTGCAATTAATCACGTTGTTTGGCTTATCCTTGCTGTATCCGCATTGGCTCATGGCCTGCCTGGATTTTTTGAAAAACGCACGGCTTCAAGTGCGGCGGTTAATAAGACCGTGTGTAACGGTCAAACGTTTTCCTATGATTCTTTGGTTGCATACGGGTTTTTATCTGGCAGCTCGGTAGATGATTACGGCGACACGATTTCTTTTGGGTCATCCATTGCAATTGACAGACCTTCGATCAAGGTTAGCGCCGGAAAAACCAATTACTCTGCGGTTGCGTATAATCTTCCTGACCGTGGCTGGAACACACAAGGTACCACAAATTTTCAACCTCGCGTGTACAAATTTCAGTTGTCATTTCAGCCACAACTTGCAGGTCATTTTGCACCCAATGCTCAATGGGTGCTTGAGGACACAATAATTCTTAAAGACCCGTTTGGAAATCCACTTACCGGTCTTGACTGTGATACTGTTCTTCATTTTCCCGGATTCCCCGATATTCCTGCTGCGACGTATACCGGTGACGGTTGGGGTGGCAAAGGTGGCCCTGCGTCTGAAACAAAAGTATGCCTTGATCCAGAATCGATCGTTCTTGTGAACGGTACCGGTGCAAACGGGTTTTGGATTTCTGATGAGTATGGTCCATATATGTACAGATTTAACTCTGAAGGCTTAATGGTTCAAGCAATCCGACCGGTGGATGCGTTGATTCCAATTAGAAATGGTACTCAAAGTTTTTCTGCTGATTCACCACGTCTTTTTTTTACAGAGAGTGATGATATTACTCCAGCTAATCCCACGTCCGGTCGCAGCAATAACCAGGGGTTTGAAGGTGCCTCCGTGTCTCCTGATGGAAGGTATCTCTACGTTTTCCTTCAATCCGCCGCTGTGCAAGACGGCGGCTTGGATAAGACCACGAATCGGTACTCGCGCTTGTTCAAGTACGACATTTCAATTATTGACAAGCCCGTGCTTGTTGGAGAATACGTTATCCCGCTTCCTCAATATGTTGACCCCACTAAGTCCAAAAAGAAAAATCCGAGAACGGCTGCTTCTTCTGAGATTTATGCTCTTTCTGAGACTCAGTTTCTTGTTTTGGCTCGTGATTCAAACTTCGGGCATGGCCAAGACAGTAGTGAATCGATTTACCGTCATCTTGACGTGTACGATATTTCAAAGGCTACGAATATTGCCGATATTGAGAAATACAACGTTATCAACGGCGCGGTGGCACCAGACGGAGTTCTTGACGATGCCATCACGCCGGCAGAGTATTGCGCTTTTCTTGATGTTAACGTGAACTCACAACTTGGCAAGTTCGCATTTCAAAATGGCGAAGGTCTTCATAACGGTGGTGATCAAGATTGGAAATTGCTTAACGAAAAATGGGAAGGCATCGCGCTTATCCCCGCTGATGGCAAAAATGGTGCTGATGGCGAGTTTTACGTCATCATTGTGTCCGATGATGATTTCATGACGACTCATGGATTTGTTAACTTTGGTCGCAATGCATATCGAGATGCGTCCGGGTTTAACCTTGACAACCAGGCTCTTATTTTTAAGGTCACACTTCCATCTGGCGTAGCACCGTTCAAATATTTCTCTGGAGGCACCAACTGAACGTTTATCTTTGGCCAAAAGCAACATAACACTAAAGTCGGCGTACGCTTGAATAAAAAAAATGAACTCAATTAAATAATAAACTTGTTACAAAAAAAATGCAGAATATTTAGTAATATACTTTACTTTTATAATTTTATAGTAATATGAATTATGTCTTTATATACATAAAAATTATTAGCCAGAGTATAAAGAACGCAAGTTATTAATTTAAAAAAAACTCGGATGCAATAGTCTCAGCAAAAAGTTTAACACCGGCAATCAACTTGTCATGCGGAACGGTGGCAAACGTGCCACGGAAAAAAATTGAAACCTCGGCATCATCAGATGGCACGGCATCAGACTCAACTGGATGTTGATCAGCCAAGAACCAAGATCCCGGAATGAACAACACGCCATGTTCGATTGCCTTATTGTAAATATGCTCTTCAAGTTTCTTGGAACCAAGTTCGGCAAATTTAGGGTGCTTGCGAATATTTAACTTAAGCCAAAAGAACATGCCCGCACTGGGATCTTTCCATTCAACGAATTCTTTAAGACCATTAGGAGCATATTCCGTCGGCTGAATAAAATATTCATGTAAGGCGTCAATACACACGTTACGGCGGTGAGTGTATTCTTTTCTAAGTTCAACCAACCAATCTAAGTATCCATCCTGACCCCAATTAGATAAAAGTGAATAAACCACGGCCTGTGATAATCCAGCAACCGTCTGCACGCTAACTTCGTTAAGCCTAACCAATCGTTCAACAAATTTCTCTTGCGCCACTATCCAACCAAGCCTGGTTCCGGGAGCCAAAACTTTTGAAAGCGAATCCAAACGAAGAACACGACCGTCAATATCGAGTGAGAGGTAAGAAAAAATAAGCTTGGAAAGAAACTTGTCATGCTTTTCTGGATCTTCAGCCAAAGTTGGAGGAGCTGGCGGAGCTTCCTTAGACGCACCTGGCGCGTAAGGATCCATCTGAAGGAAATAGTAAGGCTCGTCTTCAACAATAATGATATCATGCTTAGACAGAACGTCGTACACAGCCTTTCGTCGCTCGTTAGAAATCGTGCCGCCAGTTGGGTTTTGACCAGTACTAAAAAAAAAAAAAAAAAAAAAAAATTAATAAATCCATACGCAAAATCGTAAAAATTTAAAAAATACGTACGGAATGGTGTAAAGAAGCTTGGGCTTAGGTCCAGTCCAATTGTTAAGCTGCTCATCAAGTGCATCGGGTAAAATTCCTTCAAGATCAACTTTTACCGGAACAGACACGACACCTTGCGCATGAGCAGCTTCCATAGCCGAAGAAAAAGTATATTCCTCAGCCAAAATAGTGTCGCCCCTCGTAGTAAAAGTTCTCAAAATGGCATCCCAACCTTGAGTATTGCCAACCGTCAAAAGCGTGTCCCAGTCTGAGTAAAGCGGATGATGAACTTTTTCGGTATGTTCATTAATCCATTTAAGAAGAGGAGGCGAACCAGCTGAATGACCATATTGCAAAGCGGTTGCTAAAGGAATAACGCCCGGTTCTTGGTTTCGGTTATAACGGTCAATCGTGAGTTCAACGGTCGGAGCTTGCGCCGATTTTTCAACATCATTATAATCAGTGAATGGAGCTGCCGGAGCGGTCGCGCTGATAGATTCAAACGGGAAGTAAGACGGAAGTGGTAACCCACCACCGAGTGAAACAATTTTAGGATCAATTGCATATTTAAACGCAGTCTTGAGCGGGGAAGGTCTTCGAGCTCGCGACTCCTCGGAAAGATGGTGAGCAAGGTCTTTTGCCTTTGGTAGTGAGGCTCTGTCTTGTGAGGAACTCATAATTTAAAAAAAAAAATTTCAAACTGTTTTTTTTTCTTTGACTAGTAGATCTCTAAATCTATAAAACGAATATAAGTGACGCTGGTATAGAGGGCAACAAATGATTTAAAAGATTGAAACCGCGAACATATTGTCCACTATGTATGGTATGAGTCCTCTCGACGACGCCCAACTCTAATTCTTAATTTCGGGTTTATTATTACTATTATACTGGCGGTAAACAATAACATGTATCCATGTGTATAGTTAGTTACCATAACTACATCATGTTTTTGTATATGGCTAAATGGCAATAAATCGCGAGACGTTTTATAACAATTTCAAAGAAGCTATGAAAAATCACAAGCTATTGAATATCATTTGGGCATAAATCCGACATTGCATCTCGAGTTAAATCCTATTTCTCCTACAACAGACTATGTACTTTCTTCAAAAAATTTTTGTTAAAAAATAATGCAATATGGTCAAAAACGATAGCTTAACAGTCTCTATTGATGAATAGATAGTTGCATTCATGAAATTCTTGAACCATTTTGTTTGAATTTCTTGGAAAGACGCGACATTTTAACCGTGACTTGCGAATGTTCAATCCTCGCTGATCACATTTAGCTCACAAATTCGGCATTCAAACACCTCAGCAACTCTGACTCTCTCCTAGAAAACCGACCGTTTTAAATATGCTCTGCTCCCATGTGCATATTAACATAGTGATCAAAAAAGTGTTAATAAGCTGTAGATAAATAATTGCAAAGAAGCTTATGCAAATTCGTACTTCCTCCATTTTCCTATCATGTTTGTTTCTCAAAGTTTCCAGTGGCGCGGCGGACATGCCGGTGGTCGGGTCAGAACATTTTTTTAAGACTTGTCGGGTCAGCTTCAATATTGTAATTACAATGTCACAAAAGTGTTCACCCTGGACTTCCTTTCCAGCTTCTTTGATAAACCTGGTTGCATAGACATTCTTTCCTTCATTGTTTTTTTTACTTTTTACCAAAATAGTAGGCATTAACATGGGTTTTCTCGAAGATTCTCATGTAAAGTTTGGCATTACTAGACGTTCGTTTATATTTTTACGCACAATACTGATAGGGGCCGCTATATTCTTTATCAGTTACGCCATACTGTCACACACATCCTCACCACAGTTATCTGAAGAGCATCATGCAGAGTCAGCTTCTCGTTGGAACGGAACAATTAGTCGTGAGGCTAAATCGTTATCACTTAAATCTCAAAACGCAACCCTTGGCTTTGGCGATATTAAATATATTTCAATGCCGTTTCGCACTGACAGGCAAGACGCGGTTCATTTGTTGGCGTCTATTCATGGCCTTAAAATGAGCAAAGTAGACGGCGTTGTTGGCGAATCCATTCATTCCAAATCTGTGCCTGATGGGGGTGCGGGTCTTCGTCCACCGGAATTGGGTTGCTGGCGGGCACATGTGAACGTATGGCGCGAATTTCTAGACTCGGGCAAGGATACCATGCTCGTGCTTGAAGATGATCTTGACTTTGATGTCAATATTAAAAATATTTTTCAACGCATCTCAATTCAGATGCAGCATAACCAACTGCGAGTCACACCGCCGACTGAACATGAACAACGTTCTGCTCCGTATGGCTTGGATTGGGACGTCATGTATCTAGGACAGTGTTCTGACTATGCCAGTGATCGAAAATATCTTTCACAAATTTTTGACGACCCGGATACGCCGTCACGCGCTGATACGCATCCTCATTTTGTCGGCATGATGAACTCACTTGGCATATATGGCAAGCAAATCGGCAAGGTCAGGGTTATCTCTCCGTCGTGGGGTCCGGTATGTACCTTGGCTTACGCCATCACACGTGCGGGTGCACAACGGCTATTATTAAATCTTTCATATCTTGGTCTCACAACCGCGGTCGACGTGGATATTATACGGAAACTTCAAGCTGGTGTTATTAGAGGATATACTATCACGCCGCCTCCGTTTTCGTCGTTCAGGCTTCACAATTACATGGACAGTGATACAGCGACTCAAAAGACTAAGGAAGAAATAGAGAAAGAGCAAAAATTGTCGAATGAGAAGGACATCGGGAACTTGGCAGGCACAAGTTTGAACATTCGAACATCAGCCAGGCACGCCATGCTAAAATCCTTGGACAGGCACAACTGGGAAGACTACGAGCGGCTTTTCCCGACCAAAAATTCTCCTCCGCGACTGCAAGATTCAGATGGGTCGACTGCACCGCCGCCGGAGCCGTTCGGCACCGTCGCTGAAGAAAAGGAAAAGAGCATAAAGGCAGGCGAAGCACCATTAAGCGAAGTTACTGATAACGAAGAAGACACGTCTGCATCAAGCAAAAAGTCAAACAAACAGGCAAAATTTAATGAGGAAACCAAAGAGTCGCTTATATCGCCTGGAAAAAAATCTGCTGAAAATGAGCCGGAACAAAGTTTAGAAAAGACCAATAGAGAAAATTCCGCTGGATCGGAACAAGAAGTCGAAAACAAGGATGAAAGCAAAGAGGAAAGCAAAGAGGAAAGCAAAGAGGAGGCTGTTAGTGATACAGAGGACACGTCGAAAGAGACCGGAGCCGGAGAACCAGAATCAGACGATAAAAAACGGTGACTGAATTAAAACGATTGAAGTCGAGAGCATTTACTTTGTTATGAATTTTAATATGTGATGACTGTTTTTTTTTTTGTAATGAATGTTACGTTACGGTAGGTACATATTATTTTGCCAGAGTTGAGACATACATTTTAATCGACAGCCACGAGATCATTATGGGTCAGTCAATTGCTTGATATCTTGAGTGTAATTTTTATTTTTCACTGTTTTACAAAGAATGGAAATAATGTAAATAAGTAATATTTAATTTTAATATATATTTGAATAGACATGTAGCGTACCGTACAACATCTTTATGCTGACAGGTTGTGTGCGCTGGTTATTAGAAGAAGCTTTTTCCGATAATTTGCCAATCATGATTGAGCGTATTGCTGATGAATAATGAGGCGCTTTAGCACTGGCCGGGTAACCACAAAAAACGAAATGGGTCAGGAACCTTATCGATGCAATTATTCATCTTGAATTCATTGCCGTGCTGAAAGACATTAGAAATTTTACTCATTTGTGGGTTTGGTTGTCAACTGGCGGCGGGATTTCGCAGGGGCTCTATATCCTCGAGATAATCAATACATTATATATAAGATATTTTGTTTTGAACTGTTATTTGCAACACACGACCCTACCGGCCGGTCGGTTTTTTAATTTTCCAAATCAGTGTGCATTTGGCAAGGCCACTTTCCATTGCATTACATTACATTATCTTTTTTTTTTATTTTTTTTTTTTTTGTAGACCATGGCCGGGGTATTATCGGAGAAAGCACGCGACCTTGTTGTTTCCAGTCGGGACCGATACAAGCGATTAGAGTATCAAGCACGCGGGAAGTTGGGCAGCCTTAACTGGACCAACAGGCGGATATGGGTTACGGTTGTACTTTCGTTGACCACACTTGGTCTTATCATCAGTGGGGTTATCTTCACGCAGGCAAGCGACCTGGTTTTGGGATTAGCAAGTGGTGATGGCGACCTTGGTAAAAACGTGATAGCGACGCCTCGAGAAAGAGTGTTGGCGATGAAGGCTCAAAATTCGACGCTAGGGTTTGGCGGAATCGCATACCTTAGCATGCCGTATAGGACAGACCGTCAGGACGCGCTGGAATTGCTAGGTTCAGTGTATAATCTCAATTTTACATACATCGCAGGAGTGGACGGCAATGAGATTCCAGAAAAATCAAAACCGTTGCATTACTACTGGCTGCGGCCACCAGAGTTGGGCTGCTGGAGAGCTCATGTGGATGCGTGGCGGCATCTTTTGGAATCTGATTTTGAGACGTTGCTCGTTTTGGAGGACGACGTTGACTTTGATGCCAACGTGCATGATATTTTTGAATTGCTTTCGATTCAGATGCAAAACAATAAATTACGGACGGAGAAGTCGACGAAGCATGAAGCCAGAACGGCACCGTACGGACTGGATTGGGACGTGTTGTATGTGGGCCAATGCACGGATCAGGCAAATGAAAACAGGTTGGACCTGGTTCAGATTTATGATGATCCGAACGTGCCGTCACGAGCGCAGACCTACAACCATTTCACAGGCATGCTGGAAACATTTGGAGTTCGCAAGGGGAACGTGGGCAAGAAGCGCACGATTTCACCAACCTGGAGTCCCGTGTGCACGATGGGATATGCTATCACGCGCAAGGGAGCAGAGAGACTTATTCTTGACCTGTCGTATCGAGGCATCACCGCGGCGATTGATATCGACATTATTAGAAAATTAAAACAGGGCATAATTAGGGGATATTCCATCACGCCGCCGTTGTTTTCGGCGTGGCGCGTGGGCGGTGCTAAAGATAGTGACAACCAGGGACTGGAGAAAGACCAGACCAAGCTGGGGTTGGGTAATTTGCATGGTTACAGTTTAAGCTTGAAAACCAGCGCCAGGAAGGACATGGTGAGCCGGTTGGCGCTGAACAACTGGGACGACGTGGACCGCGTGTTTGCGGCCAGGCCAAACCCGCAACCAACTAAGGAGATGTTGGAGGAGGAAGAGGAAGAGATCAGGAAGGCAGAGATTGAGCGGCAGGAAAAAGATGCGGAGTGGAACGCGACTAAGCTGGAGATGGGGCGCGTGATGGAAGAATGGGGCGGTTAGGTTGTTTGGCATATATACATTATACAATATACAATACATTATACATTATACATAGATAATAATAATAATATTAATATAATAATTAAAGTTTGCACGGCTGTGCCGCGGAGCCAGTGCAAGCCAGTGTAAGCGATCAATACTGTATTATATAACTATACTGCTCGAATACGGCAATAGCGCAGCGAATTGACGCGGGCGCGATAATGACGGCGATGACGGGCGAACGTTAAAAAGCAAAAAAAAAAAAAAACCTAACTTAGGCTAGCCTAAGCTAACCTAAAAATAGGCCGTCTTCATTAAGGGGCTCCTCGGGACTAAAGTGTTACAAGAGTAGTGTACGAGTTAGCGTAATGTATATATATAGTAATAATCAGTTGTGGTTACTAGGTTATGATTACTTCTATAGTTATTACATGTTAAATTATGATGATGATAATGGACGTGGCAACACAGAGGCAGCCGTGTTTATACAAGCAACCAAAACAATCAGATATGGTACAATGTACTCTGCCCAATGCACGCTTTTGTTGGCTTTAAAAAAAATATTTATTCATTGTATATGCGGAGTGGTGATCCTATTTTGGACGGTTTCCATTCCTGAGCGGGTTAACGTGCGTACGGTATAAAACTACAAAGTATAAAACTCACAAGCTATAATCCAACACCCACATCTGTAATCTGTTCGGACGAGCCGTAGAGAACTGACATGTAAATAATAATTATAGAACATGGCATAAATATAGCACATCGCCATTTCTCGAACATGATCTGATACAGCCGATGATGTAGTTTAGTTCAGCGCCAGCCCCCTCTTTTCCCGGGGCAAGCAAAATGAAACCGTAAACTGAATTTTTTTTTTTTTTTTTTTTTTGGTTAGTCAGGTTACACCACTTGTTTTAATATAAACCTTAAACAGCGCACGTTTAAACTCAGGGAGCAAGAGGCTAACTCCGTTTAGGTTATTGGCCCTCGGCGGTGCGCTCGTTTCCGTGCATGTAATGTTTTTTTTTCAGCTTATACTTCTAAAAAAAGGAGGCTGGGCGTAAGTACGTTCGTTACGTTGTCCTAGGGCAGTCCTATAAATAATCGGCCATCTGCCGCTGCACTACACTGTTTGTTTTCTCATTCCATCATTCTCTTCAGCAATCTTCTTTCTGCTCCTTGCATATTCATTTGTGCTGTCATAAAGCAAGCCGCAATGCATTTTTCTTCACGTTCTTCATTACTTCTTCTGCTCTCGTCCCTGACATCTCTGGCCGCTGCCGAGACGACCACGGGCTGCAATCCTCTGTACGCCGCATGCCCGGCTGATCCAGGCTTGGGAACTTCGGTCAACATTGACTTCACTCAGGGACAGTCAAGCTATTTTGAAACCCTGTCTGGTGCTGATCTAATTTCATATGATTCCAGCAACGGCTTGGATGTTGCCATTACAGGACTGGGCCAGTTCCCCACCTTGGCATCTGATTTCTTTATTTTTTTCGGAAAAGTTGAAGCTGTTGTTCAAGCTGCTCCTGGTGTCGGCATTGTTTCATCACTCGTGCTCTTGTCCGATGATGATGATGAAATTGATTTAGAATGGGTTGGTGGTGACAATTACCATGGTGCGTAAAAAAATCCATCATGTTTCATGGTCTTTATTTTACTAACGAATTTTTAAGTTCAATCAAACTACTTTTCTAAGGGTTACCTTGGAACATATAATCGGGGTGGAATTCACGATGTCAATGACCCTGTTGGTTCTTTCCATACTTACACTATCGATTGGTCCGAAGAACAGATCCTGTGGCAGATTGATGGAGTCACCGTTCGCACGTTCACTGCCGCTTCCGCTACTCAGGGTTACCCGCAAACTCCCATGCAGGTCAAGATTGGTTCTTGGGTCGGCGGTGATCCCAGCAACGCTCCAGGCACGATTGCTTGGGCAGGTGGTCTTTCCGATTTCTCACAGGCTCCGTTTAATTTTTACATCAAATCGTTGGCCGTGACTGATTACTCTTCTGGAAAGGAGTACAAGTACACTGATACTTCTGGTAATGCTGATTCCATCGAAGTTATTGGCGGAGATGCGGCTGATTCTTCTTCTGCTGTTGCGTCATCTTCTGCTGCTGCCACTACTACCACGTCGTTATCATCGTCATCGTCGTCGTCTTTAGTTGTGACTACCACATCTGCAGTTGAGTCTTCCACCGTTTCTGAAGTCACAACTAGCATTCCTTCCTCTACCTTTGTTTCCTCTTCATCATTTATTGAGTCAACTACCTCTGTTGAGCAAACATCTTCAGTCGAGTCAACTAGCTCGGCTGAGTCTAGCTTTGCTGAGCCATCCACTATTATTAGCTCGGCTTCTGCCGTTGAATCAACCACTTCGATTGTGTCATCTACTTCGGCCAAGCCAACTACACCAACTGAGTCATCGTCGTCTGCTGCGCCAACTACTTCAGTCGCATCTACAACCTCTTCTGAACCAGCTATCGTTGTGGTCAATTCAATCTCTAATGTGCCATCAAGCAGCTCAGTTGTCGCTCCTTCTTCTTCTTCTTCCGTGGCTCCCATTTCATCATCATTATCATCATCAGCTGCTCCAATTTCGTTACCTATTGCCAACGCGACAACAACTATTAAACCATCAACTTTTATCGCTTCTGTTTTCACTAATTCTTCTTCTACTCTTGCATCCTCTAGCACTGTTAGACCCAACAGTACCTCTGCTAGACCTTCTGCGGCTACTCAGAGCACCAACGCTGGTGGTATCGTCAAAATCTCAAGTGGCTCTGCCATCCTTGCCGCAATTGTGGGCTTGATCGTCATGGCTTAATCAAAACATAGAAGTGTTGCTTATTTGTGTATCATACTTTCATGTTTTCATTTTCATTTTATATGTATTTTTTTGCTGGGTTTAATATGGGTATTCTGTGGGTCTATATATTTAATTAATTTAATTCATTCATTCATCGAGAAAAAAAATTTATTACACCATATGGATTCAGTTATTGTAAACAATCTTCAAAACTGAGCCCATTATTTTTCACGTAGTGCTAACGCCAGTAAATGATAAAATAATATTAGTTATACTATGCAAGTTGCGATAAATATATATGAAGACCTAAAATTATGATTCAAATCTTCGATTCGCTTTGCGTGCTTTAAATTCTCGAAACGAAGGAAAATTATTGACCGTTCCTGGCAATCCTGGCAACGAATTTTCAAGCTGCTTATTTCTAGATTGCCGATAATTGAGTGGCCTCCTTTGATAATAACTTTGATCTCCGCCGTTGTTACTGTCATGATTGTTATTAAATTCTGACTTGTTTTCCAATGTGGTTGAAATTCTGCTGACTGACCGATTTTCAATTTGTGTGTCAGTATTGAAATGTAATATTTTGTCTGATACTAATACAGTTTTTTGTGATGCAGGCGAATCATGCTTCTCGGTTTCTAAATTTGATAATTCGGATGCCGTTGCTTGCTTGTCATTTATTTCATTGATGGAAGTTGTTTCTGAAATCAGCCATTGCTCTTGCTCTTGCTCTTGCTCTTGCTCTTGCTCTTGCTCTTGCTCTTGCTCTTGCTCTTGCTCTTGATCATTATCAACATTCAGTTGTGCTTGTTTAACATCTTGCTTGCTTATAGTAGAATGCCATTCACTATCAAGATTACGCGCAGTCAGAGCGGGTACTTTATCCCATTTCGATGATGCTAATCCAGGTGAGTTGGCTTTATCCGAATTAGGCCACAAGCTAAAAGCAGATCTTTCCTTGGTAGCACTCTTAGGTTGACGTATGGGTGGTAAGCGACTTTCAGGTGATCTCTGTCTATGGTAAACTTGCGACATGTCACGACCCTGGCTCACTGGGCTTGCTGCACGATCTGACAGTTTATTTGAAATACCTAATTTCTCTAATGCCTCACTCGCCTCATCAACATCTGTATTACTTGCTAGTCGTGTTGGTGGACGTGGTAGTGATAATGACAATGACGATGACGATGACGATGACGATGACGATGACGATGACGATGACGATGATGATGATGGCGGTGGTTTATTTAGGGGAGAGCTCTGTTGCTGTTCTGCCAACAACAGCTCTTCACGTTCTCTGGCAAGCCGTTGCTGCCTCAGCTTGACACGCTCAGCTGCATTATACAACTTAACATCTTCCACGGGAACAAATCCAGGTCGTATTCTAATCTCTTTCCTAACCGATCCATCAGGTCGAGCGGATCTCGGAATTATGCGCTCTCCTGTTGGCGTGCTCACAATTCCTGACGCCTTCACGGCATTTGCAATCGCAGATCGCGCAGCAGGTGGTGGTGTCACTGGCGGTGAATCTTGCAAAAAAAAGTCTTCCTTGGCAGAAAAATATTCTACTGAAGAACTTGACGTGTCCATTGCAGGATCATGTGTCGGCCTAAACAAGTTTAGATTATCACGAATCAAGCTTGACAAGGTTCACGCAGAACGCGTTAGTTCCTTGAATCTCGCGTGAAGGTCACGTGAGTTTTTTGATAAAACCTATGATTTTAATTCAGTTTTTAAATCATGTTTGCTTTTTTAAGACATGAATAAAATATTACACTGTAATAAGTATAATATTATAAGAAAATTATTTAACGTCCATGTTCTTATATTTGCAGCTTTGTCTTTTGGCCATTGCACGTTTATTACGAGAGCGATGACCAGGCCTGATTTATTTACAACGACACCAGCCCCCATCATATGTAAGCAGCCAATCAGCGTTGGTGTCCTCTCCGAACTTCGTACAAACCGAAAAAATTGGGTTACATTTGATTGCTGCGTTTTTATCATCACATTTGACGACCAAGTTTCACAAATTCAGCAATGGTATGTTTTCAATGCAAAGTGATTTCGTTGGTATTTGAATTATGCTTGTTTTGCTTTTGGTTTCTCGTAATGAAATCCACGGTTTTCATTCACACAGATTTGATCGGGCACTGAAACACTGCACCGGTTCATTTATTAACGTATTCGATCGATAAATACTGATATTTTTTTTTGTGTGTGACTTAGGCTATTTATACCAACATTTACAATATTTTGTTCAAGCGGAACGCTGTCTTTGTCGGAACCGTTCTTGCTGGTGCTTTTGCTTTCGAGATGTATGTTTAATGTTCCATATTAGCGTATGCTGTGGAACTTATAAATGTGATTAGTTTTTTAAAGCATAGAGCTAGTATTGACTTTATTTAGTGGTTTTGATTCATCTATTGACAGATTCTGGGATAAGTGGAATGCTGGTGTAAGTGATCTTTTTTTGTCATTTATCGATTTATTTATTTTTTCTAACGCATGAATTTTTTTTACAAATACAGAAGCAATGGAAGGACATCAAGCATCAATATGTTACCAAGGATGATGAATAAATCAGTCGTCCTCAGTATTCAAGATAGAGAAAAAATATCGATTAAAATTGGATGAAAGGTTTTGATCGGGTTTTTTAAATATGGTACGAGAAAACAAATGTAATTATGAGGGCAGGAAAACACCAAATTAGCAATTGATATTATTATCAAGTCTCTTGGATCTTTTTAAGAGCGTATTATACAAGTCACAATAAACAGCTCGTTTTTAATTTTTTTTTTTTTGCATGGTGTGGTGTGTACAAGGATGGACGACCTATATATATTACTGAGTTTTAAAATCATATTATTTGTTATTATTGTCAGTACCTGCCCAGTTTTGTGATTATACCAGTTCAGTTTTCATTCAAGTCTGATGCGAAAATGTTGCATTATATTTTCTTATAAGCGATTTGGTTAAAAGTACTCCCATGTCTCACTGGTCTTGAATTTATACTGAGCATTAATCATTGACACATGCTTCTATTGACAATATGCTCGGAGTAACAATTATAATTTTGAAGCTACAACTACTCGTGTAGTAACAGTGTTGTTTTGTTAGCCGACTTCACTTCAAGGTTCTCGAAAATGCAAAACACCGTTGCTGCACGTGATTTACTCTGGAATATTTATAATACGCCACCCTGAAGCATGCCCCAGATTACGTAAAACACCGACATGAGATGATGAACATGTTTGATCGATAAACTTTAATCGAGTAAGCGAAATACTTCATTTGCTTAATAAGGCCCTTACTACTCACATGCACACTCGGCTTATCACTTTTTATTTATTCACCTAACATATCTAAGCAAAGAGGATACTTGAAGCTGTTGTATTTTGTTGATCGTAGTTTTACGATTAGCTTCACGAAGGGTATGCAAAATAATCTGTGGCGATGCGCGGGTATTAATTATTTACGGAATCATGCATTTTACTAACATGTAATTATCATAATTATTTATTTTAAAAAAATATAGCTTAACTGGTGCAGTTATCTATTATGTTTGACGACAGACCGATTCGTCACTACTTGCGTGAGATGCCATCACGGCATAAGTTTTTATACGGTGAAGACGCTAAGCGTGCGCTGCTAAGAACGCTGTTCACATTCGTGTCCTCGAACGGAAAATACCTTTCTTACTTTTTCCCTCATGGTCACCCTCCGGTTTCACAAGAATGGAAATTGTATAACGATGATGAAGATAAATCTCACGCGGGAAGACCGTGTATGCATCGATTTCACAAAGGTGAACCAACATATCGGTGCAAGTATGTGGTGATTGACAGTAGTTTTGTAATGTCATGAACTAAATTAGTTTTTTAGGGAATGCGGACTAGATGATACTTGTGTTTTATGCTGGAGGTGTTTTAACGGATCTGATCATGTCGGTCACAATGTTACGGTATCAATTAGCCAGAAGGATGGCGGAGGGGTTTGTGATTGCGGTGATCCAGAAGCTTGGAAGCAGGATATTAATTGCAAATATTTTTTGCCGCCGAATACTGTACCGGAACTATTACCACAAGATCTTGTGGAATGCATAAAAGGGACCGTGGCTGCCATTTTAGACTATGTGATTGATGTAATGTCTTGCTCACCTCAAAGCTATCAGGACTATCAAAGTGAATCGTATATAAAGAAAGATGTTGAGTCATTTGCTTTGGACCCAAATATATACGGTGGGTCAGAAAAGGATGAAGATAATGACCAGTTTGCACTTATATTATGGAACGACGAGAAACACTCGTTCGCAGATGTGATTGAAGTTGTAATGAGAGCCACGCGGCGAAGACAAGAATACGGGAAATTTATTGCTGAAGAAGTTGATAAGCATGGTAGAAAAATTGTCAGCACGTCTTCTGATATATCACATTTACTTACTGCCAGGTCAATCATTGACCGTATTCAATTGGCAGCAAGTATCAGATCGATGAGGGATACATTCAGAGAAGAAATGTGTGAGACAATTTTTGTGTGGTTAAATGATTTGGCCGGATCGACTTTGGTTGGGAACAGGTTTGCCCTTCGTGACATTATATGCGAAGCCTTTTGTGATAATTGGCGGGTCGGATCGACGGCTACACGAGTCACTCAACCTCTTCATCCAATACCTGGTCATTTCCAAGATACAGATGATGATTTCAGTGTCGTGAGTGGAGGTGTTGGTGTTCAAAGTGTGGAAGTATTTCCACAAAGCGAAGACATGTCACCTACAGTTTCGGATGGATCCACGCCAAATCCTTCATTAGCTCCATCATACTGGACAAATTCCGATGATGGAGAGTTTTGTTCTGCCACTCGAGCACGTCAAGATATTGCGGACATGTCAGATTTCGAATCAGTTTTGGTTCAATCGCCATCGGGTGACCCTGTTCGAATCCGAAAATCTAAGCGGGCAAGGATTGAATATTTTTTATTATTTGATTTACGGTTCTGGAAATTAGCCCGATACGCACTTCGGGATCTTTTCATCTCTACCATGATTTCAAATGCCGAGTATCGGTTTAAAATGGGATTGCATTTTGCTCATCTTTATCCTCAGGTTATCGAACTTTATGTTCTTGCTGATAGAGAACCCGATTGCTCAATTGCTCACCTGTCTACTCAGATGTTTACATGCCCAACTATTGCAACTGTTTTGGCCAAGAAACACTTTACCATGTTGTGTGCCGTGCTTTATTCTTATCTTACCAAGAACAGAGTTGGCTTGCCGAGTTCCGTGAATTTGACCGCCAGCATTCCAGAAGATCGACGAAGTCTCCAAAATCGCAGGCTTCAACTCGTGTTTTTTGACATTGATTATATTCTTACTCGCAATCTTGACAAAGGCAGCGTATCATGTGATGAAAGTCGGATTCATCAGGTGGCTGATTTGCTTTTATTACTTGAAGGATGTGCTCCATTTATTCGACAGATTAATGAACATGTTGAATACGAGTCCACCGAATGGGTTTCATTTTTTCAAGTAACCGCGCTTTTGCTTAAAATGGCTCGATTAGTGGCTCAGTGGTGTAATCAGGGGCAACCAGATTCTTCTCGCAAGGCAATTCGATTAGTTTCAAGAATGCTAACGTCTTGGTCTCTTGGGTTCATGCGCGACAGATTTTCAGCAAACGAGGTCATGAACGAGCCGCATTTTCAGTCTTTAAGTTGTGATGATTTTAGCAATGTTTCATATCCCATAGTTCAGTTCCCAGTTGAATTTTACGTTCTTAGTATTCATCACCCACTTCATGCATTTCTAAGTTGGCTGATCGAGTTTGGTACTGTTGAGAGTCCTAATCAACTAAAATCATTACTTTCATTTTCCATAATTGATTCTCCGGAACCTGGCCGTTCGATAGTTTATGGACCTGAGGACATGTTAATTTTAATGCTGGATTACCCTCTTCGAACCCTTGTAGCTATTGCACAGATCAGAGTAAACCTGTGGGTCAGAAATGGTTATACGCTTAGAACTCATCAAGTTCACTATAGGGACGTTACCATGCGTGATACAGGATATGCCAGAGATATTTTTGGCGTTCAAACAATGATGACTACTTGCAATCCATCCCGCGTGATGCTAACCATAATTGAAAGGTGGAGCTTGATGAGCTGGCTTAAGGGATCAGTAGAACATGCAGCATTTGACGAGGGCCGGCTTTTGTACATTCTGGAAGAGTTTTTGCATGGCTTGATTGTTCTACTTAGTGAGCGAATGAGGCTTACTGGAAACGATGATCAAACGACCCGAAAGCTTTCAATCAAAAGGGAAATTATTCAAGTTTTGTGTTTTGAACCATTACCGTTTTCAGACATTTGCCGCAAAATGCCGGATCATTTAACTAGTCATGAGGAATTTGAACCTGTTTTGAAAGAAATTTCTATATTTAAAGCACCAGAGGGTTTAAATGACACCGGAACATACGAATTAAAATCAGAATACTTGGATGAGGTCGATGTTTATTTCTTTCATTATACGCCTACTCAATGGGATGCTGCTGAACACGCGGTCAAATCGGCAGTTAAAAAGAAGACCGGCCGAGCTATTGAGTCTATTGTTGTGGAGCCTCATCTTCGACCTATAACGTATGGTGCGTTTACCAGTCTTGGATGGATTGTGGGTACTCCAGAATTTGCGCAAATGATATTTGTAACGCTTTCGAACGTCATATTTCGCAGGATTTCGAATTCTAGCTCTCTTCCAGAGTCGTTGTTATCATTGACACTTTACCTATGTCACCTTGCTGTCATTGAGGATCAGATTTGCGTACCAGATTTAGAGAGAAAGCTTCCAACATTTAGTTATAACGCTTGCGTTTTAGTATCACATAAAGTCGGTCCATCTGATGATGGATGCCAAACCATTCTGGAAATATTGAACCATGTTCATAATTCTTCAGAATTTGAGAATGTTAAAGCTGTTGCTGAAAGGATTCTTCATCTGATTAAAGAAAACGAGCCAGAGATGTTTGAATCTGCTTCAAAGAACATTATTGTTGTAGAAGACACAATAATGGAGGATGATGATGCGGAGACAGAGGCCGAAAGAAAGAAAAGGGAGGCAAAAGAACGCAAAGCACGAGTTCTTGCGGAATTTCAAAAGCGACAGCAAGCTTTTGCTGATAAAAATTTGAACACTTTTGAATTTTCAGATGATGAAGAAGTTGAATCAGATGCTGAAGAAGCCGAATCGTATAAATTCCCAAGTGGTGATTGCATTTTATGCAGGAAGCCAGTTTCTGAATCTGAGATTTATGGAACTGTAGGATTTGTAACCGAGTCTACATTGTTTCGTCAAGCGCCATTTGGTCATTCTGGATTAATGAGTGAAATGCTACAATCGGGGCCAAACCTTGACAGGCCAGTAGTTGAAGATTCAAACAGGCATGGTGATGACGTTGGTCAAGGGTTCCCGAATTCGTGTATTAAGAAAGAGCCCGTTACGGTCAGTTGTGGACATGTTATTCATTTACGCTGCTTTGAAGAATATAAGGAAACCATTGCTTTACGACACCGGCAACATATTACGAGAAACCCTCCAGAGCGCGTCGAGTTAGGCGAGTTTCTCTGTCCGTTGTGCAAATCTTTGAACAATATCTTTTTACCTCTCGTGTTTAAAAACATTCAAAAGACGTTAGATTCTGAGCTCGAAGGGAAAGATTTTTCAGAATGGATCACCGATGACGTATGGAATGTTATAAATCAGCTAAAATCTCGAGATTCTGATAAGATTTCATCGACAAATCTAAATAACTTTGCAAGAACCAATATTTTAGATTCAGTGAACGAGATTTTGTTACCGTCATATTCAGAAAAATTATCGCCTACCTTGCCTAGCAGATGGATGCCAGTTTTATTTCCTCGGGTTGGAGAAGAGCCTCGACTTGGTAGTCAGGAATTAGAGTCACTTCGAAAAGTCTATGCTGGCAATATAAATGTATTGTCTGAGCTTGAACGGACTTGTTGTGAAAAATCTGTGACTAAACCAAGTAATTATTACAATCTTATCAAGTCATATGGCGCAACGGTATCTTCGATGGAGATTGCTCTTCGTGGAGCAAATAAGACAGAATCAACCCATGAAATTGGCATATCTATACTGGACCAAATTTCTCAACGTAATATGATATTGTTGAGAATCCTTCACCACACCGCGTTGACGTATGGCCAGTTTTGTGTCATTGAAGGAGCTGAGAAATCTCAAGCATCTAACGAATTTAGCAAGATAATGAATCAGCAAATTGGCAAGTTATTTTTTGGTCAAGAGTGTATGTACGACACCGACTCCGTCTCGTGTCCTGACATAGTTTTGCCGTTGCTTATGGAAGATCTTTTTCTTGTTCTTGCCGAGTCGTCAGTTTGCCTTAAGGTTGCAATGAATGCTGAATTTCAACATCTTTTACTTCTTTGCTATGTTGCTCAAATTATCAAGATGGTTTATATGATTTTGGAACATGGAATAACGTCAAACTGGCTTGCTGAAGTTCCGCAGCAATTAGAAGTTGATGGAGTTTGTGATAGCGACAGTGAGGTATGGTTGGATTCGTTTATGGCCATGATTGCGAAATACTTGGGTATGGATAAGGTTGAGGACTATCGTTCTCTTGGTATGGTACCCCGACAAATATACGCGATAATTGAGAGATTCACTCTTCCATTTCTCCGCAAGAGTGCACTTCTTGCATATGTTACGGGTGCGGTTGGCTATAATGGAGAAACCTTGATTGATGTCGGAGGCGGAGAAATCAGAAGATTACAAGTCTTGTTAAAACTTCCTAGTATTGAAGAAGTATTCCACGCATTATTGCCAGATTCAGAGTCAGATTCCAACAAGACAATGTTAGATTTAGTATCTCGTTGGTGTCAGCATCTTAGCATGGCGATAAGGCGGCCGCTGTCGCTGCAGACTACAAAAATGTGTTTTGAGTACCCTAGTGTGCTTCACTTGCTAAGGCTTCCAAATAGTTTCCATGAATTTTTTCAACAAGTTGGTTCAATGAAATGTCAAAATTGTAATACTAGTCCAGAAGATCCTGGAATATGCTTGTTCTGTGGTGCTTTAGTATGTTGCCAGAACTATTGCTGTGGAGGTGGCGGAGAAGTGGGCGAGTGCAACGCGCACATGAAAAGGCAAGTACAATTTTTTAACAAAAATTTCGAACTGTATAAAGATTTGTTTATTAACATTTTCTGGATAGTTGTGCTGGATATATTGGAATATTTCTTTTAATTAAGAAATGCTCGGTTTTGTTTTTACGAAAAGGATCTGGCGTATTTACTCTCGCGCCGTATCTTGACGTTCATGGTGAAGTGGACCCCAATCTAAAGTAAGTATATAATTCCCAATCAGTCGTTTTTTGTTTTGTTTTGTTTTGTTTTTTTTCGTTCTAACATTTTTAGACGTGGAAGGCCGCTATATCTTAATCAACGAAGGTATGACCATTTAATTAGAGACCAATGGTTACAAAACTTGATTGCTTCTCAAATAGCACGGAAAATTGAAGGAACGGTTGATAATGGAGGATGGGAAGGCATGTAATTAAAATATATATGAAATGTACATTTTTGCGTGCGATGCACTCGTTAGTTTGTAGATATGAATTTACCATTACATGTATTGAATATACAAATTTACCTAGTGTTTTTGTTATAGAAGGTTAGTAATAGTCTATTATATAACACATGCTAAGCTATTCTAACAATATTTGTACCTGTCGTTTGTTTTTCTTCAAATATTTGTTTCCGCAATCTTTTCGGCTACCTCTGCAACTACTGCATTCTCAGGTGCTGTAGTGGTAGCTTTAGCAGCAGCGGCTTCCGCTTGCTTCTTCTTTTTCGCTTCCATAGCTTCAAGATACTTCGATCCCAGCACTTTCTCTTTCTTTTTCTCCTTCTTTTGAGTAACCGGTGGAGGGTATGCCTGTTTTCCAAGTTCCTGAAATGATGGATCTTCATTGTATGATTTTCTAATTGGATCAAGAAGTTGATTGATTGATTCGGCCACTCCCTGCTTCAGATCCTGAGGTGAAAGTTTCTCCGCAGCATAATCTTCCTTTAATTGTTCGATAGTGGAGTATTCAATTCGACCACCATATTGTTCTGGCCTATTAATCACAAACTTTCCTTCCTTTTTCGCAAACTCGGTTTCGCCGTTCTCGGTTACGGGGCCCAACTTGGAAATTGGCAATATAACGTATTCAACAAACGAGATCAATCCGTTTCCTTCAACAACACCAGGCGCGCAAAATGCCGAAGCAATTTTCTTCTTCACCGTCTTTTCATCTTCTAATAAATCAATTTTGGAATTTGGATCCGAGGCAGACATTTTGCCGCCTTGAGTTAACCCAGGAACCATAGGGTTCATAAGATGTGCCCTCTTTTTGTAACCAATGGAAGGCAAGAATTCTTCAGCCAAAACAAAGATTTTTCGTTGATCAACACCTCCAAATTGAGCATCAACATCCAAATGGTGTTCATCAAGAGCTTGCATCAGAGGATAAATCAATCCTGATAACAAAGGAGATTCGACTTGCTTAACCACATCAGCTCCAGCTCGTTTGGCATCATTCTGTGAAACTATAGACGACAGTCTAAATATATCCATTGTGTATTTTTCTGAAAGTTGATAAGAAGATCCAATAACAAATGTAAGCTTTTCAATAGGGACTCCTAATGAAGTTAAAATCGTCTTTAGGATTCTTTCGTAATATTTTGCTCTGTAAGCAACCAACTCCAACGGGGCCTTCATGTTATCCAAATATGCGTGCAAGTCTGCCAGTAAGACTTTAACTTCACATCCTGCCTGAAGAAAATGGGCAAGCTTGGTCATTGGCACGAAATATCCACAGTGTGGCTTGCCAGTCGGGGCCGTACCCCAGTAAATCTTCAATGGACGTTGCTCCTTCTCAATGACATCTCGAATGATTTGTTCATTCAAAACCTCTTGCAGGTTCTGCTTAATAATACTGATACTGTCGGTCATAATTCTATAAAATAAATTAGCAACCCCTTAATCGCAAAATTTAAATCTCGTATCTCACAATTCTTTTTTTTTTTTGTCGTTTTAGAAAACGTATCTTTTCTGAGTCATTGATATATTTACATAAAATAAATAAAGCATGTCTAAAATTGTCAGGGGTATGAACGTGTAATTATCATCACACATAAGCGAATGTTTGAGAACACCTCGACGGACTTTGTTGATCGATCGAATAATTAACGAAATTAGTAGATACCTTTGGATCAGCAGTTTAGTTACCGTCAACCAAAAAGGGAAATTTAAAAATTATAAAATGACAGAACCCATTAATTATGATGATTCCTCAGTGTCTGAACGAGAAGAGCCGTTTTACGTGCGTTATTATTCTGGACATGCGGGAAAGTTCGGTCATGAGTTCTTAGGTACGCCATATTAAAACTACAGATAATTAGTCAAGTATGGTTAAACTGACATCTTGTCATCACAGAATTTGATTTCAGAGTACTCGACGGTGGAGCTAGTGCGGTGGCTAGATATGCCAACAATTCAAACTACAGAAGAGATTCGTTGATTCGAAAAGAAAGTATGTAATTTTAAAACCAAAGCGCTGCTTCTAGCTCGATGAGATTTCTAACGCGACAATTGTGGATAGTGTGCGTCAGTGCATTGTTAATAAAGCAACTGAAAAAAATTATCACTGATAGTGAGATACTGAAGTATGGATTAGCAATTCGCTGCTGTTACATTGTGCTTGAGAGCTTACATCTGCTTAACAGGGAAGATGATTCGAAATGGCCAGAAAAGAGTAAAGAGGGAAAACAAGAATTGGAGATTAGACTTGGTCAAGAGCATATTTCATTTGAGGTTAGTATTTTTTTTATGAAATTGTGTTTGAATTTATTCATATTAACTGGTTTAAAGACATCGAAACTAGGATCACTAAGTGATGTTCAACAGTCAGATGATCCAGAAGGTCTCCGCGTATTTTATTACTTGGTTCAAGACTTGAAAGCTCTTGTGTTTTCATTAATTGGCTTGCATTTCAAGGTATTTTTACTAATCGTAAAATTCAAGAATTTTACTAATTTCATGAATAGATCAAGCCTATTTAAATAATAACATGACTTTTCACCTGCTTTGTACAATAGACTTATCAAGAATATTGATTGTATATTATATAAACTCTTTCTAGCATTCCAAAATTATACATATAAAAATCCACACTTTATTTCCCCTTCTTGATGAGAACAATGAATAAGCCACATATATGAACGGTAAATAAAAAAAACGCCAAATATATAATACCTCCATCTCCAAAAAGTAAAAAAAGAAAAAAAAACACCAAAATATAATTGTGATATTCACAAGGCAATTTTTGACTTCTCGTCAAAATCAGGGGGCCGCCCAACAAAGATTACTTTGCCACGCGAATTCAAAGACGCGCCTTCCGAAGTGATTTGAATATTAGGATACCTCTCTCTAGTAATCCTAATTTCATCATCAGCCAATCCAAGATCATCATGTGGAATCCAGATCGTTGGCTTTTGAGCCCGAAGTGACTCGTTTTTAAACGCACGATTAACAAGATGGTCTCTCTCTTCTTTAGAAATGTCTTCCAAGTCCTCGGGCACACCTTCAAGGAGCACCAAATCTTTTGCATTCTTTGCTATTTCAGCTCTGAGTTCTTCATGATTGGTGTAGATAAGATGTTTAAAAGGTATTCTCTCTAATTGATTTCCAAGCTTGCCAACAGTATGCCCAACAGACTTACCTACAACGTGACCCACAAGATTACCTGGTGCACTATTAACCGTCTGTCTTTTAAAGGCTGAAAAAACCTCGGCAAGCGGTGATTGAAGATTTAGCGTTGAATCTTCCCATTCAGCAACTGAAGATACCTTTGAACGAGGAGTGGAAGATTCTGCGTATTCATTCCCAGTATCAGAGTTGTGACCGCTTACAGCATCATAATTTGAAGACGATGGGCCATCTAATAAAGGTTCAGACTCTTCCTGTTCCCACAACCTATCTGAAACGCGAGCCCGATTCTCCAATTCAATTGGCAAATATTGAAAAAGTGGTCGGTACGACTTATTTATAACATACTGGAACATCACTGTACCGATCAAAACAAGTATCATTATGATTCCATGTGTAGTACATGTCGGTTGCAGGTTGTTGTCTCGAACAAGAAAGAACAAACCAACCAGACAAAGTTCCATCACATATACTCCAACAAAAAGTTGATTAATGGCTCGATGAAAGTACAGCCCACCAGAGTCAATTTCGTTATATTGACAATAAAGAAACTCGTAACGATAAGCAATGTAAAACAAGGTGAATGTAATAAGACACATTGGTATAATCAACGGAGAAACTATAGTATAAACAATACCAATCGCAGCTAAGTTTGTGTACTTTGGATAAAATGTGCCCCATCGTCGTCGTCTGAGAGTGGTAATTCGGGTAAACTTTTCACGAGCAGTATTGTCTAAAAGTGGCCCAAGCACTGTCATATTAAAAAGTGGTCCAATTCTAAGTAAAGCGGCGGCAGATAAGGTGAGTCCTTGAAGAATCAAATAAGAAAAGAAAAAATTAGAAGCTTTGGGTAAGTTGGTCGCCAAAAGAGCAGGAATAGATGTTGGATTCTGCGTCAACTGCTGAATAACAGTCGTGATAGAAGATGCAACTGTAATTACAAGAAACACCTGAACAAATAAAAACCAGAAGTACGATGTCTGTACAGTTATTTCTGATTGAACTCCAGTTGAAACTCCTCGTATAATTGCAAAGACTAAATTCAATTAGAGATTATTCGTAAAATTCAAAATTTTACTCACATCGAAATATATACGGCAAGAGTGACATAAGGCCTGCAAGCGCAGCAGGCGGCAAAATTCCGGATATAATACCCTTAATAGCAGACGGTAAATCATTGATAAAACTAAGAAAGGGAAGAGCATTGGTAAGATAGCTTAGCTGGGAGATGACACCGACAAATGCAACAGGAAATGCCCATCCGACAATTAGAGTAATAACTGCACCTAATGTAAACAATTTCCGTAAAACTTCTTCCCACCATTTGATACTCATATTTGCCCATAGCACATCCTTTGGATTGATCTCAACCAATCTTGGAGCCATATGCTTGGGGGACTCGCTTGCAAGTGATTGACAAGCCATATGAGCCGCCACTTGAGAGTTGAATTGAATAAAAGCCGAGTTTAATAATGGGAATCGAGTTTCATTTTCTTGCATGTCTTCAATCTCTTTATTAAGTCTGTTAAGCTCGGTACGAGCCCAGTCGATAGTATCAACCTTTCTTGAGATGAAGGGAATCCCAACAAACCAACGAGATAAACGTAATCTGTGAGTTGGTCTATCATGCCAGGACACATATTTTTTCCAAACTTGATCTTCATTTAAAAGTGGCTCCTCATCAGAACTTGCACTATTGCTAGCGTTCCTCTGTCTTAATGACTTTTGATGCCTGATATGTGCTATTTGGATCAGTTTGGTTTCTGCTGATTCAAGAAGAGCCGCTGCATAATTCCGATCGTCAATCCGCTCTGTTAATTTATCAAAATCCCGATTAATCCAAACATTTCTCACTCCACCTGGCAATACTCCAAAAACGTGTTTTAATTTTTCTGAGTCTAGTAAATGGCTGGGGATAGCTCTGATTAGCACTGTTGTAGCACTGGCTCTAAGTCGATGTTGAGGCGAAATAAGATATCTTTGACGAATTTTGACATATGCGTTGAGTTCATGCTGAAATACCGCACATAAGAAAATTATGTAAATCACAGCTAAAAGTAAGTGCGCCCAATATCTCTGAGTAGTGTCAGCACCAATATTGACCCAAGCCATTCTGTCAAGCCCTGATGCTGTACCAGAAAATGTATCTACAGAGTTAACTGGTAATAAAATCGGTAACACAACTAAAGAAGCAGTGAAAAATATGAAAATAAGCATGACTAAATATCTCATGTAGAAGTAGGCGTCTAGTCCCGCCTTTTTGATAAATTCGGAATCTGGCGTCAAAAGAGTTGGAAAAATCCAATCAAGTAAACCACTACCAGCCGGTGCAATTTGTTGTCTTTTCAAGAAAAAAAATTAGGTTATGAATCAAATATTTGATAGAGAACTAACCGAGTCGGAACAGCATAAGTCTTTGGCTCGTAAACACGTTTTATCCTTTTCCGCAAAATTAAGAACAATCCTAATTCAGCTCCAAATGCAATTAACGATGCCGCAAGAGACGATATAAATGTTGAGAGTGATTGGCCATATGAGCTTTGTGCAGATCCTGGACTACCGTCATCATCATAAGACGTTGTACTATACCAGGATGCAGAAGTAGACGTCGACGGCACCAATGAAGTTATAGTCGGCGACGGTGAAATTAACAAAGCAGATACCATAATGGTCCTGCTACTAAATGATAATATAAAAATTGCTTTGTCTTTAAGGATTTAAAATGTAAATAAGCAATCGAATATTGGAAACAACATAAGCACAGATCTACTAACATCAAAGCCAGATTACGTCATCTGGCAAGTTGCGCAAAACGCAAACTCACACTTTTGCAAACTGCTTCCTAACCCGATATGCTTCAAGGCTGATAAACTTCTAATTACAATATTTGAAGTCGCTGGTATGAAAGATATATTTATCAATTTATTTCATCCAAATTATGCTAGTTCTAATTAATTAAAAAAAGAACGCATATTGTCAAACTGGGTTGCGAAAGTGCAACAGCTTAAAGCGAATACATTTCAGCAAATTAAAAGATCGAATATTAACTTAAAGACGACCGAAAGGCAAGTATGGGAATACAATGATATGTTTGTAGCTGAATCTAGCATAATTTTTCGATAAATTTTTTTTAATGATGTCTTATTCAAGTAAAATATACTACCAAAAGAAAATCGGATCACAAACACAATGCATTGTAAGCCTTACAAAAAAATATTTCGTGGATTGTAGCACCTGGTTTATCACTATCAGTCGTCGAAATATCTCGAAAGTGGACCCTGAAGATGGTCAATCATAGCTGAGCCATATACTTTTCGAGCAAGGTATTTTAAAATTCCATCTGTTCTGTCTTCTAGCGCTGTCCTATAAATTCTGAGATCGTCTTCTTCGTTAATTTTCTCTACACCTCCGCGACCCTTTGAATTTATTTTGCTAGTAATTTCATTTGCCTCTGCAATACTCATGAGACACGGCATGCATCGTATATTAAGCTCGCTTACCTGACCTAGATACCATGTCATGAATAAAACTTCTCTTTTCTTTAACTTGACTGGCAGCAAAAATAATCATTCTATGATGTGACCATCGTGAAGTTTGAAAATCACGTCTCAACATGAACATAAATTTTAGCATGATCTCAATGTCGGTATAAACCAGTTTATATTTGTTGGCATATATTGCTACCAAGCAATGGATATGAATATCGTATAAAGAATCAAGGTATTGCATTGCCTTATCATCATCCATGCTAGTAAGATAATCCAGTTGGAACTTGTTGATGAATGCTGTGTACTCATGAAGAGGCAAAGTGTGATTTACCATTGGATTATGAGAGTTATTTAAAAATTTAATTACTGCAGAGTTATCAATAACTGGCAACTTCGCCAAATTGTTTTTAGACAGCTGCATCGTCTTTTTTAAATGAAATATTTTGAATGACCGGCTAGCTACACTAAATATCCCTTTTTTTTTCGCAACTGACGTTTGAATGGAAGAAGTTTGTTGCATTAATTAAACCTCGGCCAAAACCATAAACTCGCATATGCAAAAAGTAAACTTAATGCCGGTATTTTTAAGAGAAAATTTCTTGCGAAAAAGTTCAGAAACAGGTTTCTTTAAATTAAACAAAATTGGCAAACTGTCTAAAAGACACTTAGTTAAGTTGTAATCAATCTAACTAACTAGTTGTGTGTGTTAATTACGTAAATAAAGAGGGGTGGCCTCCAGGTCTCCGGCAAGAATAAAAATTGATATTTCTTTCAATCGAATGTCGGAATGCCTAAACTAAATATGTGCTTATTGTTTATCCATCATATTTTTTTATTCAATTACGATTGCTATACGATACTAATAAAAATTTACGAATAACTATATAAATAAAGATTGATTATTCGCAATTATGCGTGTAGCGATTAAGGGAATAAATTGCATAATTGACCCCTAATTCAGTCCTTCTTGAATTTACGTCTTACATGTACATGAACTTTTATAAAATTATAGACATATAGTTTGCAATAGTATATGAGCTGCCAAAGAGTAAAATGTATATAAAATTGTACAGTCGGTCTGTAAGGCGGTTCATTTTACTTCATTGCAGGCTCGCCGCAATAACAAAAAGATAGTTAACTAGTATTAATTCAATTGTTGTAAGATGTTGAAGCACTCATTATTACAACAACAGCAAGCTCGGGTTGACAGTTCAATGCGTCTCATCGACTGTCAAGCAACGTCTCGCCAACTTGTCTGAGAGAGTTGACCAATACCCCACATCAGATGGTCGAGATATTCGACAAAGGTCATGGCAAACATTTCATGTAAGTAAAAACACAACGACTAAACAAACCTTGATGTAGTACAATTCTAATATCTCAAGGTCTTGGCTTTTAAGCAAGCTAAAAATCGGTAAATCGTAAGCTTGAAACTAGTTATTGACAATCAAATCATTTTATTTTACTTTAAAAGCATTTGATGAATTCTTCACTAATTAGAAAACTCCATAGACCATAAAAGACTAGCAGACGGCACGCTCTAATAAATCACAAACTTTTTGACCACTTTGACTGGTTACTTTTGAAAAAATACATCACAAACTGAAAAAAAAAAAAAAACGCCATAATATCTCCAAAAAAAAAATAAAATAAAACACATAACATGCCATATTCGTTTTATATATCATAACTTTTAACAAATGATCTGCTGATATTGATCACATATCCAACTCATCTCCTGAAAATTCTTGTTGCTCTACAACTTGCACCGAAGCTGACGTTCGGCTGCGTTGACCGCTTGCCTCGTATTCCTTATATAGTTCGTCGACTGTTGAAAAGTCATTCTTTTTGCATTGCTCAAATACTTTAACAATTTTTTGTGCCGTCTAAATTGATAAATGTCAGTTTGTAAAATAAAATATTATTCTACTAAAATTTTCATACATCATAAGCTGTGTCATCTTCAACATTCACGTCGAATTCGTCTTCCATGATCTGTAATAACCTAGTTTCGATGTCTTCTTCGTCTACTTCATCTTGCTCCTCTATAAACAGGTCAATAACATAAAACATATAAACTTGACGCAATAATCACATACCATATAAGGCCACAACAGCTCCAGATGCCCAATCTCGTTTATCTGCACTATCAGGTCCTCCCCATTGATTTTGAACTGCCACGGTAAGCGCCTCCCATTTATACACTAGCATGCACACTCCAAGTTCAAACCGACTTAATTGTACAGAAGTGGTCAACTCATTTTTAGCTATTCTAGTTACAGCTGCCATTATCTTATTAGATTTATCTATATCTTCTGACGAAAAAGATGATGATATAACAAATTTTTAATGTTAAAAGAAATTTTATTTTAGTCACGTGATTAAATGGGGAAGCGTTTTGAAAGCATTTGGAAATCGTTCGGGTCCCGTTCATATACTTGGTTTGAGAGAGAAATTGAGAATAATTTACTCAAGCTTATCACAATGGCTGCTCCGGATTTGGTCCTTGATCCTAGTTTAAGGGATTGGGTCCTTTTTCCAATTTTGTTGGTCATGATCTTGGTTGGTGTTCTTAGACATTACGCAACCTTGCTGCTGCAATCTGCGCCCAAGCCTGCTGATTTGGCTACCATCAAGGAACAGTATGAAATTCATGTGATGAAGTGGATATATGTGCAGCATGATACTGACGATTGTGAAATTTAAGGCAATCATTAAATCGGGGTGCAATTTTACGCACAAATGGGAAGAACGTTCCTCCATCATCATTCCAATCTCGCAAGTCGTACCTTATCCAGGCCTACAAGGATGGTGTTTTTCTAAAAGATCAAGATGCGGTAAATAATAAGGATCAGGCAAAGACTCCACCAAATCCTCTTACAGATCCTGGCGGAATGGACCAAATGATGAATATGCTTAAGGGAAACATGGTTATGATTGTTCCTCAAACTCTTCTCATGAGTTGGATTAATTTCTTTTTCAGCGGATTCATTCTAAGTACGTAAACTGAAAAATTTATAGGTCATGAATTCATATTAATTTGTATTTGATTAGTGAAACTGCCGTTTCCGCTTACCGTTAGGTTCAAGTCTATACTGCAATCTGGTGTAGCGACTAAAGATCTTGATGTCAGATGGGTGTCATCAATGTCTTGGTATTTTCTAAATCTGTTTGGTCTTCGTTCGGTTTATGATATTTTACTCGGAAGCAATAACGGTATGGGTTTTTTTTTTTGCATCTTGATGCGTCGCGTAATTATTCTTTTGCTAATAAGAAACCTTAGCTGCCGGTGGTGGTATGGACATGTCAGGCATGAACCCAATGGCACAAACAGGCCAGCCCGGACAAGATATTTACAAGATGTATTTGAGTGAAGCTGAGAATCTTGAACTTACTACTCATGAATATCTGCTTGATGATATTGAAGATAGAATACTCGCAGCATACAACTAAGCACATAAAATTTTAAAAGGACGTTAGATGTATAACCTTGTATGATTATTGAAATATATATATAAGAAAAAAAACAAAAAGAAATACGCCAATGTAAATGTCTATCAACAGTTTTTATCTATTCACTCCTCTTCATTTTTCCATGGCATAATATGCTTGCCGACAATCCACTGCTGCCTTTCGAACCTCTCTTCGGCCATCATCCAAGGGATTTGCAAGCTGCCTGATAATTTGATCTCGATACGGCAAAACGCTTTCTCCCAATAGAACTTCTGGCAAGAGAGCCAGTGAATGAAGTGCTGAAATTCTAACCAGCGGAGGATTAAAGGGCTTGTCCGGCGTGGCCAACAAAAGTTGTGGAATAATTGTTGAAATATGTTCGGTTATTAATTCACGAGCATCTGAAAGCGTGGCAGTGATCGTATCAATAGTAGCAAGCTTTACTGGTGCATCCTCAATAGCCAGTGATTGCAATAATAATGGTAAAAATGTTTTCAGGTGTGGATGAACAATTTTACCTGGCATGTGCCGAAGAACACTTGATAATGCAACAAGATAGTTGCGCTTGATGGCCGGATCTGTAGGAAGGCTAAACCCATCCACTAATTTTTGAATAACGTAGCTAAAATACTGTTGCTTTGCCAAAAGTCTGATAACACAAAAGTTAAACTTATTGATAATTTCATCATCAGATATAATAATTCCAATTGCCTTGCTGCCCTGTCGTCCAATCTTTTGCTCTGATAATAATTCGATAATTAAATCCACAACTTTAAACCCATTTCGGTTACCTTTTAATACAAATGCTTTTGCAACCCAAGATAAAACCTCCAACGCCGCACGCCGTTGTTTGACCGAGTTGGATTGATTTCTTGATGCCAGCAATAGATCAGTAAAAGTTGTTTCTACAAAAATTTTCTCGTTTTCCTCAGATATCCACTTGTTTAAAAATAAAGCAATCAGACGCAACAAGGAGAGCCTGTCCGAGAGATTATCAATGTGTGGAATTTGATTAACAAAAGTATAAATGGTAGCCTTAATATCTTCAATCGGTAGTTCCACTTCACGTCTTAAGCCGGCCACGGCAGCTGTGAATAGTTCAAGCAAACCAGAAGGATATGCGGCACCAAGTGGACGAAAATTTTCCACTACAACTTCTCGATCACTTTCAGGAATCAATGTAGAAGACTGATTAAGTAAGAAAAGTTTGAAGATTTGTGTTGCAAATTCTTGTTGCTCAGATGTCTCGACTGATCGAACTAGCAAATTAATAATTTTTGATATTACTGAGATGACAGTTGAATCAGAAAAAATTTTACTAAAAGGTGATTTAATAACCGAAACAATCGTGGTAGAAATTAATTTTGGCGTTAAGTCATAAAAGAAAAATTTCGCGTCCCATGCAGTATCTGACACTTTGCGTTGTAGGACAAGCAATATTGTAGCAAGTATTGACTGAGCATAGTCCACGTTAATGCCATCCTTAATGACATAATCAAGCTTGTTTAGCAATCGCACGGCAAGTGTTTCAAATATTCCGCGATCGATTGATAAATCAGCCAAGGCAGATAAAATTGTGCGATAATGCTTTTTGTTTGAAAAACCAGAAACTTCATCTGCTGGATCGGGTAATTGAATGAGAAATGCAGGGAACACAATATCTAAAATCAGAGACGAGCGCACTCTTCCCAATGCTTGAAGGGAAGCCAGAGCGGCAGAGCTAGATAATGTTAGATTAAAAAAAAAAAAAACTCATACAAAAAGTTTTAGAACAATAAACATACCACACAGGCTCGTTTTTATCTGTTAAAATGGCATCATCAAGATATTGAACAATCATACCAACTTCGTTATCATCCAAAAACCGTTGTAACAAGGCAAGTTTTACAAGACCTTGCAAAGCCAAAAGTTTAAATGACACTTCCTCTTCCGGCACGCTGACAAACGCTTTTGAAAATACCTGGAAAAGATCGTCTTTATATGGCACCAGACCGTTCTCACGTTCACTTTTGGAAACATGTTCAGTTTTCCAGCCATAAAGATTACCAGCAGCTTCAAGGAACATAATTAAGATTTCCAATGCCGTTTTCTGTTGCGTAAGGGTCGCAGGCACAGATAAATCGATAAGTTGGAAAGTGTTCGGAATTGCCCTTTCCACAATAGCGTCGTATGCTGGAAATGAAGATTCTGCAATGGCAGAAAGGATTTTGGCCGATGGCAGTGCCTGCCGAGATTGCAGGTTTGATAAATGAGGTGATAACTCTTCTAGCGCTGAATTAATGTACTTGCGAAGTGCAGACTCGTCTATCGCACGTAATAATCCGATAGATAACGCTGAACCCAACGACTTGAGTAAAGAGCACACAAGGTCTGGGATGTCATCTTCTCCATCGTGCAAAACTTCAAACTTGACTGAATTAAAAATCTCTTCCCAATGTGCTTCAATCGTTTGAACATCATAATTCTCAACGCATGCGGTAAGTGATTGTACCGTGTCCCGTTTGACATTGACCGAACTGGAAGTAAGCTTTTCAATCAAACTTGGAAATACCCAGGTTGCAAATTTGGGTGACGCAGATAGAGAATCCCGTAACTTTAACTTTAAGTCATCAGATGTAATTCCATACGGATCATCAGGCGGTGGACGAAATGTAATTGGGAAATAGCAAAAGCTAGCATCAAACAATTGCTCACTGTATTTATCAATGTCAAGGTTTTGAGCTAAGGTTTTAAACACTCCAAATATCGTGATCAGATTTCTGGGATCCTTTTCGCCAGATGCTAGCTGAATAAATCCACTCAACACATCATCATTAATACTTTTCAAAACTATTGACTAGTTAGCTAATTTAGAAAGCAAAAGAAATTACGTCAGATATCTTTACCATCAATATGTATGCGTGCAGTGCTCTCAAAAACTTGATAAACCACATATCTTGAGCCCTGCGGATGCTTGCTCATATTCACTCTTTCAATTAAGCTGTAATAATTAGTATAATTGATTTAGTCATCCAATCAATATTTGCATACGCTAAAATTACAGATTTAACAACAGAAAGCGGTATGTTCTTCATGTTAACTAAGGCCAACAACCCACTGGCCGACTCCTTTAACGCAATTTCATCTTCTAACCGATCTGAAAGAAATTCTGATAGCATGGTAACTTATCAGGGTGTTAGTATCAAAATCTAAACACAATTGAATGTAACGCACTTTGCCTGGAATTTAACTTATCGACACTTAGTTTAGACAAAACATCAGAAACAAAGCTAATTGCTAAAATAAAAAAATATATTAGCATTGATCCTATGATAAGACATCATTCTACTCTAACATTTTATTCTGATACTAGTATCTTCGTCAGTTAGATATGGACCCAGCCTTTGAATAAGGTCAATTAACCGCAAATTCCCACTACCAATGTCTGACCAAAAAAAAAAAAATTTCACATTAGTAAATCTCCATAGAGTCGTTGTCTATTTTGCTCACCGTTTGCAATATTGGCAGATATGACAGTCGCATCCAAAGGCGCTGTGTCAAGAGCAACCAGATATCTGTCAATCGTTACTCTATCCATTTTGTACAAATTGGCAGCAGTTTATGGCTAAATAAATGTAATAACAAGCTGAGTTAACCAATTAATGCAAATTAATTCAATAATTTAGGCCAATATCCAATTATCCGATTTTCATGCGTTAGCTCAGATTTACATTTTTTTTTTACCATCATATTACATAATTGTTATAATGGTCACTAACAAACAAGTTAGTCGTTTAATCTAACTATTCGGGTTTAAACTTAATTAAGCCTCTGATGAGCTTACCCGGTTTTAGTGAGGCGTCGAAAAATAAAGTATCGACAATTTCTTTTTTTTGAAAAAAAAAAAAGTCGCCGCCAGGAAGCGCGAGAGCTGATCCAAACCGACTTGATCGTTGAAAAAAAGTTGTTATTCTTTTTTTAAAATAACTGGCTAAAAGATTAATTGGATTTAATTTTACTTGTTGTTTTAATTTTGATTTGCACGATGGCATCAGAAGCTACATTATCTGCCTGTAGTAAGTTGAATCAAAGTTAACCTACTCAAAGACGATTTTTGTACTAACAATGAATCAAAAAAAGAGACGATTCTCGCAAGCTCAATCGCCAAAGTTTACGCCGAAGAAATAAAGACCGGCTTAGCGAATTTAGGCAGAAAACCTAAGCTTGTGGGATTTCTTGCAAACACTGATCCTGCTGCACGAATGTATGCCAATTGGACTGGCAAGACTTGCGAGGATCATGGGTTTTCATTCGAGTTGAGAGAAGTACCCAAGGAAGAGCTTGAAGATTTTATTGTTCAGGCCAATGAAGATGACAGTGTTGACGGTATCATGATTTATTTCCCTGTTTTCGGAAACAGACAAGACCAATACCTACAACAAATTGTGTAAGTAAAGCAAGGTTCGGAGTTTGTTTTTTTGGTTAACAACTTTGCAGCTCAAAGGATAAAGATGTTGAGGGACTTACTCACTTGTACGTTCAAAATCTTTATCATAATGTGAGATATCTGGATGAAGAAAAGGCCAAGAAATCTATTTTGCCATGCACGCCACTTGCCCTGGTGAAGATTTTGGAATATCTCGGCGTGTACAACTTGATTCTTCCTTATGGCAACCGTTTATACGGCAAGACTATTACAATTATAAATCGTTCAGAAATTGTCGGTCGACCTTTGGCAGCATTATTAGCTAATGATGGTGCGGTTGTTTATTCGTTTGATATTGATTCGGTTCAAAAGTTTGCTCGTGGTGATGGCATCAAGCTTAGAAGTCACAGGGTTAATGACGTTGACGTGACCATTGATGAAATTGCTAAGATTTCAGATGTCATTATTACTGGCGTGCCATCAGCAAATTACAAGTTCCCTACTGAAGCTGTCAAGGATGGTGCAATTTGTGTTAATTTCTCAACTGAAAAGAATTTTAGTACGGACGTGAAAACAAAGGCTTCGCTTTATGTTGCGTCAGTTGGAAAGGTAACCATTACAATGTTAATGCGAAATCTTTTACGACTTATCGGCAATAAATCTGGCAAAACATCCAGTTTATAATTTATTATATATATTATTATATCTTTTTTTTTTTTTTTTTTTTTGGTTTTTGTAATTAAGTTTAGTTGGGCGTTATCAGAGAGATGAAGAGCGGGATGTACAAATGGGATTCAAAAAGTTTGTAATTAGTTATTATAGACAGACAACACATTTATATTTACATAAACTTGCCGATTTTGATCATTTATTCTATACTTTAACTCCTCGGTTAAACAATACTAAAGTGTTGGTAGATTATAAGTAAAACCCTGCTGAGTTTCTTGAGCAGCGGACCACAACGTTTGATCAAACGACGTCCAGTCAAAAACTGACGGATCAAAAGGATCATGGCCAACATTGGTCTCGTTCCAAAATCGAGCAACCACTGAATCATCACCTGAATTGATACCATCAAGCAATGCAGCAAGATTTATAGACGATTCTTCTTGTGCTATATCAAATTGCTTAGGTGTCTGTCGAGGAGTCAAATATGATAAAGATGGTTCATTAATAAGGGCAGTCACCGGGACTAATGAATTATTATCATTCTGACAATCATCAACGTCGGAAGACTCTCGAAGAGATACAACGCGTTTGGCAACTTCAGTAAACACCTCAACTACTTTGGCCAGCCTTTGAACCGGATCCGGCATACCGCTTAAACTATTCAAAAGTCCGCTAATCACTTTCATCAGTCGCAAGTCTTCCTCACACGCGGTCCTAATCACCGAACCGAACAATTCAAAAAATGGAGCAAATGGTAGAAACAAAAGCGACCAGCCAATTATTTCCTCAGATTGAAACCTGCTTCTTTGAGCCATCAAACCTTCTTGAATAACAAGAATAGCTTTTCTGGCACTTGAAAGAGCTAAATCCGATGAATTCTGTAGGCCTTCAGAAGTTTTAATCATTCCTGTTTTCTCTGCCTCATCCGGCACACCTCGACTGATCCGATGAATCATGCACATGCAGACCCAGTACATAAACTCACACCCTGAGATCATGGTAAAATATATAATACTATCATACATCCAAGGCTCTATTATTGATTGCTGTATCTCAGCCCAAGTTTTCGTTAAATCTGCATGTAACTCCCGAATCGCTTTCCATGTTTCACTAGGAGATTGCTTAAGGCCATGTGCAGAATATAGACGAACGTATATAGCGTCATAAACCTCGATAATACGTAAACTTGCATTGCATTTGCCTAAGCCAACAATCCTTCGACGTTTGAGCTCGATATCACCATTATCATACGAGCCATCATATTCAGGCTCGTGTGGGTGTAATTGACGTTCGACGTCACAGTCGTAAGAAGGAAGAGAAGACGCTCTACCAAAGCTTAGTGCCAGTGTTTTCTCTGTCATATAAATCATCCAGAATACGCATCGCCGTTCCTGAATTTCAGTTTCCGTAAGAGATCTTTCAAAGTGATATGCGCTTTTTCGGTGTAACCCTAGAGTCTGAGCCAGTCTTGCAGCTTGTGTGATGAACATCCAACATAAGCCCGGGTGCATGACCGTATAAGAGGCGACCGAAGCAGTAAATAAAGTTTGAATATTAAGAAAATTAGCAGTAATAAAAACAGATGGATATTTTAGTACTAGCCAAACATTTTGAAAAAGCCGATTTCTCATATGCTCATCACCTGGCTGTTGATTATACTCTGGCCAGGTAAGAGCTCGTACCATCATAAAACTTGCACAGACAACTTTTTGTACGTAATTTGGATCTTTTGAAGCTCGATATACATCATTTTTGATCATGTGAGCAAAAGAAAACGAGCTAACTTGCTGGAAAGGCAGAATATATTTTATATAGTCTTGGTTATTAGCAAAATTTTAAAAAAAAAAAAATTTGATCCAATCCTAATTATCTATACATACATTCCATCAATTCTATCCCTCTTTCTTCAGGTGGCAAATATATTTCAACTTCGGTAAATTTTCTGGAGTCTAACCAATTGTCAGGTAAGAATATGGATCCTATGTAGTCTAATGATGCCATAAACAAGTTCCGAGCACAGGGAGATTCAATTGCCCAAAGTTCTGATGGTTGATCAGCCTCTAAGTCTCCTCTTTTTTTTAAATATGGGTCCTCATGAAGTGACTTGAGTAATAATTGTGCTTCGATTGACATTGACAGAAAGGAAGATTTTCCGAGATATTGAAGTTGGCCCTTCACGTTTGTTACTAACGAACTCAGTAGTTCTACCTTTGATACTTTTTCCTTGTCCGTTGATTGCGGTATAAGAATAGCATCGTTGATATGTTTAGGTATATTGGAATTGACTGGTGGGAAAGATAAAACTGCTGAACTGACAGGCTCGGGTATGTGAGATTTACTTGAAGCTGAGGAGTGAAAAGAAGATGACTCGTTCATGGAAGATGAAAGTTGCTTCTCTTGCATTTGAACCAATAGCTCAGTTACTCGATCAAGCTGATTCTGCATCCGGTTTATTTGCGCCTTAAGATCATCATCACTATTTTGTCTTAGACGTGTGCTTGAACAAAACTGACTGAAAACCTACCTGCCCGAATTCCTTCGCTTCCTCTTGCGTTGATCCGGCATTTCTCGAGTACATTGCACCTTCTTTAACAAGCAATTGCCACATGGGTTCTTTTTGTCACACTTGATCTATTGACATGGTTATTATGCTCAATTGGAAAAGCCAAAATGTCATAAAAAAACATACTTTCTTAATTCTGCATGTGTCACACTATAAGGCACCATTAATACCAAACTCATTTCACTTCACACGAAAACTTGACATACTGCTCTAATAAGATCGTCCTCTTCCAAATTCTCATCTTCGACCAGCACGGACTTATCTGATAACGGAGTCTGTAACTGCTGCTGCTCGAGCATTGCGCAAAAATGTGGCACTTAAAATTTACTCGTCTTGTTTAGTAAGACAGGAGTGACGGTTATTGAAGTAAGAACAAAGCACCACATTTAGGTACGACGTAGGAGCTCATGACGATGGAAATACAAACAATACTCGATTTAATTGTTTTCTGAGCCGCATACGAGCGTCGGCGATGCGGTGGTCGATCGCCGAGCCGCCGAGCCGCCACAATTAGCGTGCATGTCAGAGATACGAAGTTGCTATATAGCCGCAGTATATACCTGCTTGGTCAGTGAAAATTTGTCATTGCAAGTCATTTCATAAAACAAGTGCATTTATACGATTAGTACAAGAACACATCCCACTTTACTGCTATAAGCAGCGATATAGTTATTGAATGTGCGGCTCATTAGTAAGCGAATATTTGTTGTTCGTATTCGTATAGTCAACACGTGACTTTACATTTGTAGCAGGATACGAGACCCTTGCTTTGTACAGGTAATTTACTTGGTCAGGGTAACTACTTTTACGCTATATCTAAATAGGAAATACGATGACTATACGATAGTCCACCCCTGCTGGCAATATTGACCTAAATGACCCTTATTTGCATTGCCAGTACTAAACTTTTTTTGAAAATTAAAATTTGTATTAATGTTTGGATGTTATACATCCGACGGTTTGTCAGAATAAAGTAGATATGTAGATTCCAGGAGCAGAAAGCGGGATAGTGTGCACTACGCGGTGAAAGTACAGCGAATTTTGAGTTTTCATGACAGGCCTCCGCTGTTTTTGAAAAAAACATGTAGAGCCCGTTGCCAGACGAAAGATTGCAGTTGCTTGACTATTAATGTATCATCTTTTGTATACTTGTGTATAACGTAGGCTTTGATCGTAAAATTAATAAAAAATTAAGTCGGTATGGCTGGCTATTAAGCAATGGACCGTGCTTGGGGGGTTGTTCAGGTCTGCTTTCATACTGGTCTTGGCATTTAGAGCTGCGGAGGCCAGTATAAAAGGAGCAAAGTCTGCAATATCTAATTGCCGAAACTAATATTTCTTCTTTATTTTCAACACGATGCAAGTTGGAATTATGATTAATTGCTAAATATAATTCAGCAAAAGTGTCAAAATGTGAATAGTTGCAACATTATTTTCATTTTTCGCCATACTACATAATACACATTTAATGTTTTGAACGCAGCAATGTATATATTTAAATGCATATATACATATTGTATACGTGTCGACTCAATCAATGTATTATGTTATTGTTTCAAACAGAGTCATGACACGACTTGATGGTGGTTATACGCATTTCTATCGGTAACACAGTCGAAGAGGCGAACGATTATACGTGAACGACGTCCCAAAATGGATAAATTTTGCGGGCTGTCAATCTATATAAAGTATAATGCGCCATATATATGACGCTCAGGCAGTCTACGAAAACCACAAGCGGTAAAAATTTCCTGTGCTTATGCGTTTAATACGGTAAGTGTATACCATAGACATATCCAAGCCAGATAAGCAAGCCGTCAATCAATTGTCGCAGGTCAATCAAAACCCATCACGTTGGTGGCTTGCATTCGCTCAAATAAAAAGCCATCGTTCCCCCCCCCCTCCGCCTGACTTCTTGCCCGCATTGTACTTGAATAATGCACATACAGTCTCTAAGTGATTCACCACCCGCGCTTACATAATCACTTCAACGAAAATGAGACTTGCGAAAACGAGGTTCGGCTCTCCGACGAAAACGGATCCAGCGCACCACGTCTGCGTTCTGATTGGCCGGATAGCATAGAGAGATAAGCCTTATCTCGCCGAGCGGCGCCATGCCAGGCGGAGTCAGCGGGAGCAAAAGCCGGGTAAGACAATCCCTGTTTCGCCCGAAGCGGTTAGTGGCCAGATAGCGACCGACCCGCGGCCTGTTATCTCTACCAACGCCACCGGCCAATCTCTCAAACAGGACAGACAAGGCGCGAAAGCGACTCAGCAAACTAAAAAGACGCCTCCGTCGTCATCGAGTCAACCGCATTTCGCCCAGCTCAGGCCTTGCTCTTGACTTGTGCAAAACAAAACATAAAACATGTAATCGTTCAATTGCGAGTTTATTCATCATCAACCTTTTGTGGGGTTTTTGTGTTTTGGTGAAGCCCGCAGCTTCGTCTTTGTCGTCGAGCCAGCCGCCCGGTCGGGCTAGGGTTGGATCACCACCACCTCTTTGCTCAACAAGGTTTTTGAAATTTGTTTTTTCCCGCCGAGCCAGTCCAATCTGAGTTTTTTTTTTTTCTTGGTGCTCGACTCACCGCGAATCGAGTGACGGTTTTACTGCCTTAAAAACTCGTGCGTCCCTACTACTTTTTTCGTCGTCTGTTCTGTCGTCTGCTCTTTTTTTTCAAAACCGTGTTGATTTTTTTTTTGCTAGAAAAGGATTTGTATTTTCAGGATCAATGCCAGTCGAATTCAACAGTACGGAACCTACTGGGGGCGACTCTGTCACCACCAACCTCAACGTCTTCTACGACTTTGGTGATGTGGCATACGTTCTGGTATCCACATGCATGGTGTTCATCATGGTTCCTGGTCTGGGCTTCTTGTATTCCGGTCTTGCTCGGCGCAAATCAGCGCTGTCAATGATTTGGGCTTGTATGATGGGCGGTGCCGTAGCGATGTTTCAATGGTATTTTTGGGGGTATTCGCTAGCCTTTTCGCCGACAGCAACCAATGGCTACATTGGTAATCTCAGACACATCGGACTTCGTCTCGTTCTCGGTGCTCCACCAGCCGGGACACCTTTCATTCCCGAACTTTTGTTTTCTATGTATCAAGGAATGTTTTGCGCCGTCACGGTTGCCATCGTAATGGGCGCCGTGGCTGAGCGTGGCCGGCTTATGCCCGCCATGGTGTTTGGATTTATTTGGGCCACCATAGTTTATGCGCCGCTTGCCTGTTGGGTTTGGAATCCAAATGGATGGGCGTTTAAATGGGGTGTTTTAGACTATGCCGGTGGCGGTCCGGTCGAGATCGGTTCCGGTATTGCTGGCTTAGCCTATTCGTTTGTTTTGGGTCGCCGCCAAGATAAACTGCTGCTCAACTTTAGACCTCACAATGTTTCGCTAGTTACTCTCGGAACAATTCTTCTATGGTTCGGATGGCTTGGATTTAACGGTGGTTCTTCGTTCGGTGCAAATCTTCGTGCCATTTATGCGTCTTGGAACTCAAACTTGACTGCCATCTTTGGCGCAATTTCATGGTGCCTGATGGATTTCAGACTTGAAAGGAAATGGTCAACCGTAGCGATCTGCTCAGGGTTTATTTCTGGTCTTGTTGCTGCTACCCCTGCTTCAGGCTTCATCCCCATGTGGGCCTCAGTCATTTTGGGAATTGTGTCCGGAATCGTTTGCAATTTGGCTACTCAGGTGAAATACGTACTGAAGATTGATGATTCTCTCGATTTATTTGCTGAGCACGGTGTTGCTGGCATCATTGGTCTCATTTTTAACGCATTTTTCGCAGCAAACTATGTTATTGGCTTGGACGGCGTTTCATTGGAAGCTGAAGGTGGTTGGCTCAATCATAACTACAAGCAGTTGTACAAACAAGTTGTTTATGTTATTGCTTGCTGCGCTTACGTGTTTATCGTGACCGCTATTATCTGCTATGTTCTTAACAAGATCCCGGGTCTTAATCTTAGAGCTTCAGAAGAGGCTGAGATGCGGGGAATGGATGAGGATCAGATTGGTGAATTTGCTTATGACTATGTTGAAGTAAGAAGAGATTATCTTGCCTGGTCACATCCTACCACGACTGATGGAATTCCGGTTGAGCACTACCGCAATCAGCCCACTTTAATGCAACCTCAGTATGCTACCACAGTCAGCGGCTCAGAATCTAGGGATGCTTCAAGAGAAACGAGCAGTGCAGTAAGCACGGAAAAAGTTCAATGATTTTTTTTTCTTTTTTTTTTTTTTTTTTTGGGTTTCAACTCATCGGGTACCTTGCATCATTTTCTGTTTTTTTTTTGTAAATTCAGGATTTTTTTTTGTTTTATATTTTCATGTTATTATTTTTGTTGACACTTTGTATTTATTTTTCATGGGTTTAAAAAGGGTTATGTTATTTTTATTTTGTCAATTATTACCTACCTTTTATGCTTTTGGTTGGGGAGGTGCGAAATGTTTTTTTATTAGTTTTTTTTTTGGCGTTCTTGTATAATATAAGCTCATTGATCGACTTTATTATGTGTAATTATTTCATTAAAAATGATAGTATGTAAGATAAACAAACCGGAGAAGCAATTGTTTTACCTTTCGCCTGATCCAAATGCTATTCTCGACAATTTCCCAACTCCATTACTCCACGTTTTTAATGCCTTAAACCTGTTATCTTGCGAAGCCTGCTCGATCGCTTGCTTTTGCCTTTCCCTGCGTTCTGTGCCTACTGGTGCTTCTTCCGCACCCGTATCCGGGGCAACGTCAATATCCAAATTTCCAGTCACCTCATCAATCTTGCCTCGAATTTTCCCATCCAGGATCAGCATGACCAGCAGGTTTTCCATTTCGGGATTGGCAATGCCCAAAGTTGTTGCTAGGTATGTAAGATCGATCCTGGAATATGGTGCGATCAGGTTTACCACGAATTTTGCACGAAGTCGTTGCAACACGTCGTGTAAATAAAATTGAATAAACGAATCACTCATGATGCCACCGTTCGCACCTTCTTCGCCACCATTTTCCTGCAAAATTTTTTGAAAATCATGAATATCACTTCGTTGGTAAGCATCAACTAATGAGTTCATGGCAGCTATTTGAGGATTTGATTTGTATGGCTTGGTCTCTTGTGATTCAAACGGGTTAATATCCGTGTTTGATAACATGACAGCCAATACTAAATATTTTAATACCTGTATTCGTTGTAACGATCCAGCTTCATCATAATTTCTAAACGATTCAAAAAATGCTTCTCGTGCTTCTTCCCATCTTTTTTCGTTCATGTGCATTTTACCTCCGCATTCACGAATCACGCCCATGATTTTGGGATGTGGGATTGTAGACGTGATGCTGTTTGACCGGGCATACAGATCCTATTTGCCAAGATTAGTCGAGAGAAAGAAAAAAAAAATTGTAACTTTACCTTGAGCTTCTTGTTGTTTTTGGTTTGCGTATACATTTGAATCTCTAGGGCATATACTTCGAGAAGATAAGAACCTTTACTTTGATCATCACCACCTTTATCATCCTGGCATGCCTTATGTAGTACTTTTAAAATCTTGCTTAATCGTGCATATTCTTTTCGATCCAACCATAATTTTGCTAATTTTAAATTTGTTTTCAACCACAGCCTCTCATTCCGCGCTTCTTCTAATGCTTCCAACGTGACAGAGTAAAAAGTTTCCATGAACGATAAATCAGTACTGCCGATCGAAACGTAATCAAGAATGTTATTCAAACTTTTCTCTGAATAATTTTTGGTCACTGCAGATTTGGTATAGGTTAACAACTGCTTGTAATGTTTTAACGTTTTCGTTTGGTCGCCTCCTCGGTGAAACAATATCTTGACGATCTGTTTTAAAGCTTTAAACCCCCAATCTCCTTTCTCACTTTCCAATTCAACAACTCCCAAAAATTCATCAATTGCAGCATCCGGGTCATCTTCTTTTAATGCTTTTGCATTATAATATTTGTTTTCGATATCAATGTTGGAACCGTTTGATGCGACCTCATCGTCTTCGTATTCAAAGTCATACTAAAGATAAGCTCTATTAATACTCGTGACATGCCTGATTGTAATCCAAAAGATCCATACATTTTCCTCATCAGAGGCCATCATAAAATCGTCGTCATCCGACATGGTTGACAAATCTGATGTTTGTAAACAAGCTAGATTTGATATCTGCCGTTGTGGAAATCCAAATTTGGCGGATGATCCAAGTTAATTAGTTACGCACTTGGGAACTTTAAACGTTTGATGACCGAATGCAATCATGAAAACAAAAACAAATGCAAGAAAGTACAATTAATTACATACAATAACTCTCAATTTGATGTCTTCTTTATTTCCGACGATTTCCAAATTTTGTGAGACCTCAGAATCTACGATTATTCATCTCTCTGCCCAATTGCCTATAAACTAATGTTTTATGCGTTTTTTTTTTGAAAACATGTAAACAGCAATCATAGGAGTAGGTTCAATAGGCAAGTTTATTGCCCACTCGGTAAGGAAAAGTTACCCCGATGTTGAAATTGATTTGTTTATGAGCAATCAAGATGCGGTTAAAGAATTTAAATCAAATGGCAATCAAATAACCGCATTTTCAACTACGCATGGAACCACGAGCAAGTCTGAAAATTACAATTGCTTGTCAATCCAGGACAACGTTGAACCTGGTTCGTTTATTATCGTGGCAACAAAAGCCGGACAGGTCATTCAGGTTTTGGAAAAAATTAAATCTTTAGTGGTTGCGTCACCGAGCAGGATATTGTTGCTACAGAACGGACTGGGCATTATCAACCAGATAAATTCAAACATATGGCCAGAAGAAAGTACTCGTCCGCATATTCTTTATGGCATCAATACCCACGGCATTACATCAACAACCCGCAACTCGATTGAAATTAGAGGCCAGGGAAGTATCCGCTATGCCAACATTCCAAACCCCAAGCGACAAGATTCGCAAGCTCACAAGATTTCCCAGGTTTTGAGTAACATGACTCAGCTTGCGATTGCGAACGTGAGTTACGAAACATTTGTCGAAGAACAATTTTGCAAATTCGTGGTCAATTGTTGCATTAATCCGTTAACTGCTCTTTACGATTGTGATAACGGCCAAATCGTGGCCGTTGATCTGTTACGGCAAATCTGTCAATCAATAATCTCTGAGATCGTGGCCGTTAGTGATGGCCTGCCAGAATTGCAAGTCCTTCAACCTGAACAGCAAAAATTGCTCGTGCGTGATGAAAATTTAATGAAATCAGTAATTAACGTGGCTAAGCTCACGTCTCGAAACATGTCATCCATGAGGGCAGACGTGATTCAAGGCAGGCAAACGGAAATAGACCATCTCAATGGATTCGTTGCATCTTTAGCAAAAAATATCGGACGGCAGGCACCGGTTTGTGAGTTATTAACACTCATGATAAAAACTGCCGTGTTGCGACAAAAAGGTTGGGAATCAAAGGTAGCATAACTCGTGAAAAGATAATTAATTATGAGAAAAAAAAAACCATTAAATCAGACCAACTGAGACTCAGCAATCCAGATTAATTCCTTGTACAGATTAATAATATTTTCCACATTAAAATCCAAATCCAGTCGTGACAGTTGATTAATAGCATCTTGACCATTTTTAATTATCGCATGCAAAATTGGCGCAAGTAACTCATTCGACCTAGCTTTGTACTGATAACCATCTGTTACGCCAATCATGTATGCTTTCAATTGAGCAGCTTCTAGTTGTCTCATGGTCTTGGCCGGCTCATCCTGGACCATGGCGTCTGAGACTTGCGCCACAGCTAGCGCAACCTCTGTTCGATACGAAATGGAATCATGCTGCACCGTATAATCACCCCAATACCCATATTTGGCAAGGTACTTTGCCTTTGGATGATTTTCATTCCCCTGACAAACCAAATTTATAATCTCATTCGTGATATCAAGTTGGGTGTTTTGATTCTGGTCAAGAATGAATCCGTACTCGCATAACAGGAAAGAATTTGTATGAGGACCATACGAAAGAAAAATTTCTTCACCTGGCTCGTAAGACCTGCCAGTCTCGAGAATAAATTTCTGTGCTTTTGAAAATTTCTTAACCGGACTTGTATCAATAACATCAATTGTGCACTTTATACAAAAGACAAAAAGTTAATAAAAGAAATAAAAGTAAAAAAAGGTATGCCTTACATGATTGATATCGGTGTGATTGAGAAAGTCGACAAGTGGAGCTAAAGTCATGCAATCATCTGATGATGGTGCTTCCTCCATATGAAAATAAAGACATCGTGAGTTTACTATTCTCATTAGTCGATTAAAAGTCAAGCCTAAAAAAAAAAAGAAATCATACCACACATCCATGCCCACAAAAACTGGTTTAGATCATCAACATTGGCAAAGATTGATCTTACCGTTTGAAAATCGTTGTTAAATTGCTTGATCATCCGTTGCGCATGTTGTAACGTCGTATTAGGTAACAGTGGTAATAAATTTTTTGAATTTTCTTCTTGCAATACATGCCATACTAAAGGCACTGATTTGAAGTCCTGCAGTCTGGGCAACACATCGATAAACAATGCCCATTCGGCTTGCTCGCCTTGATCATGCAACTTAGCTTCTTGGTACAAATAATATGCTAAAAGTTGATGCGAGGATAATGAATTCAACGCATTCCTATGCACGCTTGAAATTCTTAACTCGGTTTTATCGGTCTTGACCCGTTTGGTCAGATTTTTGGCAAGCGTTTTCTTCACGGTCGTTATGGGCAAATGAGGTTGAAACAATTTTAGCGCCACGCTAATATCAGATTTTATCAATTCAGTCAGTTTCTGCCTAACCGTGCGAGGATTTAAAAGTGCGTCAACAGGGAACTGGATTATTGGTTCTTGACTGGCAACCTTGCTAACGGCCACGACGCCGATGCCTCGTCCGGGAATGGCGCGTGCGGTGATGGCATTTGAAATAATGACCCCCCGAGATTCAAGCCATTTGACAAGACGATCCAATTTTTCATTAGGTTCTGACATTATTTGAAATTCAATTGACAATGCATTTCTGGCTTGGTTTTTTTTTTTGGGCGAAAAAAGAAATGTTGTATTATTATTATATGGTTAACTAAATGTTATTTGACTTTTTGACTTTTCTCGCAAATCATCGGGTAAGGTGAACGAATACTCTCTTTTGTTAACTTGTTCCCGGCGCGCCCAACGATTTACCGAAACAGGCATTGCAAATATCCAAATGAACCATGCGACCAACGGCGGTGCGACTTGACGTGCACAAGATTTTGCAGCACGCTCATTTAAGTATTCCTGGTCATGCGGCAGATTACGTTCGCGTGGGTCATGTTCAGGATGCCATCGTTCGCCAATTTCTCGATTTCAAAAAATCATCATCGTCATCGTTATCAGGCCAGCCGCGGCCGATAGTGCTTACCATGGAGTTCACGCCGGTTTATACGTTTGGTAGGCGGCAGATTCATAATGAAGAATCTGTTGGTAAGATTGCACAATTAAAACGGATTGCACCTGAAGCGCAGGCAGTGTACGCGCAACGGGGTGGCCAGACCACGTTTCATGGACCGGGCCAGCTGGTGGCATACCCCATTATTGACATTACCAATTATAATGTAAACAATGCAACTTTTCATGTCACGTATTTTTATAGTTTTGCGGTTGAGTGCGCTAATAAGTTTAATAGCTTACTTCAAAATGTTATGTTCGAAAATTGGAACAGGCGGCTATCGAATTACTGGCCCTGTACGGCTTGCAAGCCAAGACAACCGAAAACACTGGTGTTTGGTTATCCAATCATGAAAAAATTGCATCTATCGGTGTTCACTTACGCAGGCACGTTACCTCGCACGGCATCGCAATCAACGCGACCACAGACCTGGCATATTTCGCAAACATCGTCGCTTGCGGCTTGCCGTTCTCGAAACCGGCATCGATATCAAGTCATGCTCCTGATGCTTGGAACAACATGATAACGCATGCGCCAGGTCATGATGGCCTGCGTCACCTGTCGAATCAATTTGTAAATATTTTTGCGCAACATCTGGGATTCGATGGCATAGAAATTGTAGATTACGCAAATATAAAAAATCAGTTCGGTGAGATATAAATTGTCTTGCAATAGATTAAAATTGTAATTATGTATTAATAGCTTATAATTTAAATAATACAAATGCAGAACAATAAAACGCCGTAAAAAAAGAACGCATTGATGTTTTTATTTTTTTTCCCTCTTAGTTCATGGAACGGACCGATTATTTAAAACAACCATAATTCCTAATCCAATCGTAACAATCGTCATTGCCGATATCAATGGCGCAAATAAATGAGCAAGAGTAACATGATGTGTAACTAAACCTTCACGAATTGGTAAGTTATCAGCAGCATTTGTAGTAATAGTAATAGAAGAAGACGAAGACTGAGACAATGTTAACGATGGCTTTCCGGCTTGCGATTTGAAAATTTCAGATCTGCGTGACCGAATTCGTCTCGAAAACGGAGGTTTATCATCTGCACGGTCGTCTTCATGTCTTGCCATTTTAAATTCTTCTGGTGTTAATGTCGCCGTTCGAGTGAAAATTTGAGGCGAGTCCGGTGCCGGCCGGTCATCCCGTTCAACAGCCGGGCTGCGAGAACGAGAACGAGAGCGAGACTTGCTTCCGTGGATTTCATTATTTGCCTGATCAATATCCTGTTGATCAACGTTATCATGACCATCATCAAAAATTTCAATGCCACTATGAGCTCGCAATTCGGAAATAAGATGTTTTAAGGCCCGTGCATTATTTTCCGCTGCTTTTTCGGCTTTTAAAGCTCGAGATTCCCACATGATTGCATCACGTCGGGCCAAATCCAACTGACCTAAAACATCGTCCTCATCAATTCCGTCAGATTGACTACGCCTGCGGCGGCGTTCTTCGCTCCGCATCAACACAACCGTATCTGCTGCTGTGCTCTGAGAATCATCAAATTCAAGTTCACCCACGTCCTGGTTAGATTCTTTAAACTCATCAATTGCTTGCTCTCTTTCTAATTCGAGTTCCCGTTGTGCTAGCGTCAGTTTTGCTTCAACTTCTTGCCTAGCTGAAGATTCATGATTTAATCGCTCTTCAAGCTCGGCAATTTTGTAATCAAACTCTGTAATCTGTTGTTCTGCCGCTTGAAGCGACACCGTGACGGCAAGTAATTTTTGTTCGGCTGCTGTCACAAACGCCGAGTTGATATCTGCTTGATGAACATCGTCTGCTAAGGGGGCTACTAAATGTTCCAGATCATTAGATTCAGGCTCTGATAGAACTGAAGACAACGTTCCAGCAGAAGCAGCAACAGCAATCTTGGCAGCTTCAGCAACCGATTCAGCCTGTGCTTGTGTCATGGATTCAAAAGCTTGAGTTGCACGGTCAAGCTCGATTGCTTGCGATTTTGCAAATTGTACTTCTGTATCTAGCTTTCTCAAAATCATGTCAAGAGAAATGGGACCTTTAGTATTTACGCCATGTGGTGCCAGAATGCGAGATATGATTCGATGTCGCGATAACTTGCCCGCGCCACCACCACCTGTGCCTGCAATCACGGATGCGGTAATTGTGTTTCCAGCCCCATTATGACTGCCAGCCAAATTTGCAGAGGGATCAATATCTGCAAATGATAAACTGATTGGTCCGTTGTGAATACCATTGGTTCCGGGCTGAAATGTTCCACCACCGAATCCAACCTTATCAACTCGGGCAGCCACCTTGTTATGTGACACACCTTTTGTATCCTCGGCCGAGATGTCAATTCCTAATTCCAAAATATCATTTGCCTTTAATTCGTATGGTTCACTCTCACTATCTTCAGGTAGCAACCTGTTTCCGTTGATGAACGTGCCATTAGCACTTTTAATATCTCTGATCCACACTTGCCCGGTGGCCTTGTCTGCCCATATTTCAGCATGTTGCCGACTTAGTACTCTTGAATTGAAATAACCATTATCCGGCGTAGGTTGTGTTTTTGAATTGACTTGACGCCCTAGCGACAACGTGTTGGGGAAAAATGGTAACTTGATGCATTTTTGAGTAAAAGTGTCATTTAATGACGACAAGAAAATATAAATTGATTCGTTAGATGAATTCTGCCGTTGCTGCTGTTGATGATTTTTTAATGAAAAACCGATTGACGACCGATGAAATGAATTATGGCCTTCTCGTGGTTCTATAATAATCGTGTAAGTAACAACCCAAACGCAGACTTTCCAAAGGAAGGGGAAAAAAATACAGATGCTTACTCTTTTTAATTACAGGTCGGCGTTCTGGAAGGTTAATCGTTGAAGCTACCATGAAAGTTAATATATAAACGAATTATCGCCAAATTTTTTTTTTATTTTCGTTTCTCACCATCGGAAAACCCATAGTCTGACTTCGATGAGGATTTGCCACTGAATGTTGTGACCGCATTTGCTTGTCCGAGGTTTAAATCTACCATAACCGATTCTTGCGTGTATGGTGGTGGCAGGCCGGAAGGATCAACATCACTTATGCCTGGTGAATCATGTTTGATTGTCCTTGAGTCATCATCTTCGTCAAAGCTATTGTTCGATATTTCAACTGCCTGCTCAGGCACATGCTGATACGTCAAATGCGTTGATGATGAAGTCGAAGAAGACTGAATTGAAGATGACGATGGTGGAGGTGATGGCGGAGGTGAGGAACTCCGCATGTGATTTGAACTTGGTGCTGATAATGGAACCGCAACGGCAGCCATGCGAGAAAACAATAAAAAAAAGTATCAAATTTTACTGAATAGAACAAATTCGGACAACTCTGTGTTTGTACCAAAAAAAAAAAAATGAAAAAAAAAAGAACTAAAACCGAGAACAAAAAAACTCCTTTTGTATTAACTGAAGTATCAATAAATTCAAACCATTTAGAATGTTGACACGAATAGAAAATTATCTGATATTAAAAGCCCAATTAATTTCTTAACTAGAAAGCATTAATAACCAAATTTTTTGTTTTTTTAAGTCTTTCTCACTCAATTTCTGAAAAGATGGAAATGATCTCAAAAACTGGCAAGAAAAAAGTATTGTTGGGTTGACAATGCAAAGCAAGATCGACAAGTACGTAAAAAGTTTATGATCATAAAATTATTTTTTAAAATAATTTATATTTACTTCCTTTTCTTTGTGCCAGTGGTAAAATGAAAACTCTTGTCAATAATCGATTTGTGAAACGCTATGGCATGCCCCGATTGATGTTAAAACGTGGAATGCGCGCATCGGTACCACGTTTACAGTGCCCGAATATTTCAGCATCACAGTTAACTGCACTAATAAAATTATATTAAATAAAATAAATAATACAAAATAAAAAGGGCTCTTTAAATTATATATAAATTATAAAACCAGTTCTCAATATTAAATGAGTGTTTAAATTTAAGCAATAATTAAATTTCTTTCTACTAGTCTGTTGCGCTTCAGGGCAATAGCTGTTACGTGACCTTATGGGTACTTACTGGCTTGTTGGTACAACTCGGCCAACAAAAACAGCTAAGGAAATTTGCAATATAAAAAATGTAGGGATATGATGTGCAAAATATGTATATATACACGTGATCGATAAGAAACGAGTTTAGTTTACCGTTGCAATTGTTTTCAAGTATACTTGTGTTATTCCATAGCGCACCACTAAATTGCTTTTGTGAGCTTTAAAGCATTTCTTAATAATTTATTTTTGCACATTTTAATATGCTGCAAAAATTAATTATACCTAATTAAAACAAGGTGTGGTGTGCGTGGAAATAAAAACTTGTACGACGCACCAAAAAAATTAATTGAAATAACTATAGTTTAATATATACATATAGGCCCGCTGCTTTAGATAACTTGCCTGGTTTAAACGAGTGCGATAAGTTTGATTAAAATAATATACCTGAACTTGAAAGGAAAAAAAAACATCAGTTCTTCTTGATCTGGTCTCCAAAGTTGTGATGTGATATCCGGGCGGACTGAATGGCCTGCAACCGAAGAAGTTCCATTCGGTACCGATACTTGTCAAGTCCATCATCGGATCGAATGACTAAGAAAAGCAGAAACAAAGTTAGAAACCGAAACAAGCATCCATGTTTTCCACACATCATTAACACCATACCTGAACCAACAGACATGAACAGACTAAAGATTAAAAAAAAAAAAAAAATTAGTAACACTGATTCGGCATACATTGTAGCCAAAAAAATGGCACACACCCAAACGTTGCTGCTGAACCAAGCATGTATTGACCCAAGCTTCTCATAAATCCGTTAGGTCCCGGACCGTATCTAATTAACGTAAAGCCGCCTAATGAAGCAGTTAGCACTCCACTGAAAGAACTTCACATACAATTTATTTTCTGTATTTTCAAGCGCAGAAAAAAAAGGAAAAAAAAAAAATAGAGAAAATACCAAATAAAAAGCCAACCACGATACCAACCGAGGTCTTTAATGGCAGTAGAAATCAAAACGAAACTCATGGTCAGCACTTCCTCTCAAAGGCCTGATATTTTTTTAAAAAAAAAAAGAGCAGCATACACCCATAACAGCACCCATTTTAAACTTCTCCCATGCTGATGGTTGACCGCCTGGTCCATAAACTCCTGCTGGTGGTGGCATTTTTTTGGGCAATTGTAGATGTTTTTGTAGCTAGTGAAAATAAAAATTGTAGATTTAACGAGACAAAATACCGGAAAGCTTAGTCACAAATGACTCATTGAAACTTACCTGCCAAATTAAGTTTACATCCCTGTTTTTTTTTATATAAGGGGCATAAACGATGCTTATGTTGCAAACGATTTGTTTTGGAAGAATTTGGAGTGCATGGAAATGGTAAGAACATGCGACAAAGCGCCATGTAAAATCATTTTTGTACGTTAAAAGGCTATAGGAAAGCCAAAAAAACCCATGCAATAAACACACTAGAAAGAGATCTTTGCCATTGGATAAATGGGATTGTTTTATTGATGCGATTGTGGAATGTCGTGGTAAGGTTGATAAGGTATAATAACTACTGGATTATTAAGGGACTAATGTCAAGCAGGGTCAGCAGGCAGTCTTGGATGTTAAACGATCGTTTGCATTTGATCATTTGCCGGTTGACTATGGAACTTTGTCCGAAACTCAAAACTCACAAAACGCCATTGATCGACTGGTATATGAATTGGCTCAGGTTATTTGGAAGGAAGGTGGCTTTTGATTCCAACTGCACAAAAAATCAAGGATTCGCACACTTACTTCTGTTAAGATGATGCCCGGAAAAGGAAGGGTGTCAAAACGAATACAGATGCAAGAGAAGCTTGGTGACAATGACAGCGGGGAAAAATAAAATTTAGACATTACATTAGATATAAATGTCAAAGCCTTCTAGTCATTCGACCTAATGTTGAAGAGAAAAGGCTGTATTTGACGAAACTTCATGAGTATCATCCGCCATATCAGAATCACAGCGTGTCATGGGAGGTGGTACAATATATAGAGAAGCTAGCAGGTATTGGTGGAAGCACGATAGAGCTTCTACAAGACATGCGGAAATTGAAGATACCCGGATCATCGGATGCAAACCATAGGCAGGTGTATTATCAATGGCAGAAGGTGGAACTCGCATCTTTGAATGCTGCATCAAGATCCGGTGATCTCTATTAAGCTGCTGCTTGAGAAGCACAGCGACAAGATTGACGTATCCGAATGTACCGCGAGAATGAAATATGGTTTAGCAATATACCTACGTGAAGCCGTAAAAGCCTTCGCATCGACCCCGGCCCCGACCCCGATCCATCTCAATTTGATTGGTCTGGACTAGATGCCTGTGCCGAAAATGAGATGCTCGCTGAAGGATTCGTGTTAATCCTGCATTATGAGTAGCGTGCAAATGATATTCGGTACTTTGTTGCGAAATTTCTTCAGTGCAAGAAGATAAATGAGCTTGTACAAGTTGCAGGGAACATTCGGGCATTTAAGGGAAGGAGAACGAAATCAATTACATGGGGACTGAATGGCTCGGTACAAGCTTCTAATTGTAACTAATGTATATAGATAAATATATTGGTAAATCATAGATGTACAAAATTCCTTGAGCGTTTGATATAACAATTTGCATTGCAGATTTGTCGACTCCCAATTGCAATCTTACACAAGATCCTTCATCTTAAATTTTGACTGCAGCAAGTTCTTTACCGACTTCATGTCATGCTCATCTTTTGCAGCAATCAGCAGATCATCCTGTAACAAAGATGGAAACTGCTACCGACTTGAGGCTAAGTCATAACATCACAGTGCATGTTGTTGATGATCATGAGCCCAGAATGCATATCACGATCCAAGTGATGTCAGTGGAAAAGTGGTAAAGTGAAGAAGCGAATAAGCGGAAAAGTGAAGAGATGGAGATATTAAAGATACAAGTATGGGTATTTTGTATTCATCGTATCAATAAGTAATAAGTCTTTTGCTTATCATTCATAAACTATCGTTTCAATTATTACCGTGTCGTCTTCATACCGTTCTATACCGTTCTATTTTATCGTTCCACCGTCATCGTTACACATCCACATAAATTCCGACTAGGATAGGAACGCCAGTATCTGTTTTCTTGTAGTAAAGACATTGCACTTTTGGTGCAACCCATCACTTTGTCCTTGTGTTTTTGCGACATCGGTTTGGCTCCTTTGACTTCGCTCGTAGACGGTTTGTTTAGCGAGATCACTTTATTATTCGCAATATAACCACCTCCAAATGGAACGAGGGTCATTGTAGTTTCGTTATTGTCATCCCTCCCTGAAACAAAAGAAATCAACGCTAGGGCATCATCAGAAGCGCCATCTCCGGGTGTCTATTGCGCCCCTCGATACGACTCATCTCTGTCCGACATGTGTTCAGTCCAAGGGGGTTGCTCTTCAGCAACGTGCTCGTTGTCTTCAGATTGGTGGGTCTGTTCCTGTTCAGTTATGACCTGAGGCCATTACTACGGCCACTTATCTTTTAAAGCGCACGCCGTCCCGACCTGTCCAACGCAACACGACGTACTCTCGTTGGTTTGGACTTATGCCGCCCTCCAACCACTTTCGTATCTCTGGCTGTGCTGCCTATCCGCTTGTACCTTCCGTTCTCCGCGATGGTAAGTTTGCTCCAGTTTCGCGTAGTTATGTGATGGCGGATTATGACGCCTCTCATAAGTACTATCATTTGTTTGACCCTGTCATTTCGAAAGTGGTGGTACCCTCTCAGGTGCGCTTTGATGAAACGACCGATGGGAACGTTGATCTCTCACAGTTCCACAATCTTGGGCAAACCATTTCAACCCTAATCCACACAATCATATCGGACATTCAACTAAAGTTAACAAAAACTTATTATTCACTTTGCAGACAAAGTGCCACCCAATGTCAACGACACGGTCACGTTTCTGTTAACGCGACAAGACCGTAAACAAAAACAAACAAAAGTAACCAAAATAGATTACACAATTCAAAAGCAAAAGTACAATGAATTCAAGTTATAACTACAGTTTGCAAGGATGCGTGTCTTCATTACGGGCTAGCACTGAGTTGGTATGAATTTTTTAACTACCTGTTTTATTTACTTTGAAATTGACCAATGCTCATGTTCTAGCTCGGTTCTTCAATCGCGTCCTTGGACTCCGGCGTGAACGATTTCCCAAGAATGAAATCTGTCTTAAAAGCTGACAGAGTAAGAATTTGATTACGTTATAAATGGTTTTTTTTTTTTAATTAAAATTAATCGCATGAAAAAATAGGTATTTGAAGTCGTACCCGAATCAGAAGTCAACGCTGTCAAGGCCTCACTGGCTGGTGAAGTTGAGCCTCAAATTATTGATTTACTGCGACGAGCTGAAACCGCGATTTCAAGACTTGAACGACGGCATAAAAATTTAGTTTCAAAAGTATGTTACTAACCTTGTGAAAATTTTTTGGCATTGCTAATTGTATATTTTATTTGTTTTTTTTTTCAGGCTGAGTTGCAAGAGGTGCGGTTGCAACGGCAACCTGCCGCGATAACCACGGATGCGAGCGAATTACAGAATTTAGAAACATGGCGAAAGTTACAACAACGACGGCAAAGATTAGAGTATTCCTTGTCACGACTAAACCTCACTGTCGAACAAAAGGTAAAACCTCTTTCCCTTCTCCAAAAAAAAAAAATAAAATAAAATAAACTTGCATGCAATGGCAACTAACAACTCATAAGAAACGACAATTACGAATTATATAGTATAATATATCAGCATAAATTAATGATATGCATTATTTCCAATTCATTGCAATTTCTAGTTTCCTTAATGCCTGGCCTATGTTTAATTCCAACACGTTTAGCTTTGATGTTAACGCCATTAACCCAGGATCAAAACTTTGCACGGTGATTCGTTCCAAACTTTTGACCGGTTGTCCCTTATATTGAAACAAGTTTGACGCGTCTTGCGGTTTCCTTCGATTTAAAAATCCACTAAACCATGATGCTGTGCTTGAAGTGGATATTGCTGAAACGTTACTGTTGACCGAACTTGTCGTGCTCAGGTTCGAACTTACCCTTCGAAGTCTGTTTGAGGAAGACGCGGTCGTATTATCATTACCAATAGCAGCGGTGGGAATGGTTGTAGTGGTGGAAGATGACGGGAACCGAGACGATACTGAACCTCCTTGTCCGACCATCGGAACGACAGATTTGGACGAACCCATCCTGAAAAATGACGGTGCACTACTCCTAAATGATCGTGAAGAAATTGATGATGCACTCGATTGCTGCTGCTGCTGTTGTTGTTGTTGTTGTTGCTGGCCATCAATAAATTGCAACGTGCGCACGTCAGCAATCACGCCAGATTCAGACACGGTCAAATCCAACGCCACATTGTCGGGCCATTCCGGAGTGAAAAACGAAGGTTCAATAGCCACGTAAGGGAACTGAAATGCTGGTGACACGTTTCGAACCGATAAATGAGCATACCGAATGTTCGATAGCAACTTGCGCAGTTGGGTCAGCACGATGGCTGGCTCAATAAATTCCATGCCTGAAGCCACGCGCAAGCATACGGTCAGGAAATTATGACAATCTGCCAATTGAGCCAACTTGTAAGATTTGCCATCTGTTAATGCAACGTTGACCACCTGGCCTTTGTTTAAACTTGACAATTTGATGTGAATGTCCTTTCACGTTCCATGGTTAGAAACACTTTTATTTTTGTTGAAAACTTGCGCCAACGCCATTACTTACTGCCTTGACAATATCTTGGCCGACCCGAAGAACAAACCCTTTCAAGGCTTCTGATCGATTTGAAGATAACACCAAGGTCGAACCAGGTTGGTCTGGACTCAGTAACCGGATGCAATCGTTGATGCCGTCACCTAATGACCTGATCGTGGATGACAAATCGTTCAGCAACCATGCAAGTTCTAAGATCTATAAGAGGCTCGGTAAAAAATTCAAATGTCAGAATATGTGGTCAAGTGTTTTGCAAGTTGGTGGTTACCGTACGGATACTTTGTGCTCCTCATTTAATGACGTTGATGCATCTTGAACAGGGAACACTGCTGTCGTCATTTCCGACACTACACTTCTTGGCCCGTAGATTTATATATATGTGAGTGAAAATAAAAATATAAATATAAATAAAAAATATGCTCGTGATTTAGTTGTAATATGAAAGAATTATCTTATATCGTGCTGATAACTAACAATATTTATTAATCACTTAATAAAGTGCAAAATGGGGGCCGAGCTTAATTTAACACTTTACATAGTCATCGCGATAGATCAATCAGGCCATTGATTTGTTTCCCGCTCTACTTCGCTACGCAAATTAAAAAAAAAAAAAAAAAAATGGGGCTGCAATTTGGCTTGCAAAGAACAACTGTGGCAGCCAAAACATTGATACGGCATTATGCTTCATCAAGTTCATCATCAACGAAAGTGCAAGGAAACTATTCCGGTCATGTTCCCACGAGCTTGTTTCAGAAGCTATTTCTCGCTGCCGGATCAGGCATTTACTCATTTTTTGATCCCACTCGGGCAGGTATATACTTTTCAGGATATGATTTTTTTTTTTTTTTTTTTTTGAGCACTGCATAAATAACAAGATTCAGATTTAATTGCCGTATTGGGTGAAACCACGGCGGCGCCGTTGCTAATGAATCGTCTTCGTGATATAATGTTATCTGATCCAACCGGCAGAAAAATCTTACGAGAAAAGCCTCGGATTACTTCAAAATCAATCAACATTAACAAATTAAAAAATTTCCCCGAAAATACGCTGGGTCGGGTTTATGCTGATTGGTTGGAACGGGAAGGCGTGTCACCCGATACCAGAGATGCGGTAAGCTAACCCGTCTTGTTTTTGTTTTATTTTGGTTAATGGTTATGGCTTAAATTTTTTTTTTGCTGAATGGTTGCAGGTGCGGTATATTGACGACGCCGAATGCGCATACGTCATGCAACGATACCGAGAATGTCATGATTTTTACCATGCCATCACGGGCCTGCCGATTATTATTGAAGGTGAAATCTCCTTAAAAATGTTTGAATTTGCAAACACGTTGATTCCAATGACCGGGATTGGTGCGATATTGGCACCATGGAGGTTAAAGCCAAGACAACGTGAACGGTTATGGACGATATATTTCCCCTGGGCCATTCGCAACGGTGCCAGTGCAAAGCCGTTACTTAACGTGTATTGGGAACAAATCTTGCATCGAAACGTGGATGAACTGAGGAACGAATTGGGCATCGAAAAGCCACCGGATTTGAGAACGTTAAGAAAGCAACGCATTAGTCGGCTTTAAACAACGAGACTATAATGTGAAAATAATGCAAATATTATTGTTAATATGGGGATAGTTTTTTTCTGGATAATATATATACATATTAAAACATGATAAGTCCTTTTTTTTTTATTTTTTTTTACAAGTCAAGATCATCATCATCTGAATCGTACGCGTTATATCGTCTAGTTTGATACTGTTTCCAATCATTAGCAAGGCCCGCACTAGCAGGAAAAAGTTTATACGTACGACAATTTTGGTCTCGTTCTGCTTGGTCTCTTGCTTTGAAATTTGATCCAGCAAGCTTATTAATTCGTCTTCATCCACGCGATTTTGAATCTGGCCTGTCCTGGCCATTTGAATCAACAAATCTTCGACCCTGCCCGACGTCCGGCGATGATTAGCTTCGTCAAAAAATCATGTTTTTAACTGCGTGCACCACCGTGCCATGAAGCAATTACTAACCCTTTAGCTTTTTGTTGCTTAACAATTCTAATTCTTGAAAGTCGTTCCCTGGCGGTTGGTGTTAAGATCTGAGCAATCTGGTTTACAAAATATTAGCTCCCTTCAGATATATATATATATTTTCAATTTGATTACCATGGCTGCTCTGGCATCGTCTTCACTTGCTCTACCAAATCACGATTAGCCTTCTTGCCATGTCAAAATCCATGAATTATTAATTAAAAAAAAAAATTTTTTCTTCAATAATTTGTGCTGCGTGGAGTAGGGGTAAACAACGTACTGTCTTGATGCGTCTGCAGCTTGAGCACCGTTGCCAGACGGCGATGCCGACGAGCTCGCACCACCGGCTTGTTGCTGTCGTTTCTGAAGTTCAGCTAATCTTGCTTGCCTGATTGCTTGTAATTCACTATCGTCCATTATTTAGTATTGGTATATGTATATCTTTCTATTTAAGAAAAAAAACAAATCGTCTTGTGACGGCACGTACATTTTAAATACAATCATTGTGCGAATAGCATCGCTTACATAATCTTAAAAGGGTTACCCGGGCTGCAGGCCAATTTGAAAGGAAAAAGTGTGGCGCCGGGTTTGTGTGGTGGCCACAAGACCTGGGCAAAAAAGTATATATATAAATAAATATATATGCACACGAACTGGTGGCCATTTTCGTATAAAGCAATTATTGATTTCGTTTCTTTTGATTTTATTTTATTTTATTTTATTTTTTTTTGACCGTTCTTGACTGGTTTCAATTTTTAAAGAGATTGCTATAAGTGACGATTGTGCGTTTGGGTTGATGATTGGCTTTGCTCATCACATGCCGGTTTAAACGAAAAATTTGCGCGACAATTATAACCACCTGGACTGGCTTGGTTTCGACAAGCAAGGACGATTCAAGGAATCAGTTTCTTTTAGGTTGCGTTCAGAGCGAAAGGGTAATACCTCAGCATATATATTATATATTATATATACACTTAAACCAAAAAAAAAAAAAAAAAAAAAAAAATAATAATAGACCGTCAAAATTACAGTCACGATTATTCATCGTACGGTTCCGGATCGGTCCGGCAGTGTCTACAAGACGCTGATCTCGAGGCTGACGCCGACGACGTCGCCCGCAACGGCAACGGCAACGGCAACGGCAACTGCAACGTCGTCATCCAAGACCTCGACAACGACAAGCGCGGCTGACATTAGTGATGACGGCAAGCTGCGGAGTGTTCATCATGCGCACGTGTCGACAACGACCAGGTCAAGGACGACGTCGGCCTCGTTGACGGTTGCCAAGACAGCACAGGAAGAGGTCGACATGTTGTCGTCCGAAGTTGCCGCGTTGTCAACCAAATTAATCTTATCAGTCGAGCGGCAGGCTGATTTGGAAGACGGCCTAGCCGCCACGCGGCATGAATTGGAATTGGCTCATGAACAAATTTTGAGCTTGCAAGCTTCGGAACGTAAATATCAAGACCTGGTAGCGCAGGGCATGCTGGTGGAAAAGCAAACGGTCGAGGTTGAGACCGAAGCGTTAATGAACAAGCTTATGGAAGAATCCAAGGCCCGGATTAAAGCCGAAACCGATCGACGAAATATTGAACAAGAAGTTGAAGACCTGACCCGGTCATTGTTTGAAGAAGCAAACAAGATGGTGGCCACGGAACGCAAGGATAACGCGCAACTGGAACATCGCAACAAGCAATTGGAAACAATCATTACCGAAAAAGATAACCTGTTGATATCATTGCAAGAACAATTGACCGCATTAAAGCAAGTGTTGCACGAAGTCACGGATGGGCAAGATAACTCGTCATCGGCATCGTCTTCCGAAGACACGACAACAACAACAATTACTACGGCCACGACTATGCTGTCGTCGTCACCGTCACCGGCAGCTGTCAAGCAAGATGATGATCCCGGGTCACCACAATCACAGGCATGAAAAATTGTATCCATGCATAAATAGGGAGAGGGGTTTAACGGGGTTTTTTATTATTATTTCCATTTTTTTGTTTTAATCAACTGGCGTTTTTTTTTAACAACTAAGAAAGCTTGCGACAAATTGCATGTAGAATAAATGTATGTAGTTGTTTGTATGTAATGTCTATGTACCACATGAATAACCATCAACATGACTTTTTTTTAAAAAAAAAAATAAGAAGTTCAATTATCTTTACACATTATCATCAAATATGCCATATTAATTAATTACATTGAAAAACTAAAGTCTACCAAAAAAAAAAAAGAAAAAAAAAGAGAACAAAGCAATCTAAAAGGTTTGGGTTTTTTCTGAAAAAACCACATGAAAAGGAAAAAAAAAAGAAAAAAAAATATAAAAAAGAAAAAAATGCTTCTATAATTTAGCCTGGGTTTGGTCAAGATTTCCAATCACGCCAGGTTCAACCGGTGTGGTGGAAGAATGACCGGATGACGAATAAGACAATGCTTGAGATTTTTCATCAGCATTGTATTCAGCAGCAGCAGCAGCAGCAGCAGCCACGACCGGCGCGGCTGCGATCTCTTCCGGCTTGGCTTCCAAATCAGACTTGTTTGCTTCAATCTCTGCAGTGATCCATCGTCTGAACAACGGTACTAATAATTGAGCGACCAAGATTTGTTCACCTTGGTATAACACTAAGGGAATGGAAACCAAGCCGACCTTGGATTGATCAGAATGGTACTGGGCATTAATAAGCGGCACGCCAAGGGCCACGGTTTTGGCAGCGCCGCATAACATGATGGACACCGTGTCTGGTCTTGAAAACTTGAACTTGTCCGGCAACGCGGGGAAGCGGGCGAGCAAGAAGCAAATGACGGTGAAAAAAAGGTAAAATGAAACGTTAAGAAAGCAAACCATGATGATTGACGCATGCGAAACAGATTTGAACGCGCCAGACGCGAACGAGTTTGAAAAAGATGACCAGATCAGGAGTAACAGACAAAACGAGCCAACCTTGGCCAGCTTAAATTTCGTCAACACGTACTTGACCTGAGAGGGGAACAAGAATTGCACGACCTGGCCAACAAACAAGGGAACAAACAGTGCCAACCCTAATTGCTTCATGACGTGAGCGTACAGGCCAGACAATGAGATGTCGTTTGTCGGGTTGCCATAGTGGAAACCGGTGTGCTTGCCGAGGTACATCTGCACCAGGGCCGGGGTCACGAACGCACCCAAGATGTTGCCGACCGAAACTTCGACCAGGGACAGGGATTCGTTGCCCTTTGACTCCCGGGTCATGACCACGTTGGACGACACCGTGGTGGGCGTGCAGCCGGTGATGATGATGCCGACCAGGATCCAGTCGTTGATGTTAGAATTGTGCGCCGCACGGACGGCGGCCGCGATGCCGAACGCGATGGAAGGCGTAATTAAGAACGAAATTACTTGAGTGACAACGTGAGCTTGCCAGTGAGCAGCTTGAGTGATTAGTTTTTGTCGGGGGATGTTCAATCCCGAGATTAAAAAGATGATGGCCACGGCACCGTATTCGATCGAGATGTCAGCCCGAATGTGGCCATGATTTTTGGCCACGTTGGGGAACTTGTAAGCCAATGCGATGAACACGCCCATGCCGATGATGAACCATTCTGAAATTAAAAAATTGACGGAGTTGAGTATCCAGCGGACCGACTTTGGTCTCTGCTTCTTGTCATTATCACCCATGCGTTTTGGAAAATTTTCACTTGAATTGCAAAAAAATGCAAACGTGAATGCAAAACGTGGACGGTGCCTTGGAAGATATGAAAAAAGAAAAAAAAAATTATGGGATTGGCAAAAAAAAAAAAAAAATTAGGGGTGGTTTAAAAAAGAGGCACAATTTTTTTTTGTCCCTCTTTCCCTTTGTGCTCGGTCGGTCGGCCCGAGTGGCCAATAATGTATGTGACTATTAAAATTTGGAGGCAAATCGAAACTCAGGGGTGGGTTAAAAAGACAGAAGGCATATTGTAAAGAAGCACGCGATAAGAGCAGATAAGCATAAGTGTATATTGTATTATGTTTAGTGTGTGGATGTAGTTGAAGAATGTAATAGTAGTTGTAGTAATAAATTATACGTGTTCGTCAAGTCCTGGTGGATTAAATAAATATTATTTGCTTGAACAGTCAGAATTACATTACAAAATTACACTGCATACTGCTAGTGCAAGTATATAATAGTGAATGGCGAACAAGGGAGAAAAAATTTGACAAAATGCTTGTTTATCCGTTATCAACACAATGGTTTGTGTGTACTTGCGTGCTTTGGCCGGGTAAACGTCCGACCCGTTCCCGGCGGCCGGGCGGGCAAACAAACAATCAAACCGGAACCGAGCTTATTATTGGATGGACCCTTGAACCCAGACAAGAGGCAGATAGCCGACAAAGGTACGAATGAATTGCACTGCCCCGCAGAATGCGATCCTGCGCCATGATTTACTCGTGTTCGATAGTAAACGTGTATTGATTAATTGCTAACCAAAAAAAAAAAAAATAAAGAATTCCTCCTTTCCTCAACTACATATGAATCTGAACTAAACGTACCTATAGGAAAAAACAAAAAACAGAAACAAAAACAAGATAAAAGAATAAAAATTACAAAACACCAATACCAAATCAGCAAACCAAAAACAAAAAAATAATGAAAGAAGCCACAAATAAGAAAAAAGAAATACAGCAATTCGCCAGTACTCAACTAATCTGAGTAATCCTTGAGAAAATCATGAGCAAAAAAATTATGGCGCTGCAAGATGCTGGCGGTGGAATGACTGTGGGGAAAGTAGTAAAAAGGAGATGGGTTATTGCTGATGGTACAAGTACTGGTGACATTCACGATCCCGGCTATCAAATGCAACAGCTCGTTAACAGCATTGGCGTCCATCACGCCCGACAGCTCGTATCTGCTTGCCCATTGGCGAACCACGGCAGCGTGCTCGGACTGCAAGAGGGGTTCATCGAAATATGTACCGACGTGACCCTTGTCGTCGTTGTAAATGCCGAGCATGGTGCCGTTGCCGGTGCTGATGCTGGCTTTTCTCACCATCGCGCTATGACCGCCGCACGCGGCAGGATCCGCAGCGGGGTTGGTGCTCGCATCGAACGCGAACGCGAACGCCTCGGCCGAGGACGGCGCTGGCGAGACAGACAGTGCCGATGGCACTGGCGATCCTACCAGATCTGGCGGCGGTGACAGCAATGGCGATGCGGGGTACCGCGACACGGTGTAGCTCCACCCGACATTGGCAGCACCAGACTGTTCTTGACGATGCCAATCATGCCCGCTGCATGAGTATTTGTCCGAGACTGGCGGATGATGATGATGATGATGAGGAGGAGGTGATGCTAATAAAGGCGGAGATGGCGGTGAATCTAGTATTGATAATGATAAAGACGACGACGACGACGATGATGATGATGATGATGATGACGATGACGAAAATGGCGGAGTTGATGATGATCGTAATGATGATGATGGTGACGTTGGCTTGCCATTACATTTCCTTGCTACTTGTTGTTGCTGACCAAGTCTCCTCCGTGATCGCTTGAAGCTCTGATCTTGCACGTCGGCCGTCGCGATCGTGTTCTTGCGTCGGCGCACTTCTTGCTGCCTGATCCGTTCCTTGTGCCTGTACTGTTCAACCTTGCGCAACTCGTCCGCAGTCAACACGTCTCCTTTCTTTTGCTTGGCAATCAATTTGCGAGGGTCTGCCATGATGCAATCAAAATCTGGAAAGAATAAATCAACTGGGGCGTGCCAGGACAATATGTATGTATAAATGTATGTATAAATGTATGTATAAATGTATGTATAAATGTATGTATGTATGTATGTATGTATGTATGTATGTATGTATGTATGTATGTATGTATGTATGTATGTATGTATATATGGCTATATAACTAGAACCCCCCCACCTCTTTTCCTCATTTCATGCGCAGCAATAATGATTTACCACTTACCACACCACGGTTTGAGTACCGGATACATGCCAAGTGCCAATGCGCGGCACAAATTGGTACAAAGTTATACTACATACAGTCTTGACATCTCATTTTTTTAATTAAAGTTTATTATATTAAAAGTTTAAACAATTACGCCCCTTGTTCTTGCCCACGTTGTGGTTGTGATGGCGCATGGCCTGACCCTGAGCTTGTGCTTGAGCTGCTACTGTTGCGCTTGCGCAGCACGTTTTCGATAAACGCCTCGCCGGCCTTGTACGAAGACCGCACGAGTGGACCCGATGCCACGTACAAAAACCCAAGTTCGAGTGCTCGCAACCGCCATTGCTCAAATTTGGCTGGCGTGACGTACTCGGTCACTTTCATGTGCCGCTTCGTCGGCCGCATGTACTGGCCGAACGTGACCACATCAACTTGCGCCTGCCTCAAGCTGGCTAATGCATGTTCAACTTGTTCGTCGGTCTCACCCAGGCCGAGCATGATGCTCGATTTGGTTATCAACCCCGGCTTAGCTGCCTTGGCGGCTTGCAACACGCGCAGGCTCTGCGCAAATGACGCCCGCCGATCTCGAACTTGCGAGGTCAGTGCTTCTACGGTTTCAATGTTGTGTGCGTACACGTCGAGTCCTGACCGGGCCATGACCGCCACCATGTCCAGGTCACCTTGGAAGTCACCAGTTAATGCCTCGACCAATATGTGAGGTGCTTTCTGCTTTATGCGAACCACGGTTTCCGCAAAATGGTGCGCGCCACCGTCGCTAAGATCATCGCGGTCCACCGTGGTCAAAACAACGTAACCCAAACCCCATTTTGCGATCGCGGCCGCCGTGTTCTCCGGCTCGTGAGGATCGAGCGGGCCAGGCGTGCGCGAAGTTTTTACGCTGCAGAATCGGCATCCGCGCGTGCAAGTATCACCCATTAGCATCACAGTCGCGGTCGCCTTGCTCTTGTCATTGCCGCCCCAGCATTCGCCAATGTTTGGACACCGTGCCTCCTCACATACTACACAAATTAAATTCAACCGAAATTTTAATCTTTTTGATTTTACTCACCAGTGTGTAACTTCAATCCCCGCAAGTCGTCCTTAATCTTGGCAAAATTCGTGCCAACCGGGATATCGGTCTTCAACCACGACGGCAGCCTGACGATCTCTTTCTTTGGCTTCTTGGTGCCATTACTAGCCAATTCTTGTTCCTGCTGTTTTATCTCAACCACGTCGTCCTTGCTTATATGTTGTTCCAAAAAATCTCCAAACGACGGGCCGGCGTTGAGCTTGTCCGTGAACCGGCTGGCTTGTCGCTTGATCGGGTCCGCCGTGGCAGGGCCCTTCGCGTCAACCGCCACCGCATGCGCCGGTTTGGACGACGTCGCCAGCGATCGGGTCCAAACTCTTCGGCAAGCACTTGATGAAATCCGCAATGACATTTTTGCCCTTAGCTGCTATAGCTTCTATATGTAGATACTTTGGCCGGATTTTTGCGGATGTTGCAAATATACTTCCGTGCGGTTACAAATTTCCCAAAGAACTCACAACGCGCAAAAACCGTATAAGTTATGGCATAAGTACATAAACCATATACAAGTTTGCGTTTTGTAAGCACAAGTCCCATGGCATTCTTCCGCAAGTTCTGACAAATGCCGGCCACAGTTATGTTTACTACCAATGCGCACTACCTATAACTAAGTATTAAAAGTAACTATATACCGTGCAAGGTTAAAAATTTATTTATTTATTTTTTCTTTTTCTTTTCACTACTTGTTTTGATTCCAGAAGGTCGCCACGGCTTGCGTTCGCCGCTGGGAAGTAAATAAATTTCATTTGTATGTAATACTTTGACAGCAGGACAATTTGTTCTCTACATAACGCAATCATCTGAGCATGCTTACCCGGCCCCTTTACTCACGGTGTGGCTTTACTAAACATGGGTTTCTACCCCGCACTTTTCCTGGGACCAACGTGCGTATATAAATACAAAAAAAAAAAAAAAGCATTTCAGAATGGATTAAAAAGATTGTAAAAGGTAAATTAATTTTTATGATCGATAAAAGATTTCCAGTAAGATGGAAGCAGAAGAAACCCCGGCGGCGATTAATGGATCGAGCCAGGCCCGGTATCGATGCGAGTATGAAGCTTGTGGCAGGTCATATAACAGACAGGAACATTTAAATCGTCATCGACTAAATCGTGAGCCATAACCATGCATGTGTTTTTTTGTTTTGTTTTGTTTTGGGTGATTGGTTTCGTCTAACGTGTGGATAGATGACAAGGATGCACGCAAGTTTATCTGCCCCAGATGCGGCAAGGAGTTTGTCAGGGCAGACCTAATGCGACGGCATTTGCCTGTTCATAGCATGGAGGCATCTTTTGTCTCATTACCGGATTTGCCAGTGAATTCTAAACTCTCTGTTAGTACTCCCAGTCCCACTACGACAAGCAAGGGCAAGCGAAAACATTCCTTTGACTTGAGTGACTCTGATTCTACTCCCTTGGCGGCGACTATGACCACCACCGTTACTACTACTATTACTAGTGCTACTAGCGAGATGACGCCGGCCGTGGTCAGATTTGCTGCCGTGAATAGTAGTGATGACGCCGGTTCCAAGCTCAGTGTGGACGCGGTAACAACCCCCACACCTGAACGTGCTCCGCACAGCAAAACTGTGGAATTAAACTCAACACCAATCCCGCCTGACATGTTTTTATTAAGCACAAAAAACGCATTAAGAGGAAGAGACATTTCTGGAAAGCTTAAGGCTACCGCATTTCGACGACGCGCGCAGTCTTTTTCGCACGCGTCAGAAGTCAATCAATTTTTGGAACCAATTTCTTTGAATACTGCAAGTCATGGCAAGTCCGATTTTGACATATTATCAAGTTCTGGAAATAGTGTGAACTCAACAAAGCAAGAGCCATTAGAGGTTGAAATTAAGCCAATTTCTAACTCGGCCACGGCTTATCATGAACAACTTGAAATTACCACCACCACGAGCAATAACAGCAACAGCAACAGTAATAGTAATACCAGCGCGCACGATTTATTGGATTTTTTCACGCCTTCAGATTTAATGATTCCGATTTTTGGTGAGCGCGATAACAGTCTTGACTTTGCCTCGTTCCCATTCGATGATCGGTTTACAAACTGGCTGCTAGATGAGCATACCACGGAGGAAAGCACTGCCAGCACGACAGGCTCGGTTCAAATTTCAGATTCTTACAACGAACTGGGACTCGAATTCGGATTCGGATTTGCGTCCGTGCCCAGCCCGCCACAATCTGGGGAGACAATCACACCGGAAACTTTAAACAAGATTATTAACCTGATCCGAGGCAGCTTACCAGACGTTGTGTTTAATAGCATGATGAATTGCCAAACAATTTCGTCATGGTTACATTTGTATTGGAAATATTTCCATCCGCAATATCCGATGTTGCACAAGCCAACTTCAGATCCGAACCAGCTGAATCCGCATTTGGTCATAGCAATGTTCACTATCGGAGCAAAGTATGATAACGACATGGGCGCGTTGCAATTAGCCATAAAATTGCATCTTTGCCTAAGGAACTTGATCTATGCCAGTCCTGATTTTGTGCCACCGGCCAAGCATTGGGTCTTTGAAACATTACTTTTGGCAGAAATGTTTGAAAAAATTTTGGCCGATCGGCACTTGCATGAGATGTCGCATGTTTTTCACGGCACGTTGATAACGCTCATGAGACGAGGCTCCTCATTAATTAACCCAGAGGTTGCAGACGAGAACGGCGGTAGCGGTAATGAGAGTTCAACGAATTCAACAAGTTCCTTGGACCGGCAATGGAGACAGTGGATCCGAACTGAAAGCACGATCCGGACTGCTTTTTTTGCGTTTATGATGGATATTCAGCATGCTGAAATGTTTGGCCACACGCCGGCTCTTTTTGCCAGCGAGTTGTATTTAGATTTGCCGTGTGATGATAACGTGTGGAACGCGACCGATGCGGAGTCGTGGTCTGATCTGATGAAGCGAACGCGGCGACGGAAAAATAGTTTTTTTGCTAGTTTGAAATTGGTAATGTCAAAAGGTTGGAATCGATTAAGATTGAACCCGTTTGGCCGATACATTGTGCTGCATGGCCTGTTGTCAATATCTTGGACGATGAGGCAACGAGGATTAATGTCGTTTGGTAAGAAAGATTGAGAACGAATACAAGGAAATTTTTTTTTTTTACTAACTATGAGAGAAAAGGTATTAATGCAAAGGAAAAAATCAACATAGAATATGAGGAAACGCCGGTGCAGACCCCTGCGCCGATAGATTACCGGGCTGATAATTTGATCAAGGACGCTTCGACCGCAGCTACATCGACAACGACAGCAACAGAGTGGACGTCATTAATATGCAAGGCTTTTGATACATGGAAGTTGTCGTTTGACCTTTCCGAGTCTGAAAACCCATCAGCAAATGGGATTCCATTTATTCTTGCCTCTTCATCGCTGCACCGGCTGGGCATTATTCGATTGCACACGGACGTGTTACAACTGCATGTGTTTGCTGGAAATTCAAATGTGCTGGGCCGGCCTGTGCGAGCACAGGACTGGATGCGAACGCGGGAAGCCATGAGGGCGTGGTCGCGGACGCCCGGTGCTGCCGTGTCGGTGTGGCATGCATGCCGGTTGGTTGCCAGCGTTATTTTAGGACAGGCATCATCGTATTCGGTAAACGCGGACGTGGTGTTGCATCGGCCGTGGTGCGTGTACATTGGCTGCCTAGTGTTATGGGCCTATGGCTACGCGTGGGATGATTGCTCGCGCCGGTTTGCCGATCGTCAGGTGGCGATGAAAAGAGAAGCAGGTAATAAGCGGCACGACAAGCCGCTGACGGAATGGAACGCGCGCGAGGACATGGAGCGATACTTGGAAAGCTTGCTGGCAGTGTTTGATGCCGAGAGTATTCCGGGATTGGAGACCAAGAATTGCACGATCGGATTGATGACGTACGCGAGCGAGTTATTTAGCGAATCACGGTGGACATTGTTGGGCGAAGAGGCAGCGTATCATTGCCGGCGGCTGGCATGCGCGGTTCTAACCCGGAGTTGAAAAAAAAAAAAAAAAAGATTTAAATTATTCATGTATTGATGATATATAGATTAGTAGATTAAAAAACAAAAAATTATTTTGATCGGTTTTGAACTCGTTCTACTGCCTGCTGTTTGGCAATCTTGGTAACCTCATCCTGGCCGACTTCACCAAAGATGTCGGCGCCCCAACGAACAGGGAAGTTCAACCTGAGATTTTTTTCCAACTTGTTGATACGTTCGATCGCGTCATCAGGCAAAATAAAGTCTTGCAAGTTGGACGCGATGCGGTCAGGCGTGACACTTTTCGGTAACACGGCGGTGCCGCGTTGCACGGCCCAGGAGATGAGCACCTGCGCTGGCTGCTTGCCCAATTCCGTAGCTATCTGCGTGATGACGGGGTCATCCACAACGCGCGGGATGTTGTAAATATTGTTGCCCAATGGTGAGTACGCAGTAAGCACAATGTTGTGCGCTTTAGCGAATTCGAGCAGGCCAGGTTGCTGCAAGTACGGGTGAGCCTCGACCTGGTTGACCGCGGGCGGGATTTTGGCACTACCAAGTTTTGAATTAGCAAAAAAATAAAACAAAAAAAAAAAAAAAAAAAAATTACATGGACAAGAGTTGTTGCAATTTTTCAACCGAAAAATTGGACACGCCGATGCTCCTGACCTTGCCATCAGCCACGAGTTGTTCCAACGCGCGCCATGTATCAGCAATCGGCACGTTATCGATCAAGAATTCGTCCGTGACCGGGTCGGTAGGGAACAAATTGGCAGCCACGTCTTGGCCGACCGGCACGAACGCGACCGGCCAATGAATCAGGTACAGGTCGAGGTATTCCAATTGCAAGTCCGCCAATGACCTGTCGACTGCTTTGATCACGTCTGCGGGCCGGTGACTCGTGTTCCATAACTTTGACGTGACAAAAATTTCGGATCGAGGCACGGCAGAAGATTTGATGCCTCGGCCAACCTCTTGCTCGTTGCCGTACACCAGGGCAGCGTCAATGTGCCTGTATCCTGCTTTGAGCGCAACGTCGACCGCCCGCTCGACCTCGTTCGGTTGCGACTGCCACGTGCCGAGCCCAACCGCGGGCAACTTGTAACCTGAGTTCAACGTCAATTGCCTGCCCAACGCCATTATAGATGAATGTCAATGATCAAACAACGAAGCGTGCATGATGCTTGTTTTAAGTATTTCGAATGTCCTCAGTGCCCATCCCGCAAAAGGGAAACCCCCCGCGCCCGGATGGATATCCGAGCCGGCCGGATATTGCAAGCCCCGCAGTTTTAAGCTTGTGCAACCTGACCGGTCTCGGCTGAGCCGCACCGCACCGCGGGGGAGGGGCAACAGAAAGGGCGGCAGGGTAAGGGCGCCGGGTCAGTGGTTGTTCAACACTTTGCATGGAAAACCAAACATGCAAACACAAGATGGAAAACGGACAGGTATATATATGTGCCATGGTGCCCTGTGCTTGTGCTGGCAGCAACTTTCTTTGCTTTTGCTATCATCATTACCACCACGTTCACGCTCGCCATCATGGTCGCTGCCCAGTCTGCATTCGTTGCCAGCCCGTCGCCAACCATCACGACAAAGGCAAAGGCCGGCGTCCAGGTTGCTCACGATGAAGACGTGCAACCACAATTGTTCACGGTTGATGACTTGATTCGTGCTCGGGCTCGGCAATTTCAAAACACGCCTGTGCTGGCATACCCCAACGCCAATTCGCTCACTGATTATTCGCATTTCACGGCCGGTGATCTCGATCGCTTCGCTGACGAGGCTGCTCGCAAGTACTTGCAAGCCGGGATTACCAACCTCGTACGCTATTTTTTTAATATTTTGTTTATACATATTCTAACGTTCACAAGGCTCCACCGGCTGCTGCGGGATCATCTTCGTCTGTCGTGGTTGCCGTCCTGGCACCGTCTGACTTGGACTACATTGCTACTTTACTCGGCCTGATCAGGCTCGGGTACACGGTCTTGCTGTTGTCCAACCGGTTGTCCGCTCATGCCGTGCGCGAACTCATCAACGCCACGGCCGCGCAGGTGCTGATTTCGACTCTGCAATTTGCTAGCTTGGTTGACCAGGTCAAGCAGGCCGGCACGTCAACGTCGGACCTGCAAACGTTGCCTGTCTTGGCTCGTCATGATTACGATGTTGCCGTGCCGTCCGGTCCTGCGGTGACGAACCGGCGCAAGACCACGGCTGCGGATGCGCGCAGGAACGTGTTTATTATTCATTCGTCTGGTTCGACCGGCTTGCCCAAGCCCATTTTTCAGGCCAACCAGTCCGTGCTGAGCAACTACGCGTCGTCGTTTAACATGCGCGCTTTTATTACCTTGCCCTTATATCATAACCATGGCATTTCATCCTTCTTCAGGTCCATTTACGCCGGCAAGGAGATTTTTTTTTATAACGCCAAGTTACCCTTGACCGGGTCGAACTTGACCCAGGTTATGAAGTTCGTTGGGCCGGAAATTTTTTATGGTGTTCCGTATGCGTTAAAACTACTCGGAGAATCGGAAGATGGTATTAAATGTTTGCAAAATTGCAAGATTGTTTTGTTCGGTGGCTCTTCTTGTCCTGATGATTTAGGTGACCGGTTGGTAGTTGATCATGGTGTTAACTTGGTCGGTCACTACGGATCGACCGAAACTGGCCAGCTCATGACCTCGTTCAGACCAGCTGGTGATACCGCGTGGAATTATCTTCGCGTGTCTGAACAATTGAAGCCGTATCTGCGCATGGACAAGGTCACGACTGGTGGATCGTCCGATGCGGAACCGGTTTACGAATGCGTCGTGTTGGATGGTTGGAAGTCCAAGGTCACCAGCAATTCTGACGATCCGCCAAACTCGTTTCGCACAAAGGACTTGTTTGCTCCGCATGCCACGATTGCGGATGCGTGGAAGTATCTTGGCCGGATCGATGACCGGGTTACGTTGGTAAATGGTGAAAAAGTATTGCCGATTCCGATCGAGCATCGCATCAGGGAAGAACCTGCGGTTAAGGAAGTTATCGTGGTTGGCGTTGGCAGGCAAGCTCCAGGCTTGATCGTGATTCCATCCCAGGATTCAGCAGCAACGACAACACAAGAATTGATTGCCACTATTTGGCCGGCCGTGACGGATGCAAATTCTCGATCGGAAGCTTTTTCGCAAATTTCAAGAGATATGATTATCGTGTTACCGGCAGATGTTGACTACCCACGTACGGACAAGGGAACGGTCATTCGAGCTGCGTTTTACAAGAAATTTGAAGCCGAGATTGCCAGTTTGTATGATCAACAGGACCAGGTAGTGGAAGGCAGCTTGAAACTTGCCAAACCCGAGTTGGCAAAGTTTTTAATTCAAATTTTTCAAGATGAGATTGGAATCGAATTAAACTCGAATTCGGATGATTTTTTCACTGCCGGAGTGGATTCATTGCAGGCCATTCGCATTTGGACCGTTCTTAAAAGGTCATTAGATTTGGGTGGCAGGGGTAAGGACTTGTCGCAAAACATTGTGTTTGAATATCCAAACGTGCAAAGCCTGGCCAATTATTTGCATGAATTTGCTGCCGGCACGGATGTTACCGACACGGCATCGTCTGAGGTCGAAGCCATGCATGAACTGTTTAGCAAGTACGCCACGTTTGAACCGCACGTGCCGGGATTGAACCAGCCAGATGGCGAGTATGTGGTAAGTTGAAAAAAAATCAAAAAAAAAAAAGTGGGTTCGGTTTAAACTAATGATGGGATTGATTTTTAGCTCCTTACTGGCACTACCGGCTCACTTGGTGCGCATATTTTACATCAATTATTGCAATTGCCGCAGGTTAAGAAAGTGTACGCGTTGGTTCGCGCGTCCGGCCAAGATGAAGCGATTGCCCGAGTGCGAGCATCACTTGCGTCACGTTACCTGTCATTCAACGAAAAAGATGTCAGCAAAGTGGTTGCCTTGCCGTCTGACTTGTCCCGACCGGACCTGGGACTGCCTGAAGACGTGATCAGGCAGGTCGGGCACGATGGCAGGTTAACCGCAGTGATTCATTCCGCCTGGGCCGTGAATTTTAACTTGGGCGTGCGCAGTTTTGAACAACAGCACATCAACGGCACGCATAACCTGATTCAATTATGCCTCAACGTGAATTCTTCGTTGCCGGCCCGGTTTTTTTTCTGTTCATCGATCTCGGCTGCTGCTGGCACGCCGTTGCCAGCCGTGATTGCCGAACGTGCGGTGGCAAAATTTGAGCATGCACAAAACATGGGCTACGCCAGGGCCAAGTTAGTAACCGAACATATCGTGGCCAGTGCGGTTCAGGCCAACCAGGGCTTGCGTCGAGGAAGGGCTCGCGTGTTGCGGATCGGTCAGATCGTGGGTGATTCCGTTAACGGCGTGTGGAATGGTTCGGAAGCCATCCCGCTCATGATCCGGTCCGCGCTCACGATTCATGCGTTGCCGGCGCTGGATGAAACGCCGTCGTGGTTGCCGGTTGATCACGTGGCCACTGCGGTTTTGGAATTGTCCGGATTCATTAATAACGACGAAAACGAGGACGAGGACGAGGACGAGGACGAGGACGAGAAAGATGACGTGGTGTATCATGTTACTAATCCGAAAACGTTTCGATGGACGGAAGATTTATTACCGGCATTAAAATTGGCAGGATTAAAATTCGACATTGTTGACAAACGGGAATGGATCAGGTTGTTACGATCGAGTGATCAAGATCCGATTAAGAATCCGACCGTCAAGTTGACAAATTTTTTTGTAAACAAGTATGATAACGATGATCTTGGTCGCAGCGGGTTAGTGTTTGAAACTTTTGTTACTGCGGGTAAGAGCACGACGATTAGGCATGCAAATGATGCCGTGACGGAAGGTTTGGTGAGCAAATTTGTTAATTATTGGGTTAATAATTAAACGGGGAATTTTTGTCGTTGTTGTTTTTGTTGTTTTATTACATATATATATATACATAAATATAAAGTTGTGATTGGTGTTTTTTTTTAAATAAATTTCTTTTTATACAAAACTATTTAAATTATTATTCGTGTTTATAAATAAAATCCATTTTTTTTTGATTAAATAAATATTTTTTTATACAGAACTATTTAAATTATTATTCGTGCCTATAAAATCCATAACCAAGGTGTCAAATTGTTCCCAACTAGTTAAATCAGCCATTAAACTTGATGAAAATTCCGCAAGGTTTTCATCTTTGGTTATCATGATGCCATTCGGGGTCAGTAATTGTTGTTGTTGTTGTTGTTGTTGTTGTTGTTGTTGTTGTTGTTGTTGTTGTTGTTGTTGTTGTGGTGGTGGTAACAATGTAGATAGTTGATCATGAATTGCCGTTTCCGGTGCTGGTGCTGGTGGCGATGGTGCTGGTGGTGGCGCTGGTGTTGTTGTTGTGGTCGGTCCTGCCGGGGTTGATGATTGCGTGGTGGTGGCCAACCGGATACGCAAGGCTTCGAGTCTTAATTCTTCCAGCACGATGCCATACCGTTGAGCCAATGAATTTTCACTCGCAGCCGCGGCAGCGATTTGATGTTGACATTTCTCAGCAGCAGCAAAAAAAGAGGCATTGTTTTTGGTATCGAACCTGATCGTAAACACGTACAACACAACGACGGCACAAAACGCAACGTATTGAGTAAACCACAGGGCCGGATAGATCTGACCGGCACCATCGAGTTCGTTCACCATGTTGGTCATGATGACGGCCGCGGCCACGCATTCCTGAATGGCATCTTCATAATCATGCGCGTACTCCCTTTCCGCACTGTCGTACTTGCCTGGAGTTAAATGAGCAAACGCGGATAACAAAAAAGGCCTGGTCACGAGAATCAACGCATGCGAATATGCCATCGTGAGCATGCGAGATTGCCGTTGCAACAGGACCATGAGTAACGACGGCTGCACGCGGGTGGGGTCCAAAAACGCCGGCAAGCTCGCACGCCATTGTTTTAACTCCGTCACGTACCGCTTGCATGCCCGCACGTAGTCGGGCTTGGGTAAAGGCCGGATCGCGTACACGTCACGCAAGATGGCCGATAGCATGCGCGTGAGTGATGCGTGCATGACGGGCGCCAGCATGACGCAGTCTGATGATGCCAGGTCGGTCAATCGCAGCGAGGCCGCGGTCAGGTCTGAATCTTCAACCAGGGACGGCAGGTCCTGATCAATGTCTTGATCATGAAAAACGCTGGGCCGACCGAGCACGACTGAAAGATACTTGTCCAAATTGTATGCGGCCCAAAACACGCGCTTGCCGCATTCATGATCAATCAAATTGTTGTTGTTGTTGTTGTTGTTGTTTTGCATGTCCGAGTCGGTTGGAGCCGGCTGGCGGCGATGTAATCCAAGCGCCTGGATCAGGTGAGCGACAGTGCCAAACAAGCTGCGGCAGTGATTGATGCGCGAACAGGACAACAGGTAGAAGCACTGACACAGGCGAGCCTGCACGCTGGTGAGTCTTGGCCTGCCGGTTTCCATCTGCAGCTGCCTGTCTGCGGCATGGAAATACAGGGCAGAGTTGTCGACCGCGGGAGGATGGGGTTTTTTGCCGTTGTCGCCTGCGGAGCGATATGTGGTTGGGTATTTCTTTGCCACGGCAAACATCATGATGATGATTGCGTTTCGCTCGCGGGAACCTTTCTTAATTTCGAGTGAATCAAACGAATTGTAGAGGTCATCGACCCAACGTTCGACCGTGGGCCGGTGCAGGAACCGGTACGTGGGCATGGCGTAGGTGAAATAAAAATCCAGCATGGCAATGGCGTCGTATTTTTGAGGCAGCACGAAGCATGCCGAGTTGGCATCGGGCAAGCTCGGGTCGCCGAACGTGAGAATGGAGGACGACGACGGAGGCGGTGCTGAGGACGACGATGCCGGGCTGGGCATGCTAATGGCATGCAGCCTGCGCTTGACGCGGACGAGGAACGAGATTGCCGAGGCCGAGCCAACGTACTGGCCCTGGGCATCGACCTGCGGCGGTTCGCTGTCGTTTTCGTTTTCATTGTGAGTATCGTTGTCGTGGGGGATGGTGACGTCGATCTTGTTGTTGCTGTCGTCGTCGTCGTCGTCGTTGCTGCCGGTGCCGGGGCTGTTGCCAGGGCGACGAGCAGCGGTGGTCACGTGCAGGCCCGACCACTTGGGCGACGGCGGCCTGCCACGGTGGTACTCTGCCGTGAACGCGCAGTCGAGCGCTTGGTGGACGCAACGGGCGCAGGGCCGGTCGCCAGTGCAGCGGGTCTTTTTGCGCTTGCACTGGTCGCAGGCACGGGACACACGAACCCTGGCCTGATCCCGCGCCGGCAACGACAACTCTCGCTTCTTGTTGCTCACCGGCAATGGCAAGACCGGCGGCGGAGTAGTCATGTGGGGGGGGGGGGAAAGTAGAGCACGGCAGGGAAACGTTCGCCAGCTGGAGGGGGGCGCGCGGAAATGGAAAAATATACGCGCAAGTTGTGTGGGATGGCCCCGCCGCCCGCACCGTGGCCCAGGGTTTGCTGCGTTGATTATCCGGGCCGTGCCAGCAGGAAACGGTTGATATATATACGCCCGCTGGGGCTTCCCCGCAATGGTGCCATGACAAATCCAGTCAGCCATCGCGAGCTCGGTTAGTTCCACGCGGGGCCCCGGATTTCGCTCGCACAACACACGCTACCTCCCATACAGGCACATACAACAAGACATATGCTGGTCTGGCACTCCATGTCAATATATATACCCCCCTCCCCTTCCTCCCCTGTTCACATGCATCTCCATCTGCCGCAATCATGACCGCCACTGAGAAAATTGACGACGAGCAACTCGAGTTTTCCTCCCCAGGGGTAGACTACTCTGGCGCAGTGATCAAGGCCGACCCAAAAGAGGTTGCGCTCGTGCGCAAGCTCGACTGGTGCATCATCCCCACCCTATGGGTGCTTTATTTTTGCAACTTCATGGACCGCAACGCGCTCACGAACGCAAAGCTCGACGGCATCAGTGCCGATATTGGCCTCAAGGGTTCGGAATACAACACTGCCATCTCAATATTGTTTGCTGGATACCTGATCGGCCAACTGCCGTCAAACATGATCTTGACCAGAGTTCGCCCCAGTTGGTACATGGCCGGCTTTGTCATGATCTGGTCCGTCGTGTCTGGCTTGACCGCAGTCGTGCATGACTACAAGGGCTTGTTGCTCGTCCGGTTTTTTCTCGGCTTTGTCGAAGCTCCTTTTTACCCTGGCGCGCTCTACATCTTGTCGATTTTTTATACTCGCAAGGAAATCGGCTTGCGCATTGCCCTGTTCTATACCGGCAACATTGCCGCAAACGCGTTCTCTGGCTTGATCGCCGCCGCCATTTTTGCCACCATCGACGGCGCTCATGGAATCGAAGGCTGGCGTTGGCTTTTTATTGTTACCGGCGTCGTATCTTTTGGGTTTGGTGTTATTGCGTTCTTTATATTGCCAGACACGCCACAGACAACATGGTGGCTCAAGCAAGACGAACGAAAACTAGCTTACGAAAGAATCATCAGGGACATCACCGAGGAGCGCGGGACGTCGTCTACCTGGGTCGGGCTTAAGGATGCCTGCTTGGATTACCGCACATGGCTTTTTTGCTTTTTGCAAAACATGCACGTCTCTGGCGATTCGTTCAAAAATTTTTTCCCGTCCGTGGTTAAAACGTTGGGTTACAATACTACAATCACCTTGGTCTTGACCTGCCCGCCATACCTGGTGTCCATCGTGGCCTCTGCCTTGTTGTGCTGGTCTTCCGGCAGGCGCAACGAGCGCACCTGGCACATCACCTGGGCAACCGTCGCTGTTATTGTTGGGTTTTTGATTGCTGCCGCCACGACAAACATTGCCGCCCGCTACGTCGGCATGGTCATCTTTGTCTCGTTCTCGTCCGGCGTGAACGACATCATTCTCGGTTGGGGCGCGTCCACGTTAGGTCAGACTCCGGAAAAGAAAGCCGTGGCGTTGTCGCTTATAAACATGTTGTCCAACCTGGCTTCAGTGTACACGCCTTACCTTTGGCCGTCATCCGACGAACCCCGCTACGTGATGGGCATGGCTGCCTCGGCCGCGTTCTCCGTGGCAGTGATTGTTACAACTTGGGTAATTACTTTTGGCTTAAAACGTGACAATGCCAGGATCAGGCGTGATGCTCCAGAGACTGTGGTTTTTTATGCGTATTAACGATTTTATACTTCAATGTTATCAACGTTACACTTGTAATCTTTTAAGACCTCCACGTGATTTATCCCTGAGTTAAAATTGAGTTTACATACGTAAGTTGTAACTAACTAACTACACCCAACTTATTGTGGCACTCACAAAGTTACCTGGAAATGTTACATAAATTGGCATGTCAATCCAATGCAATTGAGCAATTTAAAATTTTTTTTTTTGGGTATTTGAACTTATATTATATAATAAATTGTCCGTATCCCATGTCGATCCATGAATTGGTCTGATCACACAAGACATTGCACAAGACATTGCTCCATGGTTTAGCGACACGGCTGCATTCCAATTGACTGAGCATGGTTTATTTAGCCTATAAGACATACCTCATCATGCCGGAGACAATCCTTGCCCTGCACAACAATAAGCGGCCTTAACAACAGCGCAAATTGCAAAGGTTATGATCGTTTTTTTTTTCACAATTACGGGGAATATCAAAATGTTGCAAAGCAATATTTGTTGCTTGTAAAGAATTTATTTTAACCATATCTATTATTTTTGTTTTCTGTTGGTATATTGCCAACTGTGAAGGCATGTATCACTCGGGCTTGATCGATTATTCTGCAGAAAAAAAAAAAAAAAACCCTCTATTACTCCAAACGTACATGAATATATATAATTATTATTTTTTGCCCAATGAGCTGGCAATGTTTGTGGCTTCCTGAATCGAGCGGGCAATCGTACTTCTAATCTTGCCATCCTCCATCACCAGCAAGCCACCGATCGTGCACCCGCCAGGCGTGGTCACGGCATTACGGATCTGTGCCGGATGATTGCCATCCAACACCATCCTGGCCGCGCCTTGCATGGTTTGTGCTGCCAATTCCTGCGCCACCGCGAACGGCAAGCCCATCATGACGCCGCCGTCGGTCATGGCTTCCAACATGACACAGGCAAACGCAGGACCAGATCCAGACAATGCAGTACAAGCGTCGATATGTTTCTCATCTAGCACGAGTGCCCTGCCGACCTGTGAGAAAACCCATTGCACTGCTGGCCGCACGACCGGTGCTGCCATGACCGCAGGTAACGTGTCCGCCAATGACGCAACCGAAGACGATGGCGAAGGTAAAGTAGGAAATGAAATCACGGTCATGCCTTGTCGAATCTAAAATTGTCAATATCACGTTCTTGATTAAGTGACTTCATCCGTGGGTCAATAAAAATCAACTAATTTGTTGACCAACTCACTTTTGCTGGCGTGTTAGGCATGGCCCTGATGACATATGTGTCCGGACCGCAAACCTGTTGGATTTGTCGAAGAGTTTTGCCTGCCAACACGCTAATCAAGATCTTGCCCCTAAGCGCTTCCTGCATGGACCGGCCCGATAACACGTCGTCTAGTAATTGCGGCTTGCAACCCAACACGACAACATCAGCTTGCCGAACCACGGACGCATGATCATGTTGATAAACTTCAACAGATTCACCAAATTGACCGCGTAATCGTGCTGCTGATTCATCTCGCTTGACACAGCATAGAAACCGTGTCGGCACGGGCACGTCCGCCGCATCGGTGCCGGAAGGTGTTGAACCGGATGCCAACGAGTCAAGCACGCCGGCTAGTACTGCCGAATTCATGGTCCCACACGCAAGCATGCATATTGTGTATTTTAACGGAATCGTAACTTCTGCTGCGGTCATTGTTTTATTTTCGGTTGTATATATATTTTGTTTTTTATTCTAATTATCAATTTTCACCATATCTCGAACGCCGTGCGCCTTTTTAAGAAAAAAAAAAGTTTTTTCATCCCTGTATCAGGAGTCATTAAGGTTTTGCTCTATTGAGTCAAAAAAAAATAATTGTTTTCTCGGGCGAAATAAGTTCCTGTTTAGGAAATTATCTCGCCCGAGACTTCTGGGTGCCATTGTATTTTGACAATATAAAGCGTCGGTCTAAATCCATTATAAAATAAAATAAAACAAGTAATATATTTTTTTTGTTCTCTACATTCAATATGGCAGACGAATACGCTGATGATCCTTCCTCAATGTTGGATGAAAAAACTACTGCTGACGACAGCAAGCATCTTGTCGAACTATACGCGCCAGACAAAGGTGCACGAGGTATTTTATTAAATTTGCAATTTTTTTTTTATTATGAAAATATAAGTAATCAAAATAATAATTTGTTTAGCTTGGTTATGCGTGACCGGCTCATTCCTAGGCATTTTTTGTTCATTCGGCTATGTCAACGTGATTGGCGTGTTTCAAGAATATTACGCATCCCATCAACTCCAGGACTATTCACAATCATCAATATCATGGATTTCATCAATTGAAACGTTTATTATGGTGTTTGGATCTATTATTGTTGGCAGACTGTACGACATGTTTGGCCCGTTCCCGTTGATCATGTCCGGCACGGCATTCATGACCGTAGGCGTCATGACCGCGTCCGTGGCCGACAAATATTACCAGTTCCTACTGGCCCAGGGTATCTTTTTTCTTTCCTTTTCTTTCTGGAGGTTGCTAACAGTTTCAATCAGGATTCTGCACGGCCATCGGCGCCTCACTAATTTTCAGTCCATCAATATCAGCAGTCAGTGGGTGGTTCATCAAGCGACGTGCCCTGGCTCTAGGTATCTCCGCTGCTGGCTCGTCAATCGGTGGCGTGGTAATGCCAATCATGTTCCGGCAAATCGAGACCCGGTCTGGGTTTGCCTGGGCCATGCGTGCACTGGGGTTTTTGATGCTGGCATGCGGCATCGTCGCCACGTTTACCGTGAACTCACGAATCCGGATCAATGGCGGTCAGGGACTCAAGATTTATGACACGTACGTAACACCATTCCGGTCGGTCAAGTTCTGCACCACGGTCGCGGCCGTGTTTTTCGCCTACTGGGGCCTGTTTATCCCCATCGGTTACGTGCCATCGCATGCGGTCGCGCATGGCGTGTCTTCATCACTGGCATTATACATGATCTCGATCTTAAACGGGGCCAGTTTTTTTGGCCGGCTCCTGCCTGGATTCGTGGCCGACAAAATCGGCAGGTATGTCACGTTCGCGGCCGGGATTGGCCTGTCCAGCGTGCTCGTGCTCGGATTATGGATCCCGGCTCACACGCACGCGCAAATCATTGCGTTCGCAGCCGCTTTCGGATTCACATCTGGCAGCGTGGCTTCAATCTGGCCAGCCATGGTGGCCGAGACTTCAGCCGTGCATCAGATTGGCGCACGCATTGGTCTCACCTCCGCGGTCGCGTCTTTTGCTGCCCTCAGTGGCATGCCCATTGCTGGAGGTAAATATATATAAAATTGATTTTTCCGGTCATGGCTAACATTTATCTATTAGCGATCGTGGCCTCTGACGGGGGTGAAACTTACTGGGCTGCGGCAATTTTCTCGGGTGCGACACTTTTAATTGGTGCGGCGCTGGCCTTGGTTGCCCATAAAGTTCGGCAATCACCGCAAGCGAAAGAATAAAAAAAAAAAAACGATAATACAAAATCAAATTTATGCGTCTATGTTTTCCTATTTAAGCAATACGGGTTCAAATTCGTAGCCGTGCATATTATATTTGCTTTTGATTGAGTTTTTTTTGGTGGTATAATTGAGGAGGTCGCATAGATTTGTTGAATAGAAGACTTGTCCTGTCGTCCTTGTCTTTTATTGTCTTACGCATAGACTATAAAAACGTACATTGTAAATAAGGAATATAATAATATTATTATACATTGCAGATGCATTAGCTTCCCATCCTGCTCTGCCTTCTCATTTATTTTCTTTTGTACCTCTAGTTTATTTCCTTCCCGGAGTTCATTGACCACGTGTTAATTCTAACCCGGCACATTTTTTCACGGCCAAACTAAATGGGCCGCCAAATCAAACGGTTCGCCGTAGCATGCACCATCTTTGCCCTCACATCGGTCCTACTTTTCACGTCCACATTGTCGCATCTCGGCCTAATCACAGATACCACCGGTGTTTGTGCTGGTCTTGATAGTCCTGGCAATAGTAGCACTTTTGCTGACGCAAACATCTCCACTGTTCATGAGTCCGCAGGACATAGGCGATGGAAATTTCTTGCCGACCAGTACCATCAACACAGGGCATTATCAAACATGCCCAATCCACTCGCTGCTCTCGCGTATTGCAACATTCCGTCAAAGAATAACGGTCACCGTGCAAATTATCTGGTGTCTTCGGTCACACCAGACGGCGTCGCGTCGCCAATCGATTTTGGATGGTCCTCCTCAGGAAGCACAAAATACAATCCCAACGTTCTTCCCTACCCGCCAGGTTCACCGCATCCTTACTTTGGCCTCGGCAGAGTAACTCGGAGAAAAAAAATGATGCATCACGACATTGATTTTTGCGATCTTGATTGGAGTTTCAAGCCAGTGACTAATCGCAAGGTGCTCAAATGTGCAGACACAACGATCGCAAGCACTCTCAAAATGCCTGACTGGCCGTCCGCAAAGGGCGCGTGCAAAAAGTTCCCATATCTGACCATGGCCCAGGGTCATACTGATCCTCGCATATTTTTTTCACCATTGGGGGAGCCGATCATGATTGTTGGCACGAACGGCAAACACAACTGCTTGAACCAGTGGATTGTCGATCTTCGCATGTTTGTTCCCGAGCTGAGCAAAAAAATGGATATTGAACATGTGCCGATAAGATTTAAACGTTTCACTGAGCTCACCAGACCCGATCTTCAAGAGGTTGAAAAAAACTGGTTTTTTTTGTTTGACCAAAACAATACCAGCTTTATTCAACATGAAACCGAGCATCGATCAATTTCACCATTACAACCCTTGCCAGGTGTCAATAATCGTAACCTGGCCAACCCCAAAATTGTGCCTCAATGCATCACCGAGTTGACAAAAACATTCAAGGACAAGAAAAACATGGCAAACGACATTCATCAGGGTACGAACTCGCTTAGAGTTACGCTGTGTGACTTTCCGTGCGTGCCCACAATTCACAACACCGTGTTGGTTGAGCTTATGCACGTCAAATACAAATACCGTCTTGAACTTTATTACAAGCGGTTTGCCATAATCATGAACGCGACCGTGCCGTTTGACATTATTGGCCGAACTCAAAGCCTCATGTACGCCGGAATCGACTATGGTTCGATGGTTTACACTGTTTCTATCGTATGGGACCACGCAAACATTCAAACCCACCCACCTTGGGACGACGCGATACATAATGGCAAGGACGTTTGGGACGTGCTTGAGGAGCGCGACATGCGCAATTGGGCAAAAGCAGCAAAGATAGAGCCTGATAACGGGGAAGATGACATTATTGCATTGCATGATAACATTAAGCAAACACTAGCACAAAGGCCAGCCGTAAACGCTTGGGTAAATAAGTATTATCATGGCTGGCTAGATGACACGATCATGATTAACTTTGGAATAAGAGACAAAGAATCAAGCACGCTTCATATCAAGGCCAGAGATCTTTTGCAATGCATAAAACTTTGTAATTGACACGAAATAGATAATTGACACACTTTTACTACCCTATTTTGTCGTGACATTGAATCCAAGTGTGCATGTGTCGAACCATTCCACCGTATTAACTCGTAGAAACTGACATGCAATTATATAAACAGCAGCTCTGTTTTTGCGCAGTGCTTAAAACTAAGTTTATGGCACGGTTTCGGATTTTCGTTAAGGCTTTCAGTTTTGAGGGTATTGTACCTCAATTGTTACCATGCTTTGTTTACTCTGACCTCTTACAATTCTCCTTATCATCCAAGTATTTCATTCGCAGCGTGAACAGTTAAACAAAATGATCAGCGAGGTTAAACAATTTTTAATAAGCCGCGTCACTAGACGCAATATGATATGGGCTGTGACTGCAGTCTATGTCTTCTTGGTGAGTAGTCAAATTGTTATTTTTTGTTGAGGCGGTGTTGGCCAGGGCGCGCTTCTCGTTAACACTATACTTCATTGTAGGTAACAATTTTGAATGTGATTTTGCCGAAAAGATTGAGGGCGGCGATATGCGCCTTCTTCTCGATGCACGTAAGTATTTTCTTGTTTGTTCTTGTTCTTGTTTTTGTTTTTTGTGTTTTTTTTAACACGACACGTTACTTTAGAAAGAAGCAGAAAAACAAGACAGCCTGTCGCCAACACAAAACGAATACAAGCTACGAGAAGCGTTATTACTGTTGAAGTTCGGGAAAGAAATTGAGCTCCAGTGCCAAGAAATAGCATACACAAAAAATAATTTATTACAACTGCGTCTGAAAACGGAGGCAAATCGGAAAGCTCACCATGTACAGCACAAAACAGAGCACCGTGAAATTGTGAAACCTTGTGAATTATCTCAAACTGAACGACGCACGCCATCTATCACAACGGTAAGCCGGTTATTATGATTGTGATAAACATTAACTAAGTTTTTTTTTTTTTTTTTTTTTTTTTTGCTTGCAGGAAAAGAGAAACTTACGGGTAAACGTGTCGGTGGAGATGTTGCAAGAAGAGAAATTTAATCAGAAATTGATTGCAGTTAAAGCGAAATTACAAGAAGCAAGACAAACAATGGAGAACCTACATCTTTGCCCTGAATCAGACCTACAACAACAACAACAACAACAACAACAGACGCCTGAAGCAGAATTAAGACTAGAGTCAGCATTAGAATTAAAATTAGAGTTAGAAACAGGACTAGATTCAGAACCGCAAGCACCGACACAAACTCGGGAGATTTTATCTATCGCTCCAAGAAAACTTCAGCAAATGCCGCCGCCACCAAGAAAAATTTCAAAATTAGTCAGATTTGACCTCCCCCCAGTCATAGCTGCTAATTATCGGAAATGCGGGCAATTGCAGATTGTAACAGAGGAACCGTCGTTGTTGACGGAGGCCAAAAAGCCAAAAGTATATCAAAATCGTGTCTTTGATCGCCACGGTCTTGAGAGAAAGCCTCAAGGAAGAAGCCAGGTCAAACAGTCGTTTTTGACGAAAACAAAAAAAGAAGAGACTAATGAGCAACATGTTAATCGTCGTTTTCTTCGTTTATGTCGAGATTCAGATTTAGATTCAGATTCAGCCTTTGATTCATTTTATGAATCTGTTTCTCGTTCGGTTGCTCATTCTGACTTCCTTGTGCGGTCTCGTCTTCAGTTGTATGGCTTAAATAAGCTGCGACAACGAGATGCAGAAAAAAAAGAAGAAGAATTCTGCAGAAAGCTGGTATTTGTTTAGACAATCTTGATGACCATACATCAGCTGACTTATTATTTAGAATGAATCTAAAGAACCGATCGCCTTCAATGAAGAAAATAAAGGGCAAATGTGTCCGTTTGTTCTTCCTCGTCCGCGTCTTCCTTTTCGTCGGTTTGATAAGAAACATCAACAAAAAGAACAAACGCGTGGAAACAAGACGACGACTATGGTTGCTCCTCAGCCCACCAACGCTGGACAGGCAACGTCGAATTCTTCTGAGGAGTGGATGGGTCACCGTCTCCCACAAAACTATTCGGGCAGTTTGAAAGCTGAACTAGCAAGAATTCAGGATAGAAAAGTCCAAAATTTGAGAAAACTGGCTGCACGAAAGTTCGCCGGCTTGCCGTCGTGGTTGACGAACCCCATTTTGAAATATGCCGAAGCACATGCCCAGTTTTTTCTCATGAGTGAAGAAGAACTTTACTGGGCATCTGAGAAGTATTTCGAATGGTTCGGTCTGATCTTCGTTGATCAAATATTAGAGGCATCGAAGGGAGAAATCTCAAAAGATCAACTCAGACGAGCGAATATGATCGCCTCCGAATATTCACTCACGGGGTTTTTGAATGACCTTAAATATATTAAGGAAAACCCAGACTTTGTAAGGAAGTTTTACGCTTTGGGATGGAAAACCCCGCCACCGGAGCTCCTTGTGAAGTGTAAATGATAATACCAGGGTTGTTCATCTGCTGTTTTTTTGTATTGCCGACGCTTTCATTCTACCGTTGTTTTACTGATTCAATTACTGTTTTCTACAATACCCTCTGTTTATACTTTTTTTTTTTAGTATTTTTTTGATGAGCGTTTCTGTCTGTATTTTATGAACAGAGCTTTGTATGACTTTTTTTTACAAAACATTTTTAGGGTCTGTTGCGATTTGTGTTTAATAATAGAGATTGCCTTGCTTTAAGCGTTATAAAAGATTAATATGTAGCTATGAAAAATCAAAAATTCTCTTAGATATGCTATAAGTGAAATTTTACGGCCTTGCAGGTCAGGTGGCCCATTAGAATAATGCACGTACATAAATGCACTTACAATGTTCCCAGACGACTCAACAACGCCAAATACTCGGCGATCGGCTCGATGAGTCCTACTTGCTAGGCACTCCTGCGGCATGGAGAAATTGCATGCCTTTCTCTTAGCCTTGTGATCATGAGCAGCAAATAGTAGGTCATTGGACATTTCTCTAGTCAAGTCCACTGCTCTCGGGTGTGATGATGCCTTGCACTATGTACAGCAAATCCGAAGGATGTTCGAGTATGAATTCTTTTTTAATTGCTTACCGCTTTTTTAATTGCTTACCGGAATTTGTATTAAAAAAGGTACCATTTGTTTGTTTTCAAATGTTTTGCATGTTGGTTCTACAGCCTACATCGTCAATCAATCTTGAAAATTATTTGATTCACAAAAAAACTTGAGCGCTAGAGACATTATGTAATAATAGTCACATTGGTGTGATTAGTGCCGGAATCAGCGGGTCTAGATTAAAGTTTTGGGTTATTACATTTTGACAGGGTCTGCTACACTTAAAAGTGAAAAGACAGGACAATCGAAAGAAATAAAAAAAGAGCTTCAAGTCTGTATGTAGTCAGTTTGGTCTATACTACGGGTAAACTTGTTAAAACCGCAAAAAAAAAAAAAATTGCAAAAATGTTGACAAAAAAAAAAAAAAACCGTCGCAGTGGCGGCGAAAAAAACTGAGCATTTAATACACGGCTGTCTATAAACTCTATCTTATTCCACCCACAGATGACGTGAATGGTCACGATAGATAATTTTTCCCGGTTGGAGAGCGCAGCACGGCGCTACAAACAGTAGAAGAAAACAACTAATGGGCAGTACAAATTGTATATGATTGCAATTGCAGATAGATGTACATGCTATGATGGTCATATTATTTAGCTGTATGCTGTAATCACGTTTTTGTCAGTTTCATAACCTTAAACAGTCATGACAGGCAGGAAGTATTAAAAAAAATTAAAAGAAAATGAAAAGTCAAACCCTCTACAGTAGCAAAAAAAGTGGAGCATCAGCATGCCCCCTTTTTTTATGTTACCGTACTTCGCACCTTCCCCATGCATCCTAATTGAATCTTTATTAAATTTTACTTCTGTTTAATAATTTGTTATTTTTATTGACGTTGTCTTGTAGTGCTTGTTCGTGGCGTGATGGGCTACTTGCTCTCTTTTATTACCGCTGCCCGCAGGGTGCATCTGGCCCCCGCAATTCTCGTGCTCATCATCATATTGCTCGTTGCTAAACCATATTATTCTTCCCCGGCCCTGGGAAACGAGTCGATAGCCCGTCATCAGCAAGGTGCGACAGACATTGTACAGCAGACCGTGACGATATGTCCAACTCAAACTGCAGCATCCCAGATCGCTACTCCGACGACATCATCAACACCAGGATCGAAAGCAGGAACCGCGCGCAATTTGAAACCTTTAAACAAAAACAAGCCACATGACTTTTATCCGCTGGACTCAGAACAAGATGACAGCAGTTATTATGACGATGAACAGTTCACATGTCTCAATCCATACCAACAACCTGGGTTTTTATGGTACCCTGTCGCCAACAGTGGTGAAGAACGCAACACGGCCTGGATCCCGTATTATGATGGCTTGCTTGACGAGCCTTATAGTTTGCTACAAGATAAAACAGGCATTCCAGCTGACCCAATTTTAAAAAATTTTGATCGTGATTTTCCTGATGGACCCCCAGACGAAGAGCTTCGCCAGACGGCACCAGCAAATTGGATGCAACAGCTTCAACGTCATGATGCTCTCCATAAGCGTTCAGATAAAGTCAGCAAACCCAAAAGCCCAGCGTTAAAGCCAGAAGAAATTAAGGAATTGGAAGCACTAGAAGAAAAACTGTTTTGGTTAAGAAATTCACGAGTATTACTACTGAGTGATTCCGTCGATAGATACGAAAGTGGCTTTGTTTGTTTCCGGTTTGGCGGATGGCTAACAATCAGCAAGCATGGCTATCAGACCACGGCGGACTGCACATTAAAATATTGGAACGCGACATTTATGAACTGGCATTTGGCTTCATTATCAACCATTCGGCCTGAATGGTGGTGGATGAAGGACATGAAGGTTGTCCCATTCGAGCAACGATGGGATGCATATTACAAAGAAACGATTAAGGACATTGTGGGCATGAATGGCATTGGACCGGATTTGATTATTGTAAACTCCGCTTTATGGGACCTTAGTTATTTTGCTACCGGTCGTAAAGCACGAGGCAAAACCAAGGAGCTTGAATTTGGCCGGCCATTAAATTGGAGGGAATTGCGGTTTTACATGCAACGATTACGAGCAGTTCTTAACCGGATGCGGACCGAGTTTGGAGATAACGTGCCCATGTTATTTAGAGGTGTTACCAGTCGGAATGATGACCCGATGCGAGCTGGCGCATTAAATCTTGATCTGGCTTCACGATTTGTTTGCAGGGATTTTGGCATTGAGATTATGGAGTTTGGTAGATTAATTCAGGGATACACTAATTTTTATAAAGACGATGTTCATTTTGCGTTAGGCCCGGCTAGCGTACTATGGTCCAACATGGTATTTTGGCATTTATTTCGTGCTCGTGGTGGCATTGAAGTTAAGGGTGAGATACTAAAGCTGCCCTCAAAGACGGATGAGTATGTCACCCCCCAAGATGCATGGAAGAAATGTCATTCCAAATTTATCATGGGCACGTACTTATAAAGAATATTTTTTATTATTTGTTTTGTTTTGTTTTGTTTTGTAGAGTACCACGTATGTTAGATTAATCTATGGAGGGTAAAATTTATGCTTGTAGCTCGAGACTCAAGACGCAGGGCCGCGTACAAGTATATTCGAGACCGAGAAACCTAAACGACCGCAAGGGGTCCGTCCGTCCGCCCTCTGTCCACTTTTCCGGAACCGAAAAACAATAAAAATACGGATAAAAAAATATTTTCGTCGAAAAGTCTTGCCATTTCCTGGGCAACATAGTGTATAGCATACATGGTGGGACATATGCATCGTCGGGTTACTATCGCCCTGGCAGCGCTGGCCATTGTTTCTACCACAGTTGCGTTTATTACATACAGCAGCATTATTGGCGGTTCTAATGAGTCAACGCTGCCCTTCAGAAAACTTGCCGCCACCACTTTCCATCGCGGCGAAGAAGACAACACGATTCCGATAACGTTTACGACAACACCAGAGGATGAACAACTCGATGTCTTGTCGAAAGCCGACTTGGTAAGCCAATTTAAATATGAAAAGCATTTGCAAGCATTGTCCAACCCGTTGGAGGAATTAAAATGGTGCAGCGACCCAGATAGAAGCAACAAGACTTCTAACATTGTTGTATCTCAAAATGGTTTTGAGGGAACTATGGCACGACTCGAGTTCTCCGGCTTTGGTTCGAACGGGCCGGCGCGGTACAATCTGAACATGCTGCCTTATCCACCATCAGCACCAGCACAGTATATCGCTTTCGCTAGACAGAGCCCGATTTCGGACACAGATATTGTGCACCATGAAATTGTGTACTGTGACATGGATTGGTCCAAGGGTTCATTTGTTGCGCGTACCAAGTTGGAGTGCGTCACGCCTGTTCGCGTACTCAATTTTGATGAATTTGACTCACCCAAAGAGCTTTGCGTTACTTTGGAAGGATTGCACATCCGGCAAGGTCAGCTAGACCCTCGAGTATTTTTTTCACCCAAGGGTGAGCCATTAATGATTTTTGGATCCAATGGACATGAAAATTGCTTAATGCAATACATTATTGATTTGCGGGCCGTAATTCCAGACCTTGGCCTCAAGCTCGGCGTCAGCCATTTACCCATAGTTTACAACGAAACTACGCCGCTACCGAGAGAAAAACTTCAAGAGATTGAAAAAAATTGGTTTTTGGTGTACGACGAGGATGAAAATGCCTATGTGCACCATGACCTGGTTCATCGTTCAATTACGCCACTTGAACCAATTCCGAATGTCGCGCGAGCCCATCCGAATATTGCACAGTCATCTTCAACGACTTGCCTTACATCACTCTTGTCCAAGTCTAATGATGAAAATCAAGAAACGCTATTACATCAGGGTACAAACTCACTACGGGTTACGTTGTGCAAGTTTCCTTGCGTGCCTACGATCCACAACACCGCGCTCATGCACGTGTTCCATATTAAATATCGCAACTTTTTGGAGGTTTACTACCGGCGCTACGTCGTGCTCATGAACGTTACCGCACCGTTTGATATTATTGGCAGGACCAATAATATCGTGTACACCGGTACGGACGAGAAAACTATGGTGTATTCTGTTTCTATGGCATGGGACCACGAGCATTTTAGGGATCGCCGTGCCTGGGTAGACGCCATTGCTGATTCTGGATCGGCATGGGATGGTTTACTTGGCTTGTCTCCTTCAGTGGAATTACCTGATGATGTTGTCGAAGTTGATGACTCGTTTGGTTCGCCCAAAGAAAATTTGGATACTTCATTAGGTGTTAAACCGGTTGACTTAAAACGACGTGATGTCGATAATGACGGTGCAGATTTGGAACCGGCCGAAGCGCCTGAACCGGCCAAAATACTGGGCCACAGTGCACTTGTGAATAAGTATTATCATGGCTGGATTGATGATGTTCTAGTTATCAACTTGGGCATTGATGATGACGATGTCGGTATCATGCACGTTAAGGCCAAGAACTTGTTGGATTGTATTATTACTTGTGGCTAAGATTTACGAACGATGATGAAATTTTTCTTATTTTTCATGTTTTAATTTGCATGTGTTATTTATTATAGAGTACGGACATAAAAATATTAGCATTTCAAGAAGTGAGGCCGGCGCATCTAACAGAAAAGACAAGAAAAAAATGCCTCGGTAATAAACCCAGAGCCGCATGCCGTTCGGGTTTGTCTTTTTATTTTATTTTTTTTTCTTTTTTTTCCGAATCTGCCGTGACTTTAATTCGTGAATAACTTAATTTAACCCCGAGCAAAATTTTTAAAACCGAAAATTATTGCAAATCCCACTAGTTATACGGTCCTCAACCATTATTTGTGAAATAAAGGTACGTTAAAAAAAAGGCATTGCCACTTGTTGTATTTACAGAAGATTGGGCTCCTGTACACGCAGAATAGAAGATATGTAAACCAAGAACCGGTCCGGTCAGGGCTCTCCTCTTAATCGTAACATAATAAAGCCGTGTCCGAATGCTGTTTGGATTGCTTACTGGTCCGTGCTGAAACTCTTGCTCAAACGGCCAGCGTCTAAAATGCTGCTGTGTGAAATATGGCGGGCGATGCTGCTGCCAGGGTTTAAACAAATAACTTTGCGGGTGCATAAGAAAGGAGGAGACAGAAGAGTTGTCCATACGATGGAAGAACGTTTGCAGATAAGCATGCAAGCTGTAGCATCATGAACTCGTCTTCCTCATCCTCGAATTTTGCTGTTCACGTCACATTCCGCCTCCGGTCAACGCACTGTCATGACTCTTGTCCTCGGTCATTCTCATAAAGTCATCACTATCAAAAATCATCCGGCTAATTTTTGTTACGGTGTCCTCATCCTTTTCCCACACATGATTGATGACACCATCATCCTCACGTACAACAAACAACAACAAGGTTGCGAGATCTTTCTTTTATTTCCGAACATGCATTTGGACGATTATTGCAAACTTGCCATTCTTCAAGATCCAAGTTGATCAGAAAGCTAAACCATTAAACTTTCCCCCACATTCGACTTGTTATTGCCGATCAGGAACTTCGATCGAAGGATATTGAAATTCTACTGACACAGGGTCTCATTTCCCACATCATATTTCCAGAGGCCCATCACTGCTTCAACTTCACGTCAAAATGAGACATAGCAAAACCCGGCAAAGGCCGCAGTAGTTATTGACTTAGCCCCGTATTTAATCCGTACCGGTAACGGATCGCGACAGTTATACTTTAACCCTGATATCTGATACAATCAATGTCTTATTTTCATGTAAGTATGGGCTTTTCAATGTGCTCTGGATCGTGCTCTGCTGGTCTCAAATGAAAATACACCATGGTGTATCTTGACGACAGAAGGCCATGTTATTCGGGTCACATATGAAGATTCATTTGGTTTTTTTTTTGGTTTCTGGTTTGTTTCATTCCAGAGGAACGCGTTTTTGATTTTTCTCTTCTCCGACTCTTTGCTTCCATATAATTTTTTTTCATTTAAAATTAGAGAAATTTAAATTATAAACATAGAGAATGAAACCAGAATATTTTGTACTGGTTGAAATGTTCTCGTACTGGTGAAGAATTTGGGTTTAATAAGTAAGGGAAACAATAGAAACATTGCCCATAATACGGAAAAGAGAGAAACCCCGCTGCAGTTTGTCTTGCATTCAGGATATCAGGCAAGGACGAAGATTTTAATGTTGATCTTGAAGCTATTGAGGCTTTATAGAATGATGATTTGACCGTAATGGATGCTTGATTTCAACTTGAAATATGATTGCAAAAATTCTTTTCCTTAATCCGCAACTTCACAACTTGTCGTGAAGCGGATGCTCAGCAGCGGTTATGACGGCTGCAAAAAAAACATTTTGCATAATCAGGAGCTATTCTAAAAGCTTAAAAATAAAAGGACTATATGTGGTTAACAAACATCCTATGGTGTTGAATTACTATATCAGTGATTGTATACAGTTTGTAATTAACGTTAAAGTTTAATCTGCTAGATCATCGGGATAAGATTCAGATCAGAATGGACGGCAAATGCTAATATTAACGGAAAACTAGTGACTTCAAAACACAAAATCGACATTGTTTGACTTGGTCATTATTTTTCAAATCTGTGCAATTTATATAGTTATCTATTCATGAACATATGTATCAAGCCCAGCTCTTGCGTAAAATAAGAATGATTTTGTAACAAGGTACGGAATTCGCAGCCTGCGTGCGTGCCTGTGTTGTCATCTCATGTGCACTTGTTTACAGAATGCATTTTATCAATATGTATACATACAATATTATCTAAACCAAAAATTGAAAAGAAAAAAAGAAATTTCACAAAGAGAATAAACGAATGGAAAAAATTAAAACTACAATAGTGCATGTTATGAGAAAAAAAAATGCAGGTTTATGAATTGTTCACCGAATTAGCACTAATCAACGGATGCAATTTTTTATCGTATGCTTGATTCGCAAGTTCTTCCAACGCTTCAAGTTCGCCGCTGCTAGAACACATGCTTCTGAAAATAGAATCCGGCTGCTGCAACAAAATATGAGGATGGTCGTATTCCTGAATATGACCTGAATCCAATACCAAAATCTTGTCGTAATCAATAATTGATCGAAGACGATGAGCAACTATGAAAATATTAGCCCTCCTCTAAAATTAAATAATAAATTTTGAATATCACTTACTTGTTAATACAGTAGTTTCAGAAAATTCAGTTCTAATCGTTTCTTGAATTCTGGCATCGGTGTTGTAATCAATTGAAGCCGTAGCTTCATCTAAAAGAATAATCTTTGGGAAGCGAAGTAATGATCTAGCCAGGCACATTAACTGTCGCTGTCCCTGTGACAAGTTTCCACCTCCTTCAGTGACAGGACTATCAAGCCTATAAAATACGTTCATATCATGTGCCTCTCTTTCAATCTCCGACAGTTCAACTGCAGGGGTAGAGCTAGTTGAAGCAGTCGGTGCGGAGTCCGTGTCAATCAAATGAACATGTTTCAATGCTGTGAATATTTGCTCGTCCGAATAGTTATTAAATGGATCTAAGTTGGATCTAACTGTACCACTGAACAATGTCGGATCTTGAGGAATGATGGTCAAGCCCTGTCTCAAATCCCGCAAACCAATCTTCGAGATATCAACTCCGTCTATCACAATCTTTCCCTGATCTGCTTCTAAAAATCTGAAAAAAGCTGAAGCAATCGTAGACTTGCCTGCACCTGTGCGTCCAACTATACCAACTTTCATGTTGGGCTCAACTTCAAAAGAAATTCCTTTAATTACACGAGGAAGTTCTGGTGCGTATCGAAGAGCTAAATCGTCAACGGAAATCGAACCCTTGTTCGGCCATCCGTGTGGTGGTCGGCTGCCTGGAATAATATCTGGAGCCTCCTGCTCGATACTCAGGAATTCATCAATACGTTCAACAGAATTCATGTTCATTTCATTGGTAGCGTAAAGTAAAACCACCCAAAACATATTTTCAGTGAATGAGATTGCGTATGTCAATATTAATCCAGCAAGACCCGAATCAATTCTGTTTGCAGAAACCATGACAAATACTCCGGCAAAGAATGAAACCAAGCCTCCTGAAATGTCAGTTCTAAAACACATCCATCTATTTAATGCCCACATAATCCAATAAGGTCTTGAATTAGTATCAACCTTGTGCATACTCTGAGAAATAAATTTTTGTTCGTATCCGTATGCTCGAATAGTTGGCACGCCAACTAAAGTTTCGCCAAAATGTTGATATATCGGTGATCGAGTGACAGACTGCATTCTTTTGAGTTCTCGAGAAGATTGCAAATAAAACAAATTAATCATAAAGAAAAGAGCACAAATGACGATTCCAACAATTAAAAACTCAGGAAGAATAAAACTAATGACGCCAATAATAACAGCCACGGACAAACAAGAATGAGCAAAACTCTACATTTCACGTTAGTATTTAAGATTATATGATAGCCTAATAAATTTATACGAACCAATGCATCAACTGCCACTTCTCTATCAATACTTTCAACGTCCTTTGAGAATCTGTTAATAATGCGGCCGACCGGTGTTTGATCAAAAAATCGTGGCTTTGCTCGCATGACTGCACCAAGTAACTTGTCAAACAAACGTTTCGAAGCTGAAAGTGAACCCCAGTAGAATAAGCCTTCACGCAAAAAAGATAGAACAATATAAATAATGGCAATAACACCATAAATTGCCAAATAATATTCTGGTCCCTTTGAATCACGGTTTAACGTCGAAAAAGAAGGTTTAGATTTATCAGACAAGTTGGATTGCAATAACGGTAGCACAACATTGGAAACGCCAGCTTGAGGTGAATACTCGAATAAGGAACCAGTGTTCTGATGCACAAAATTATCACGACGTTGAGAGCTATTTGTTAAAAGCATCTCAATATTTGCGATCGCAGCTGACCATACTTTAACCCAATAAGACTGTCCGATCGCTGCAACTTGATGCACAAAGAAAGCAAATGCAATCGATGCCCAAAATCCAACTGCACCCATGGCCTTAAAGTAAGACAAATAAACTGACAACTTAACCATTCCAACTTGTTGAACCTCCTCTCTTGATTTTTTGGGTGCAGAGTTCTGTTCAACCTCTTTTGGACTTTCTGTGCTTTCGCTGCTTATGGTCTTTGATTTTCCCTTTTTCCCATCTGAGATGTTAAGAGAAGAGCCCGATCTAGAAATATCACGAGAATTAACCACACTATTTATCAATAACTCGTCTGAACCGAGCACACCTGAAGTTACTACTTCAGCTGGTAGTCCTTGTGCTACAATGCGTCCATTCTCAACCACTACAACATGATGAGCAAGGGTTAAGGTCAAAGCAACATTGTGTGATACTAAAATGCAAGTTCGGTGCTTCATAAGAGGACCGGCAATGCAGTTCTCATATAAGTACAAAGCAGTATGAGAATCGACAGCGGACAAACAATCATCAAGAATAACATGGCGAGCTTTTGAATATAACGCTCGAGCAAGCGAAATACGTTGTTTCTGGCCACCTGACAATGAAATACCTTTCTCACCAACCTGCGTCAAATCACCATCTTCAAGAATTTGGAAGTCCCGGATAAGTGCACAAAGCTTTATGACCTGTTCATATCGGGTTTCATCATATTCAGAACCAAACAAAATATTCTCCTTCACTGTTCCGTTTAGCAGCCAAGGCTGTTGCGCACAGTAAGCAACTGACTCTGTAAGACCTGTGTTCTTGTATTCACTGGGCTGTTCCAGTGCGGAGGCACCCGGCAGATACACGTGGCCTTTAACAATATTCATCTCACCCAATAAAGCCAAAAGTAAAGAGGACTTTCCTGCGCCAGTTGGGCCAACAATAACGGTCAGTTTTCCAGGAGCAAATGATACGTCGATATCCTGCAATTTGAAATCATAAGAAGTCGCATTAGAACTCCAGGAGAACGACGCATTACGAAACCCGATTAAAGGGGCATCAGAAGTGCGTAACACTTGATTGAGTTGAGCATACTTTTGTGTTTCCTCTTCATCTAAAAACTTTTGAACACGCTCAAGTGAAGTTCGAGCTTCTATAACATTTGTAATCATTTCCGCCAGACGGTCCATTGGTGTTCTCATCAAGTTAAAAAGCGATAGTGAACTAAATGCAACAGATGCAGTGAGTTGCTTCTTAGCAATCAGAGTATATGCGCCAAATGTGATAAACGTAATTATGGTTGGGAAACCAAACCAAATCATGGCAGCCAAAGCAAGAATGATAAACCGCTTTCTCAGTTTACGTAATTCCTCTTTTCTTACTTCATTGAGTGAATCAGCAAACTTCACCTCCCACGCAAAAAATTTGATAATTTTAATACTCTGAAGAATTTCATTTGTTTTTTGAATACGTCGATCAGTAATACCAAGTAGCTCCTTCTGGATCTTACCAAAAGTTCTGGAAAACTTATAATTAATTGGTAAAAGAGTTAACATGCCTAAACTTCCTGCGATAGCAGAGGCGCCTAAAGTCTGATACAAAAGAACCATAGAAATAAAAATCATTAGGGTGCCCTTGATAATCGGATTTAAACGTGCTAGCACTTCTGAAATAGAGAACGCATCAACAGCCATCAAATTAATAAGACGGCCAAGATCAATGGATTCATCTTCAATCTTAGATTCATCTTTATCTTTTGACTTTTTGTCAACCTCAGCTTCACCATCTGATGATTGAGAGGTGTCCGGCACATTTACAGCAAGCTTTCTTCTTAACGCTTTTTGATAGAGCTCTGCTACAATAACGGCCCTGGTCTTCACAGAGGTCTCTCTAAAAGTCCAAAGAGCTTGAGCCGAGCATGTTGCATTGACGATTGCAAAACCAAGAAGTAAAAATACATATAACCACGCCATATGAGTTGGTTCCCGAGAAGGATCTTCCAAATGACGCAAAATCTGTCTCACTAAGATCGTAGGTGAAAAGGTGAATATAGCATAAAGTGTAGAAAATACAAAGCCGTACAACAGATTCGATTTAAAACTTTTCAGCATGCCGTAGAGAAGAGTTCCTCCCTGCTTAGCCTTGATGTATCCCGGCATAATAAGAGCCGAACGGCATTCATCCTTTAAATCCCATACATCTGACATAGTAAGTGGTCGGGAATAACCTAGCTTCAGTAAATCATTTGCCCATGAGAATGTAATAGTTTCATATAATGTAGAGTAGGGTACTGGGTTGGGATCACTTCCATCCTCCGTTTCAATGAATGCCGGTCTATCCCTAATTGGAGAAAACAAAATAATCAAAAAGAGCGAAGCGTATAATACAAAATCCAGCCTATCTAAAAACTTGATGAGACCAAAGGATGATTCAATAATTGAGGATCTCAAATTGACAGTCTTAATCACAAGAAGAAACAAATACAAAATCGCCACGTGAACTCTAAGGAACGGAGTATTGTAACGAACGGAAGGAGAAAGGCGAATTGATGCAAGAACAAAAATGTAAATCTATAACTGTTAAAAAAATGCGGAACTTGGCATCTATATAAAAATTTTGAACGTACAGCGAGAATTGCATTAGCTAGTGTACTATAAAAAACCTTGGAATGCTGAGAGTGTTGAGGTGGGTATTGCAATAAAATGACACCGACAACGGAGAGAACATGAACAACAGCTAAAGTAGCAGCAATAACTTCTTCCAGAACTGCCTTGAATCTGCGACTAGGGCTTGTATCAAGTAAAAACACATCTGAGTTGCCAGATGTACGAGTCCTTGGGGCATTGACTAAAGTATTGTCTTCCACGTCCAAATTATTTGATATTTCATCATGTTCAGCGCTCGCATCAGTAGTACGCAATCTGTAAATTGGGGATTCATCTTCAGAGTCTTCGTCAATGGGACTAACGTCCGAGTCAAGGCGAGAATACCCTTTTCTGTGTAGTCTGCGCCTCAGAAAATTTGGCAGTTTTATTGTACCAGAAAATCCAAGGTAGACGATGGATACAATAACCGAAAAAATTGGCAGTCCTACTTCAAAATATCTAAAAATAATTAAATCTCAAATCACAATATCAATATTGACGATATATACCTATGCTTGATGCACGAATTGAAGTCATCGACATCCCATAAGGGAGCAGGACAGGCCAATAGAGCCATTATAGGACAAATTTATCAGTTCAATAGAACACTCACCGCTTTCAGGGCAGCAACGGCAAAATTGACAATTTCTCAAACACTTTAGGCACCAAATGCAGCATCAGCTCTAATATGTAGAAATATTACGAAGATAAGAAAATCTTTTTGAGAAATTTTGTCGCGTACTGTCGAAAGATAAAAAAAATTGCCCGGTTGCGGTCCGAGAAGTATGTGGAGAATTACGATTGAGGGTTTAGGATGGTGCAAAGGTATTCAGTTAATTAAACTAATCCGTTTCAAGCAACCAGAATGAGCCGCATCCAAGTAAGGTTTGTATACCCGGAAATTCCGGTTGTTTCTGTCTACTTGTAAGTAATAAATTTTTTTTTGCACAATGATTGAGTTGCTAACCATATGTAAACTAATTAATAAACTTTTTAATATTTTTTTTACAGAATTAAGCGTTTAATCGGAGAATATATTGCTAAAGATGAACTCAAGTTTATCGGAAGTTCCTTAAAAATATGCGCGCGGTCAGGCACTTTTTGACGATTGTAATTGAGCATAGTTTAATAGTACTGCATATGATATAATTTTCGGGCACAAAACATGTATAATGACAAACGGTTAACATACGGTACGGTACATATTGTACTATATAACAATAAGATTTCATGCACTTGCCATTTCTCAAATATCCTACATATAACTAGATGCAACTCATAAACCAATTTAATCGAAGTTATAATTCCACCTACACTACATAATTAGTCAGTTTTATATGCATTTGTGATCAATGTGTATACATAAAAGCTCTCGCTCGTTGCCTATTAGCAATAGTGGATTATGTATTAACTCATCGCATTTGCGTGGTGCATATATTCTGGCCAGGATCGTGGAAGATGACAATTAAAGACAGCATTCAAGATAGGTTACGGCCAATTTGAATATTGCACGAATTTTAGTTGTCTATACTATCCCTTTCTGGATGGTATTTAGTCTTCTCATTTGCTGTTAATCTGTCCTATATACGTTCACCCCGACTCGATTTGCTATGGACTTTTACTGTTTACAGTACGGAGTCCTATTGACGTTTTAAAATGTAAAAACCAGTTAATTATTATGACTCTATAAAATGATCTATAATAAAAAGAAAAACTAAGAAAACCCAAATGAAATAGAAAAATATGTAGTAAACAATTAAAAAAAAAAAAGAATGACCAATAAATGAATGAATAACCCATAAATGCTAAACTATATATTTTAAGGTATTTTAGGTGCTTTCAGGTGCTTTCAAGTGCTTGTAGCTGAACGAGTTCATAGTACTTCGACTTATTAGCCAATAATTTTTGATGGCTTCCAGATTCAAGCACTTTTCCGTTTTCAAAAACATATATAATATCCGCCTTTTGAATTGTGCTTAATCTGTGGGCAATGGCAATCGTAGTTCTTCCCTTCGCTGCATTATCCAAAGCCGCTTGAACAATTTTTTCAGAGTCATTATCTAAAGCAGATGTCGCCTCATCGAGTAAAAGAATTTTGGGATCTCTGATAAGTGCTCGGGCAATCGCAATTCGTTGCTTCTGGCCTCCTGAAAATAGTGACCCTTTGGCTCCGCACATCGTGTCATATCCATCTGGGAGTGACATAATAAAATCATGTATATTTGCCTGCTTACAAACTTCATACATCTTTTCGTCTGGTATGCTTAGATCGGTGGTTCCATACTTGACATTGTCGCGGACTGTGCCAGAATAAAGAACTGGTTCCTGTTGAACCAATGCAATATTTGATCGATAATTATTGATGTTGAGTGTTGATATATCTATTCCATCTAGAAGAATTTCACCTGAAAGAGTATTGTAAAATCTTTCGATCAAACCAATGGTTGTACTTTTTCCACAACCTGAACTGCCCACCAGAGCAATATATTGTCCTTTTTCAACCTTCAGATTCAACCCACGTAAAACAGGAACCTGAAGACGAGTGGGATATCTGAAAGTAACATTTCTAAATTCAATGTTGCCTTGAACGTCTTGAAGTACATTCCCTTCATCACTCCAAGCATCAACAATTGGCTCTCGGTCGAACAACCTCTTAAGGTTTCCAGCCGAGTCATATGCTTTTGCCATATCCAATGCATAAGAAAACACAATAGAACCGTTTTGAGATCCGTTCACGATAGAAATCACACTGACAAAAAACATAAAAACTGAATAACCTTCCGCTCTAACTAAAGTAGAGCCGTACCAAAACATGAGCGATTGAATAAGATAAACAAGTCCTTGTGCAAGTCCATACAGTGCTGCTGAACTGGCATTCTGCCTTCGAGATTGTTGATATAAAGTTGACAGCGATTCGGAGTATTTGGTGAGAACATCATCCTCCTTTCTCAAAGCGGCCACAGTCTTTATTGACGCGGCAGCTTCACATGCATAAGTAGACGTAGCACTATACGCAGCTTTAACTTTCTCTTGATGCTTCGCAAGCAAATAAAATCTATAAAATCCGGATACAAGAAGTAAAGGAATACATGGCGATGTAACTGCAGCAAGCTTAATTGCGACCCCCAGGGCTACTCCAATTCCACCAAAAAGCATAATTAATGAACTAAAAATTTGGCCAAGGGTTGCACCGGAAAGACCTTCAATTGCTTGAGCATCCTTGGAGACAGCAAAAGTGAGAGCGCCCGCGGTGTTTTCAGTCTTGTCAAAAAAACCAATATCTTGTCGAACAATTTGCTTAAGAGTGCGCATTCGAATCCGTCTGACCAGTCGCTGACCTGAGTATGAAAATAGACCAACTGCCATAATAGGGCAAATAAATTCTAATAACGCATTAGTTCAATACACCCCGCAAAAAAAAAAAGTTTGGTTTTACCTATAGCACCCATGATTAAATAAGTTATATTATACTTCAATAATCTTCTATTCATGGCTTCCGCATCGGGTAGCTCACCAAGAGCATCCACAGAACCAGAATACACCGTACTGAGATAAGGATATCCAGCAGCCATAATAATAGTGAAGGAAAGTGCAGCTAAATTGAGCTTCTTCTCTGGAAGTGAAAGTTCCCATAGAAATGCAAGACGCTCAGAAACGCTGTACGTCTTGTAATCCTCTTCAGCTCCAGATACAATAAGGCTCAAATCAGACTTGCCCGTGATAGTCTTGTAAAGAAAGCTTTTTTCAGATTCTTTGGAATAACTACCATATGAAATATTATCATCCATGTCTTGTGCACTGTCGGTTACCATCAGTTCAGGTTTTTCATCTAAGCCTTGTTCAATGGTATCGACTTCAACACCATCCAGTACTTCGATTCCCTCATCGCTGGAAATTTCCACAGATTGCTCAACATTTTGAGCCTGTACCAGTCCATAATACTCGCCTTTCTTCTTTATAAGGTCATCATGAGTACCTTGTTCAAGAATTACGCCCTTCTTCATAACCACAATCTTGTCCGCATTTTTGACAGTAGAAAGTCTGTGAGCAATAACAATAGTGGTCCGATTTTTTGACGCCCGTTCAAGCGCATTTTGAACAATACCTTCACTCTTAGTATCTAGTGCCGATGTAGCTTCATCAAGTAAAAGAACTTTGGGATTTGAAACTACCGCACGTGCAATTGCTATACGCTGTTTCTGGCCACCAGATAGCAAGAAACCACGCTCTCCAACGTGTGTATCAATTCCCTTTGGAAGAGTATCAATAAAACTCATAGCATTCGCCTGAATGCACGCTTCTCGGACAAGAGCATGCTTTTCAATATCCGAGGCATGCTCAAGTTTAGTACCAAGTAGTCCAAACGCGACATTCTCATATACCGTTCCAGCGAAAAGAATTGGCTCTTGTGACACCAGGGATATTTGTTGACGAAGCCATTTTACGTTTAAATCTTCTAAGTCATGTCCATCAAGAAAAACTTGACCGCGCACTGGTCTATAAAAACGCTCGAGAAGACCGATTATGGTTGATTTACCAGATCCAGATGCACCAACCAAAGCAACAGTTGTACCCGCTTCGATTTTCAAGTTGTAGTCTTGCATAATAATAACATCCGGACGAGATGGATAAATGAATTTCAGATCCTTCAATTCGATGTGACCAGAAATAGACGACAGCATGCTTCCTTTGTCTGATGAAGAGTCGATGGAAGAGGTACGATCAATTGTCGTGTAAATCTTATTGATAGCCGAAGCAGCCGCAGAAACTGCACGAACATGTGGAGTAATCGAAGTGATCGCAAATAATCCTTGAATCATGGAAGCAAGAATGGTAACTAAAGCTGCAATAGTAATTTGAGAATCCTGCAAAAGCTTTGCACCTTGCCAGAAAGCTACAGCATCTTCAAGGTATAATCCAAGCCAAGAAATACCAGTTATGGAACCAGCATAGAATCCTGCTTGAAGAGCATATTTCATACTAACTCGAAGATAATAATCGTACTTATTCGAAAGTCTATCCTGAAGAGAAAAAGCTTGAACGTTCCTTATAGATGACAATACTTCTTCAATAATAGACCCTCCAGCAGAAGAGCCATTAAGAGCCTTTTTATACAAGGAAGTCATTCTGTAAGATGCAAAAATGAAAGAACCAACGATGACAAGAGCAACAATAGTAAGGAAACCGGCCAATTTTGGAGATAAGGAGTAGCCAATAACAAATGAGCAAACAAACGTTGAGATAAAAGATATTAAATAACCAAGTTTTTCAGATATGCCTTCCTGAATCATCATTGTGTCGGAAGATATTCTCGTCGTAATTTCCCCGGTTCCGAGCTTGTCAAAGTAAGCAATATTTTGCTTTAGAATAGAACCCAAATATTTTTCGCGAATCCGAGCAGTAAAAACTTCACTGCGATCAATGAAGGTATAAGTAAAAATAAATGCAAAAATAAATTCGGCGACGGCAAGGTAGATGAAATATATGGCATTATAGCTAGCTTGACTTTGAAACTCATCAGGAGAAATATACTCGGGAATATCAGTGTAATTATAAGAGATCCCGGAATAATAAAAACTATGTGGCTCTGAATTTATTAATTCGCTGTTTGTGTAGGTAGTGTTGCTAAACATTGTTTGATTTAACCACACAAATTCATCGTATCCGCCAAACACATCATAGAATTGATAAGAGCGAATATAATCAGTGAATTGCTGGGCAAACGCGCCAAACATGATTGGCATAATGGCTTTAATGGATCCTTCTGCTGCTGCACAAAAAACGGCAAACCAAATAGAAAGAAGGTCTAACTTTGATGCATATCTGTAAGCCGAAAAAAATGACGTTTTAACTGGCGGAACTTGTACTTGATTTCTTAAAATAGTTGCTTCGACAGGCGGAAGAAATGAAAATTCATCAGATGTTTCCGCATTGAAAGTCGTATAGCCATAACGGCCTCCAAGCAATGGAGTTTTAGACGATAGCCTACTATTTTGCTTCTCGGAAGTCATAGTGAAGCACGACAAGCAGTACACGGCAGCAATATGGAACAAAAAAATAATATCGGACGTGAAGTAGCATTTTAGTATATAAGCAAGAAATGATATGCAGTATGTGGCGTCCAACAACGATACCGTACAGACAACTAGAGCTGGAGATTGGCTAACTCCTTATCGCGGGGCGTGGTTCCAAGAATTATTACCTGAACAGAGTTTCATATGGGGGCACTATTATCCCCAAAATTATGTCGATGTTTTGATTAGTGCTTTGACTGAGTCCATGATAAGTCTGAGATGCGTTTGAACGCCAGTTACGCCACGCGCCATCTTGTAAATTCATTCTGTTTAAATGATTACTAGCTAAAAAATCGATTTCTGCAGTGTAAAAATGCAGTATATGAGATGGTAGTATGAAATTGAAGTTTAATTGTGCAATATCTAAAGGTGACTAAATGGGAAAGACAGTGCTGAAGTGTTCATCCTTATCTCTGTGAGGCTCGAGCTCTAATAAAACAAGTGCGTTTCAAGAGGTCGTATGCCAAAACTTTTTGGGCTAATCAATAAGAATTTCCTATTACCTTTATGCACAGGCGTAGTTTTAGCTTTCTTGAAATTTATAATTACCAAGTTTTATTTTAATCTATCATTAAGCTGGTTGGAGCTGTTTGGATCACACTGATGAGTACATTGTTCAAATGTTATGCGCGAACGCGCGCTCGCCGATAAGCCACTCGATACTAAAATTCCTTACCCAGCATTCTGTATTAGGAAGCTCAGTGAGTTTTTTATAAAACAGTAAATTGGTAACTAGTTGCACAATTGCAATGAACTAATTGTACAGATGCTACGGTATTTTGAACCGTCATCTAATTTTGAAATACATAACACGATATTAGTATAATTTGTTTTGATTAGAAAAAAGAGAATAAGCGAAGGGGTCAACATTATTAATAATAGTAACTTACATAAAACGACAAAATGGAAAAGCCTGTTATGTTTAATGTCTTCTTCATCTGTCAGTTACTAATTGCTGTTTGCAGAAAACTTCAATTGTCGAAGTGACTAATCATGTCTATCTTAATTTTTTAATATGGGTTTGTTGGCTTTTTTTTAGTAATTTATAATAATGGTATGTTGAATCAGTATCAGAATTTCCCTTATAACTGGTTATTATATATGAATAAAATCAATATAAATAAAATCAGTATAAACTGGATTATTAGAAGCATTCTTAAAATCAATCTACTAAACATACTTAACCTACTTTGAATAAAATGGCTTTAATTAATACATTGTCGATACAATACCATGAAGAATAGTGTCCGTATTAATCCTAGCAGAGAGTGATGTTTAATTTCGTGTATGGATTTATTTTATTTGCATAATATATTTCAACAAAACCATTTACGCTTTAAATCACTTAATTATACTGTACATTATTTTTTTCTCTCAGTTGCTAAAGCGGTTTGAGTTGAAAACAATCTGCGCCATGTTGCATTTCCAAAGGGCCTTTCATACAGATTTAGAGATACTAATAAATAACTAAAAAATCATGCTTATTAAATATATTCAGGCCTAGAAGTGTTTAATGCCGAATTCCAAATCTCTTTGGCCTTTGAAAATTAATCCTCCCAACGCTTTTTCTTTTTTTTAGCTTCATACGACCCGCCATTTTGACTTGGAAGCAGTGCCGCGGATGCATCATTGATAGCGGATGAAGGAGTGTAAGTCCATCCCATAGTAGTCGTAGATTGTGCATATGGCTGCAAAGTGTTTGTCAAAAAAGTGGTAGTAACAGCTTCTGATGGATATTGCCTACTATACGTCGTGGCTGTCACCGAATGACCAGGTTGCTTCTGCATTGGTGCATATTTAAGCGTCCATCCTTCTTGATCTTCATAAGGTACTGTAAATGAGTTGCTTACAGAAGAACCTGAATGCAATTCTCTCGATGGTGGATCACCAGCTCCGGTTGGTTCAAGTGATCCTGTCATTCCAGTCAAGTAAAATCTGTCCGAATAATTTATAACATAACCACCAGAACTAATGGTGGACGTCATTTGCAAATAGAAAAGGCCGTTCGCAGCAAGACTCGGTGTAATAGTGACTGAATATGACTCACCAAGCGAACTCAAAGACACTTCGTTGGCTAGTTCTTGCAATGGAACAATATCTGTATTAGGTCCTGTGCACAGAATGATTGTTGTTGATACTAAATCGTCTAAACTTGGAACTAAATCAGAATCTTGCCAGGTGATCACCAACGAACTTGCAGCATATGAGTCACTAGCTGCGGGGGTAAGAAATTCAACATCTGCATATACTTTTGCCCATATCAACATAAAATTTAGCAGCCCAAAAAGCAATTGCGGTCTACCTAGACAGCATTTAGCCATTATTGGCAAACTGAACACAAATCTCGAATATGCAGTATGAATATATTCTACTTAGTGTCGTGAATTTACTGCTGAATCAATTAAAGAACCAATATCTGCAGCTAATCTTAACTTTAGAGAGCTGGCGGTAATTTTGGCTTCGGCAGTGTGAGAAGTTCGTAGTGGTGAAATCACAATAGCAATTATACATCGTATATATTTAGCACAGCGCCGCGTAACTTATTGTTATATAAGCTTTACTATACAAGATTATGTCATTATATGTATAATTTATTATACACTTTTGGGGCATAACCCACATGTCGTTGAACATTGCATTTGTTTCTCTACAATTTTCGAAGCTTTGTCGTTGGCACGGTTGAGAGTATTACCAATTTACATACGATTATGATTTATTTAAAAACGGTATTAAACGTAATTGATAACTCGGTATGACCTATTGAATGTTGGTGAAGCGTAGCTTGCTGTGACTAATTTTATGAAGGGTGCTGCTTTGGTGGAATGCATCAATGTATTTGGCAAGGGCAACAAGTCACCGGGAAAAGTTGGTAAGTTTGGAGTATGTGGCACGCTAGTTCATATTATACTAATATTTATCTTAGGTGACAAGATTGTTGTCGTTGTGCAGAGTCTAAGAAATGCTAAGTTGCTTGCACAAATTTCAGGTCAGAACAAAGTTCAGCGTGGAGATATCCGACATGCGGTTATCGTGCGGACAAAGAAGGAGATTCAGAGACCAGATGGTACTGTGGTAAGATTTGACGACAACGCCTGCGTCCTAGTTAATAAAAACAATGAGCCTGTTGGAACAAGAGTGTTAGGAGCAGTTTCGCGGGAGTTGGCTAAAAATTATGGAAAAATCATATCATTGGCACCGAAGGTTATATAATAATGAAACCGACAATTTTCCTATAGCGTTGCAGAGGCGTTGTTGCAAATACATGTTGTGTTGAACCCTTCCCAACGTTACATCCTGCCAGTTGTACATACATCAATTCATGTTCAATCCATGTTCTCAAGCAAAGTACTGAACCAAAATATTTCTCATTTTAAACTCCTTGTACTAATAAACAAACCATGCCATAATTATTATAATACATTTACATTATTCCCTCCTGCGAATATTTCCAAACTCTACCCTTAATGAAATAATTTTCCACACTGAGTGCAGACATAAAATAGAACCTTTGATAGTTTTAGTAATCAGAATCCAGTAATCTTTAAGAAATAACTGTACCATATTAGTTTCCGCTTTACGTTGTTGTGATTGAAAGAACACTGCTTCTTTATGGTGGCATCGCGGGCACTCCTTATTCGATCTAGGCTATATAAGATATCAGCAGATGTATCCATGATGTAGCCAATGACAGTTCCGAATACGCACCAATGTTGGATCAGAGCCGACATCCAATGTAACACCAGCAGTTTCACTGTGTATCCTCGTTAGAATATAAAGTGTTCCGCCGTTTCGTGAAATGCCTCACCTGACGTCTGCTAAAATTTCATTTCTGTAAACCTTTGGATCGAGCGCAAGCTCTTTATAAGGACAGTTTCTGCATGAGTATAACAATCTCTGATTTACTTTATCCTCTTTCGGATATAACATATTGTTGCTATGTGAATTAACAGAGCTGCAAATATAGCCTTATGCCATGTTTTCATACCATTCCATGCAAAATCTAAACGATGCCATGACGAGAAAAATAGTCTCTTGCCGTAACCAGAAGTATAACCTTCAAAAATCAGTGAGATATAATCTGCAGCCTCTTTGAGGATTTGTTCTGTTTTGATCGACTTTATGTCGGATACATCAACTATGTATACGCCAGCGGGCAAGACATACCATAGCGTTTGCTCAGCTTATGCCATTTATTTCACACTACAAAGACGCTTACGCCGCCAACACGTAAACTTAAAATTTTTCCATATACACAATTTTCAATTCGTTCAATTTGTCGGCGCGGAACGAAAATCGCAAATTTGAAAAATCAAGAACCAATTGCTCTTTATTTTTTGTAATATTCGATTTATTCGTAATCATGTCTTTTTCGGCTCTTATTAGATCTTCTTTAAGGACATCGTGCCTTGCTACCAGAGCTGTGTCAAAGAGGTATGGCTTACTGATTGTCAAGTTACCACTGGCTATATAAGACAGTGGCAGCAAGTTTTCGATTGTTTCGAAGAAAAAAAAATGTTTATTATGGGCTAATGGGGTTCGTTTTTTCTTTGTGCGTCATAGACAAACTGGTCAGATTTTATTTCCTGCTTATAATGTCATACGACACAATAGCACCGAGGCGGCGGTTGATCCTAAAATCTCTAGCATAGTGGACCAAATTTCTGGATTGACTCTGCTTGAGACTGCTGATCTTGTTTCCCTCTTGAAGGTAAGCTGTGTGCGACCATAGTATGTGTCAGTTGCACTAACAATTCAATTACTACAGGAGAGACTAAATATAAAAGATATTGCTCTCCCAAGTGCTGCTCCTGCTGCTGCCGCTGCTGCTCCTTCTGTTGAAGCCGCCCCAGAACCAGTTGAGGAGAAGACGATGTTCAACGTTAAACTGGAGAGCTTTGAAGCAACTGCGAAGCCTAAGATTATTAAAGAGGTTAAGGCTTTACTAGGTCTCAACCTTGTCGAATCCAAGAAGTTTGTCGAGAGCGCACCAAAGGTTCTAAAGGAAAATATTACCAAGGATGACGCAGAAAAGATAAAGTCTACTCTTGAGGCTTTAGGTGCTAAGATTTCATTAGATTAAGATGCTCTGAGATTGCAGATGTAGGCATTTCATTTAATGAACATCTTCTTGTACATAATTATGTCTGAATCTACAATTTATATATAATACACTAGGGCTACATGTAACTATAGAAAATTCAAATTTCAATTCGTTTCCGTTAAAGCAATTTAATTTTTTTTAACTCCGCAAACTCCAATATGCCAAAAAAAGCTTTCTTTACTTCGCAGCTTGTTTAAAAACTTCTATTTCCTCCTTTATGTCTTCATAATCATCCTGAGCTAAATCGCTAGTCTTCTCCCATGCATCCTCAAACTCGGTCTGAATAACATCCCCAGCAGGAATGACCCATATATTTTCGCGCGTCCTTTTATGCTATCAACAGGTTAATAGGAAATTTTGAGTCACCAACACAAGGCATTCTTACTCTTTCCCTATCCTCGTCCATTCGTTTTAATATCTCTTCCCTTGAAAAAGATGGAACTTCTTGTTTTGGTTGAAACTCAACTCGGCTCCTATATCAAATTTAGAACCCCCTTATAGATAGAATATAAAGGACTATTACACCAGAACTTCTCTTTCTTTCAGTAACGTTTCAAGTTCTGCCAGTTTAGAGTCGTCAATTATTGATTTGCTCTTTAGAGTATTTAGGACCTTGGAAAGTTAGGCAATTATCAAAAGAATAGCATAAGACAAACCTTTCGTGCAAGATTGACATTTGCTAGGGCCCCTTTTGCTTCAGGAACAACTTTATCGAAAATCTCCCAGAGATCGCGTCTGACCATATCGACGTACTCAGTAAATCCTGAACGTGTGCTATATTCACAAAGAGTTTCGAGAAAAAATAGCATATTAATTCTTGCGTTCAATGACGTCTATTCAAAAATTTTATTAGCCATGTAAATAAACTGGAACTGCAAGATCATTTCACATACCTTATCTAATTCTTCAATTATGCAGGAATACAAATCTTCACTCAGGTCTTGATAGCGAAGAGCAAACTGTGCGCATTTTGTAGCTGATTGTATTGAAGCATTTAATCTTCGTAAAAGATCTGTAAATGTCAGTCTTGCAGCAAACGCATCCAGAGGCATTCTTTGAAATTTTTTTTGAAGGTAAGTTGATGAGGAAAACTTGGTTTAGACTGTCCTCGATTTAAAATCATAGTTAGCTATAAGGTTTCTTCCTACCCCATCATAAAATTACGTTTACATCTAGTCCAACCACTCGAAATTCAAACAAAAAAATAGCTATCTTGATTTCATTCTACAATCAGCTTTCAAGAGTGTACTTTGCACCAAATCTTAAGCCATAATTGCAAATAAAATTGAGTACATGAAAACTAGCAAAAGATAAAATTATCGCCATTAAATATCATTATATGGTAGGATATTAACAGTCATTGAACTCGTGAAACAAATACTATGCTAAAATATAGCATGATCCGTACATTTATATAGTTAGAATACATATTGCAATAATCACAATATGAAATTTTATGCGAAAACTATTCTGCAGTATTGTGGATAAAAGGATAGGTTCATGATCACAGTAGTAATTTTTAAAATAATTTGCTTGAACGATGGCATATATCATGATTGTAACATTATATCTGGCACTTGCCATTAAAAAAATTAGCACATAACTTATCCTCCCAATATATCGAGAACACACTCTCTCTATATATATAGTCACCCTGTATAAATACTTCCACGAGTCACTTGCGAAAACGCTTGATCGCCTGGCTTAATGATTCGCCATTTCTCAACGCTTCGAAAGTCAAGTCATCGATTTTTTTGCGAGCTTCACATAATTCAATAACTTTACTGACAAGATTGACTGGTATCACCACAACACCGTCAGCATCACCAATAATATAATCTCCTGGATGCACCCATAAGTCACCATTATATTGGACGGGAACATTAATCTCACTACCTCTCGTAAACCCAGCCGAGCCTAATATAGACGTGCCTCTGGCAAACACGGGGTATTCTAGTGACCTATGTTCATTAATGTCCCTCAACCGTCCATCAATCACAGTCCCAACGGCGCCTAAATATTTGGCTCTTGTAGATAGCAAGCCACCCCAGCATGCAGAATAGTGATTTTTTGGCTGAGAAACAAAAATAACTTTTCCAGGTTCACTGTAGTCTGAGTAGTGCTTTGAGAGAGAAGGACTCGAGGTATCGGATGCGTCAACCATCTAACGAAAGGTCAGAAATCTTGCTTCCCTTTGACACATTGCCATATTCACCTTAACCGTAATTAATTCTCCAAAAATTTTAGCCTCTCCTGCTTGTCTTTCTGGCGAAAACATCGATATTCCGTCAAGAAATCCTCCAAACGGATATTGCAGCTTTACAAGTGCATCTCCTACCTTTAATTAGCGTTAAAATCAAAACCCCTCAAATATACTAGATATATATACATCACATGAAGCAAATTCGGATAAAGCTTTTAGAGAGGCCTCAGATACCAATTTACCAGCCATGTCTATCAAGTAAACCAAGCGTAATCTATACTAAGTGTATCATGGCCAGACTGCGGAATACAGGTTATATATATAGATTATATTTGATCGGGCCACGGGGAGGTCGGAACTTTAGATTTTAAGATTTTGGGTTCACGCTTGACGCGCAAAATCGATTGTTTGCATGTAGCGGCATTGAAATTTAGTTCACATGTTTCTACAAATGAAGTGAGCGCTGAAGATTTTTAGATCAAAAGTATGAGATTTACGTGAGAGCTTGACAAGGCGATATCTGACGGACAAGTTGTGCGATGTGATTCAACCAAGGAGCTTTTGCTTATAATAAATCATATTGATGATAATAACAAAAACAAATGAGCTTGGTTCAGGTGATGTGAGCCACTATTTCGTCTTGTTTTCCACCGCTAGAGTTTCAGACCGGATAGACAATTTAAGACCCTAAAGCAGACACTGACTGCTTAATACATGTCTTATTCCGAGTTTGGCGTGATTTTGGACATGCTTGATAAAAAGACATCGATTTGATACGTAAGCTAACTTGAACTACTTTAAAATTAAAGCCTCGCAGTGGACCGAATGATCAACTTCAGCCCAATCGACGTGTTTATGGTTCATTTTCAGGTTTAAGAATGATAGAGTATGCATTAAGCTTTTTGCTGAACGAAAGCTGGCCCAAAATCATATTCTTCCGCAGAACAAGCGAAGTTTAGGATAATGCCAAGGCTCTAGTACATGAGGGGGTTCAGAACTGCATCATGCTAAATATTTGATATAATGTTAAGTGAAATAACAGTAAAACATTTAAATTATTCTGGTTTGCTTATAAGCAAACAAAAAAATTATACCATATTGAACAATATTGAACCTGTTAAGCCATTAGTAGGTAGCCATGGAGAATCGTTAATATGTAATCATCATCATTTAATGTCCTCGGATTACTTGGTTGCTCAATATTACTTGAACTTTTCAATGGTTAATACTCTACAAATAAGATTATACTTGTTAATTCTACGACAAATGCAAACGAATCTTTGATATCATAACAAATAATTTCAAGTAGTTTAATGGACAATATAATATCACTTCTAAAAAACAAGATATATCTAGCATTCAATAGTGTCGTGGCAGGTGGTGTTGCAAGCAACCTCCCCAAAGTATTCTAGTAGACAATTCCGAAATTAATGAGTATCGATATAAAAGCATGAATATTTGACATAATTGTATATGTATCACAAGCCCCTAATGTTTCAATTTTTAAAAAAGTCGAGTCTACAATATACCATAGCCTATATAAGTATTGAAGAGTTGCTGAAATCTCGAAGCACCAAAACACGTTGTTCTATAGCATATCTCTTTGACCCAAATCGTAACAAATAGGGGCAACTAGCCAATTTAGCCCCCCCTCATTGCGAGTCATTATTATAAGTTAAATTATCCAAACCTGATGTTTAATTTCTAAGTTTTCGAATTCTCAGTAGCAATCGTAATTTCTGGATAATTTGTCTCTTTCCATTTTTCCCAAAACTTGGCTCCCTTCGAAAGCGATGTAATATTCTCCCAGACAACACAAACAACGTGAAGAACCATGATGATTGATAACAATGATGTGACATGAAGAGAATCAGCAAGCGGGAGACAGATGATAATTATACCTGAAATTGGTCGGAAAATGATTCGGGCGTACTAAATATAATTAATAACAAAAAAAAGTTTTAATACACAAAAGACTAACCTTAGGAAGTAGTAAAGTCTTAGGTTCATCTTCAGATTTATGAAGCAAAGAAATAATAAACAGAATGATCAATCCGGTACCGATACCGCCACATAAGAGCCATCTCTGGCCAATATGTAACTCAGAGGATTCGGTACTGATAGCTGCCACGTGTCCGCCAGCTAGTAAGCTTGCAATCAAGGGGAGATGGAGCACAACCCATAAAAAAGATGCGTAAATGGAATGCTGAAACGGATGCTGCCCCTGAATCGAGCCATCGTTGTGCACATATAACCAGTTCAAACAAAATGCGATGATTAAAGTCCAAATTGCTCGAACAAGTCTGTCGTTAAAGCCAATTGCAGCGGGAGATCGAACGACAATCGAATAAAGATACTCCCCAAGCACAATTATAAAAAAAGCTGCAAAGCGGTCGACTTCGTGTGCAATGTCAACAGCAGTTGTATAATTTGCCCTTAGAAGCCTTTTTGCCGCCGGAGAATAGCAAAATACCCAAACCACTTCTTCTAATACTATTGCAACACTGGTTACCGCAATCTTGCTTCGAAAAGAAATCGATTCAAAAAATAGAGGAATATAGATACACAGGCAAATAAAAGAAAGACAAAACCAAAGTCTCTGCTGAGCTCTATGATGATAGCTTGCAAATGAGTAAATAAGGTGAACCGTCATTGATGTGAAGCGTGCTGCAATATATGCACCAACTGTAGATCTCATGGCACCGATATCCTTGTCCACAAGTGTTGCATTATTACCATACATGACCAGTAGTGCCATAATCCAGAGAATAAGTACCCTTTGAGCGAGATCATCCGTATAGAAAGAATTCATTAATTCTCTAAGGTCACTCCAAACATGCCATGTCGGGGCCAAAATAAGCTTGCTACGTTAATCCTGATTTTTAAGAAACTGGGTATTCAACATACTATGTACTTCACCAAGTTGACACCCGACACATGCTCAACAAGATTATCAGCTAAGTTGGCTACAATAGCCACGTATAGCAAGTCCAAAAAAAGCTCGAATCGACCTGTAAGTGACAATGTGTTAAGATCAAGTACTACAGGACGGTACAAATCATATATACCTGCTTGTCTCTCTCCTTCTAAACGTTTCATTAAAGTTTTTCCTTCGAACCATTGTAATGCAAGCGGTTGGCGAAATAGTGCACGATGCGTCATTCCTATTTCAGTCGTCGAGTCGGGTGACACGAAATCTTCCACTTGAGAATTTGTTCTCTCAAAAGACTGTCGATGGAGATCTTCGTTAAGCATGATGTTCTATGTACTGCCTAGACGTAATTTTTTTTTTGTGCCAATTGATTTAAACACAGTACTATGCTAAGAGATTTTAAAGGTATAGAATTATTTGTACTTGATAATGTGAAGGTCATTATGACTGAAATTATATACATTGTAAGCGGAGCATGCCAAGTCCTGTGGCACAGTAATTTTTTTTCAGTTTATAGTGTACATGCGTAAAGTTATTATTTATCAGTTAACTAACTACGTTATAACTAACTATTATAGTTATGGTTATAGTTATAGTTGAGAGTTGCATTGTTAAACTATAAAATTATAAACAAGATGAGTTAGTTAACTAACTATTTACTAATATGGAAGCTCATGTAAGCATATACAGGATAGTTTATAAGCAATTTAACCTGAAAACGGTCGAGTTGCAGAGTATGCAATTCTTATATAATATACCGTATTAATTTAGATCATATAAACGAAATAATTTATAACTTGAATTGAATATCAGAGACAACGAAAATGCCGAGTTTTAACGTGTATTTTCATAGTACTGTTCAAGCTTCAGTTTTCAAAGCTGTTGCCAATGTAGCTGGTCAATATTTTGATTCTAAGAAATACAATGTACGAACGTTTACGTACGCTTTTTCGAATGTCTTTAAGACTAACTGAATTTCATATAGGTGCCCTTTTCGTTAGCTCTTGCTCCTGTGCTTGCGTTTTTTGTCTGGGGTTTAGTACAAACTCCTTTGTGGATTAAATGGAGCGAGATTCTTGATCGACATTTTCCACCGGTAGATCTAGGTTCATTAGACGTCAATGCAAACCACAAAACGAAGGGTAACAGTAATGACGACCTGAATGACAATAATACCGAAAAAAAAGAAAGTACTAGTATTTTCGCTCAGCCCAACAAGAAAGACGACACTGATGAGGCAGGAGTTCAGTCAGAGCCATCGGAGAATCAAATTCCGCCTACCAATTTTCTGAATATTTTCATAAGCACACTTTTGACGGAGACAATTTTAAGTCCCATCACCAATGCAATTTTCATTGCCTATATAAGTTTTCTCCGCGGTTTATCATATAAGGAGATTGGTGAAGTGATTCGATTGGTCAGTATTAGCTTCTTATTGCTTCGCAAGATATTACACGTGCTAACTATGTACAATTAGACACTGCCATCGATTGAGTATAATTCGTTTAAAATTTGGCCAATCGTTACATTCATTGGCTTATTAGCTTTTCCCATTGAAGGGAGAGTTTTTTTTAGAGCCCTTGTCGGTGTGGTTTGGTCCATCTATCTTAGTTGGTAGAGTTGTATTTTGACTGCTAGGACGACCTGTACTTTTCAATATAATTTTTGAGAAATGAGCTGTACCATACATTATATAGATATTGTATAACTATACATATAAATACCAATTAATTATAACTTAGAGTTCCTTTACGTGATTTGGTCACTCTTTCATAATAAGATTAAAGCATGACATTCCGTTCGCTCCTGTGGGCAATGAATGACTCAGTCATCCCGGCCCAATCGCGCATCATGGCCCCTTTATATAATAAAAGCTATTATAAATGAATATCTACATATATTTATTTTTGATTTCAACTACCTATAAGACAATCTTCTCTGCAGTAAGTTGGCATGTGTAAGGTTTAGTTCCATACTTCGCCCTCAGTGCTTTTCTTGATAGCAGGACGGGCAAGAAGTCTCTCTTGCCAGTCGTACACTGCAGGATATTCAGTCTTGATATCAATTTCGATCTTGTACAGAAATCTGACCCATTGAAGAAACGAAATATCAGCAATAGTAATTTTGCCCAGAGCAAGCCAACCATTGGAACCCTCCTTTTCGAGCTGCTTGTTAATAACCTTCAAATTACGATGAGTCTCTTTAATGTATCGTTCTGAAGCCTCAACATTAGTGTTACCAGTAAGAACCTTAAACCAAACTGCTTGGCCAAGATATGGCCCAAACCCTGTCAATTGGTACAAAAACTGCAGGAATAATGTTAATATAGTAAAACAAAAAAATTATTATTATACTTACCCATGTATCGACAATCGCCTGTTCCTCAATGCTAGCAGGATAAAGTAGGTGTTCGGTGTCATACTTCTTGACCAGATAAAGAATGATAGCTCCAGACTCCCAGATGATCAAGTCCTGTGAGATGTTAAAACCATGCTTTCCACAATATGCAATCTAAACTCACATTATTGCTGTGGTCAACCAGAGCAGGGATACGACCATTGGGATTGATCTTTTCAAATTCAGGCGTCTTCATGCCATTTTCACCATCACCAAATTCCTTAAAAATGGTTTCGTACTCAAGACCGAGTTCACTTAAAACTTGTGCAACCTTCCAGCCTATAATTATATTAGATAATGCTACGAACTTGTACTTCATCAAGTCTTACCGTTTGGGCCAACTTTGTGGGAGTAGAGAGTAAGCTTGGGAGACATTTCTTTTTTTCAGTCCAATACAATAAATTGTCGACAAAACAACAATTTACGAAATATTGCGAGAACGAACGATTTTTTATAATTGGGTCATATTGGTCCGAGCTTTGTTGAACAGAAAAATAACTGCAAACTACTCAGTCCATTCATGTACCCCTTATTTATCTCTCGATATCTCAGATAACTGAATTTGATAATGCTAGATACCACATTTTTCTCGCCCATCGACTAACTTTTGAAGATTTTTAAAACTTACTGTAAAATAAAAACTACATTATAGATTACTGTTACTATTACTGTTATTGTCGTAGGAGTGAATACCTATTGTTATTTACGATTTACAAATTACAATTAATCGTTATTCAATTACAATTTTCTCGAAACCGCGTCCCTAAGTACCCGAGATAGTCCCGTGTTGGAGAAAAATTATTTAACGCTATACCTAAAATAAGAAACATAATTACTATATAAATACGAATACGACGTGTATTATGATGTATGTACTAAATGATGTACTGAATAGGTTTCGAATAACTATACCAATTGACCAACTAGTAGAATTTTTTGACTGTAGGTATCCATTATATTAAATATATTAAACAAATTTAATAATATACATTATCTAAAGTTGTATAGTTGTATAGTACTACATATATTCAATTATAATTAATTATATTTTTCCAATTGGAGCCGTATTCGTTCGCATTCGTACGTTGTAGTATACAGTGTAACTGCATCATCATCTATATACCAATACCCCTCAACTCACAGACTGCAACCAATTAGCACACCGTATATTTAGTGAATACATTCACTATAAAACAATAAATATAAAAGATAACATAATGTAATTGACAAAAACCGGATAGTTATATGCATTAATGTATTCTGTATATCTTAGTGTACAGTAACAACGTATAACCAACATCGTGTATCATCTCACATAATCTCAAAATTCATTAACTGCGTTATACATAATATACAACCATTCTTTTTTTTTTGGTTCAATCATTCTCTGCAAATAAGTATAGCCAACTGAAGCCACACCAACTAGCGACAACGCCTATTGCGCAGTAAGTGCTTATCAGCATTAATTTAAGAAAAGTCAAATCTTTCAAAATTGGAATTTTTTCATAAATTGAAACAAAAAGAAGAAGAGGAACGAATCCCAAAAAATAAATATATGCTATGCGATCAAAAAGAAAGATCCGACGCACATGTCGAACTTTAGCGACATCTCCAAATACGTTAAAAAATGCAAAGATCCATGTAAACGTATAAATGTACTTTATTGCGGCTTCTTAAGTAAACTGTTAGACCGGATTCTTTTATAAAATAACAAGTCAACATACCAGATGATGTAAAAATTAAAGGAAAAATACTTATATATCCCGATACAGTAAGAAGAAAAAAAGGTGTAAGGTATCTTCTATCTTTTAGTGCTAAAAAACTAAAAGGAATAATAACCAATAAAATTGCTTTTTCATGAACGTGCCACCCAAAAAGAAATGAAGCGTAGCCGCACAAACTTAAGGCACTTATAAAATTATCAAATGAAGGTCTTAGAAGCAATGGGGCCATAGAAATTAGTTGATAAAATAGTGTCAATAAAAAAGTAGCTCTTGGTTGAACATCTGGCAATATGACAAATGACGAATCACCAACAAGACCTCTGGTTAATGCTGCTGAATCCGTTTCGAAATTATGATGAAGTAACTTCTTAGACACTATATCAACATTAACTTATGCACTATCGAATAAGCTGTTCTGGTCTTACAAAAATAAAGCATTCTATCAGCTCCAGAGTAAAGAGCCCAAAAATTTGGCGCCCAATATGCATGGCATAATCCGCGAGAAAATGGAAATAACCGGGATATAAGTTGAGGTATTTGGCCCAAATAAATGAACGGTCCAAATGCTAACAGCCCAACCAAAATAACTGACAGACCAAGACGAATTATATGCTCCCATTGTATTACTGTAGACGGTCAACTCATTAGTGCGAAAACATAAATAGTCATAACCACACACATACCGGCAAAAGGATTGGCCAAAGAAAACCTATTAATATCCAAGCAGTATACACGTAATAGATAGAAAAAGTACGCAGGTGCTAGATACAAATAAATGTGCTTAAAGCAAAGAAGAACAGCAAATAAAATACCAGAAAGAAGATATTTTTTCTCCGACATTGATACAATAGAGAATATTAGAATACCATACATCATTGCATTGTATTGGAAATGAATATTATCAATTAATAGCAGCCCTGGAGAAAAATATATCGACATTGCAATGGCATATGCTGGTTTTCGCTTGTCTTCCGGAAGGAGTTTAATATAACTTTCATCATTAATGAATCAAATAGAAAAAGCATTATGAGTATCTTCATACCGCTGTAGAGCATATACCAGAACAAGTTCTGATGCAATCACAGAAACACGTTGAAAAAAAATGGTTGCTGTGCTTGAATAATTTAAATTTGTAATGATCAGCATCTTTGGATCAACAAATCTAGCAAATTGAGAGAGAAACCATTCAAAGTATGCAAAAAACGGCGGGTAGTCTAATGTCCATGGTGATGTTTGCTATATCTGTCATTAAAATAAAAACCTTCATTGTAATACCAATTTTTTTACTTCAATATACCACTCCTTTAGCGGCAAACTGTATGTTATTGACAGCCAATTTCGGTGGACTTCAAAATCCGTTGACTTGCTAAATCGAAGTTAAGAATATCATCTAAACAGGATTGAACAAGTAAAGTACTTACTATGCTGGAAATAAAAGAACTTTGAAGCAAACAGATGCAACAACGGCATCTCTAAACGCAAGTGACAGACTTCTGTTTAAGAAAAACCCCATAATGGAAAGTTTTCTTTGTCTTCTAAATTATTAATATTCTCTGTGGATTCGAACCACCATTTATATATTTATATATCATCTCAGCGTTTCAGGGGTTAAAGCCCAAATTCATGAGCTTTGTCCTCAAAAAACTGGCAACGTATATTGTATAACGCATTTGATAACTAATAAAACCATAACGTGCAAACGGTAGAACTATAACTAACTATAACTATAACATATAATTACGTTAATTATATGAGTTAGCTTATAGATACATACATATATTTACATCTAGTTGTCTACGTTGCACAAACCGCAAGCAATATATATATACCAACCGCGATTTATAACCACTTTTAGAGACTGTATTATATTTGAATCACCACATAAAATAATTAATGTCAAGATGGGTATTACATCTTGGATAAGAACTTTTCCACTCATGCAATATTTTATTGCCTGGGCCCAGGAAATATTTATGTCAGTGTTGAGAACCGGTCCGGTTCCACAGCACGTAGCTTTTGTTATGGACGGAAATCGGCGTTTTGCTCGACGTCGCAAGTTAGAGGTCAAGGAAGGACATTCTGCAGGGTTTGAAAGTCTAGCTCGTGTAAGTTATCCTTGAAAACACAAATTTTATATATATTAACGGATCATCAGATCTTGGAGATGTGCTACCAAGTGGGAATAAAGACCGTTACAGTTTACGCTTTTTCAATTGAAAACTTTAAGCGTCCGCCTGTAGAAGTGGAAGCTCTTATGGAAATTGCAAGAACAAAACTTCTGCAGATAATTCATCACGGCGATTTGGCTGATCGATTTGGAATATCTATTCGTGTGCTTGGTCAACGCAGTTTGATACCTCCAGATGTCCTTACTGCTATCGACAAGTCAACTGAGATGACAAAGGATAACACTACTGCAATTTTAAATATATGTTTTCCTTACACGTCGCGCGATGACATTGTCACATCAATGCGCGAGATCGTTAGCTTATCCGAAGATCATAAAGTCGATCCTGATAAAATTGATGAAAATATGATTGAGCAGCATATGTTCACTCGAGACTGTCCGCCATTGGATATACTTGTTCGTACTTCGGGTGTTGAGCGCTTATCTGATTTTATGCTTTGGCAATCTCACCAGAACTGCACAGTTGAATTTGTCGATTGTTTGTGGCCAGAATTTGAGCCTTGGAGATTTGGCTCAATTTTGTTAAAATGGAGTCGTCAAAAGGCGAAGGAGTATCGTCAAATTGAACTTGAAGCCGAACAAAAGGAGCTGTAAGGTTAAAAGTTTTGTATTTTCGATTTTCACTTGATGCATAATGGAACGGGGAGTTGCTTTTAATTGCGAAATTTGCATTTACTAATTGCTTAATGGTCTCTAAAATTAAATTTGTTTATTAAATGGCATGTTATGATGTTGATAAATTATAATAACTATAATATTAAAAAAAGTCAAGTCTGTAAGTAATTTGGATGTCTAAACAAAACCTAGTAAATCCTGTCAATAAAAAGTAAAAGATAACTCAAATGAAACTATAAGGGGAAAGGTAAAAAAAATTACGAGTCCATCAAACATAAAAACATACAAAAATGGTACATCAAAACTTCATTCAATGTTAAATTCTTTTAGTTCGACTGCCAAAGTTTTTGCCATTGCACTTGCTTTTGCGTATATTAGGCCCACCGGAGCCGCTTTCTCACCAACATGGGCAAGTAATATATTCTCAGAAATAGCGTGTATTACTATTGAAGACTCCTGGCAAGCAGAGTTAATATCCATACCTCACACTTGGGTACCACGTCTAAGTAAGAAAAACAAACCTCATTCTCAACAGCTATCCAACTGATATCGGTATTAGTGCGGTCAAATAAAACATTACCAGTTGCAAACGTTTTCGAATAAGTCCGCCAAACATTGGCTATATAGGAAGCATAAATTTTGGGTTTAGGTGACAAGTCGGAAAGGTGAATAGCTGACGCATTTGTGTGCAAAGATCCTGCTAACGTTTGAGACTGCGATGATAAACCCCTATTATCCTCAGTGACAGAAGGCGACAGGCCCAATGACGATTGAGTACCATGGCTTGTATTGGATGATGAAGCTGCCAGCAAATTCCCGGTAGTACTGAGCAGCAATACCATAACAATCTTTGGTGGGGGAGAGATAGACAGAGAAATATCAATAATATTGTCCTCAGAGTGACTTTGATCCACTACATTTGTCTTAAATGTATCCAATGGCGGCGGGACAAATACCAAAGCCTGTGAAAGCAAAGCTGTCAATCGCCGCGATTTCAGCATTCTCAGGTTCTGAAGTAATCAGTCAACCGTCCACGAATGTGGCCACTTTGATAAATCTGATGTTCCGATTGCAACACGAGTAATAATCTACTACGTTCACCGCTTCTTCGATATACGTAAACACGTGTAATGTACCAACTATATTCGGCAAGTAGGGTAATTATGGCATTTGCGTTAAGACAGAACGCCAGATTAACTTCCAAAAAAATATGACCTTGTTGTAACTGATTATTTCTGGTCATTTGTTTTTACTTTAATAATAAATGATCGTAGATATTGTAAATATTATGAAGATATCACGTATAATTAAGTTTCCATATCTATAGTGTAGTCTGTGATACCATATTTCACTACAATTTAAAAGAGTTATTTTCAACAGGCACAGTTTTTCCATACACAAAACAAACCGAAGCATAATGAAAACTTGATGCCTTTTTTGTTTTGTTTTGTTTTGGTAAAACAATAAATAAGATTGCATATACATTTTATCAACATTATTCAAAATGCGAGCACTTACGAAATAACCATGTGATCTGTGTTTAAATTCCAATTTTTGATTACTTGTAGTGCAATCAGCAGTTAATATGATACAGATTCTACAGCACTGAAAACTTCCGAACGCCAGCTGAAAATATGTTACAAAAAATTTGAAAGCAAATGTTGATAGCAGAAATATCTTCAATCTAGTGGATCTCTTTCTCCTTTATTCCGCTTCAAATCTTTTTTTTCTTCCCCGCGAACGGCCCAACGAAACTTCTCCATTATCAATGTCACCAGAAGAGCTGACACCGACAGCATCCGGATATTTTTTAACAGTATCAGCAAGAAAATCAAATTGCTCTGTTTCAAGGACTGCTTGTTTCAGATGAGCTGGCGATACCCTCTTGGCATTTCTCATCCGCGCATGTCGACAAGATTCCTGCACTAATGAAATCATAAACAACTCTAGCGCTTTCGCAACTACCAGCGGTGTCGCTTGAGCAACCTTGCCGATATCGTCATCTGCTTGCATAATTTTCTTGATACGCGCCTATGAGCTATGTTAGATTATGCCGTACCTCAAACCCATTCTCATTCTATAACATACCACTGGAAATCGGGTTTTGATAACAGGTAAATCTGCTGATATTTTTTCCTTTATTTGATCTTGTACTGATCCCATTGTGAAATTAATATTTATCAATCAGGCTCATAAAAATTAAATAGGCCATTGAATTGCAGCGACCGATTGTCCTTTAGAAATTGAGCATCGTCACATCTTAACGCGATATTACCCTACCTGAAAATGTCCCCTACCTAAATAAATACTTGTAATTACTAAAATTTCCCTGTCTCTTTATACATACAATGTATCATCACTATGAGCTAATGATGAAAAAGATCTCGTGAATTCCATTATCTGTTTATGATTATAATTTTTACCACGCAACTAGATATGTTTTAAGTGTTATTTTATTTATGCATTTCAAGCTGGTCCGGAGGTGAATTTTTGAGGCGTACGACTGATTGGATTACCAGCTATATGAGCTGGTTTTTATGAGCGTCCATTACTTGATCTAATCTGATGGCTTGTTGCATTTAAAACTTTGTTGAGTTTAAGAGTTAGTTTTTTATAATTAGTGATCGAATGCAAAGTGTGATTTATAGTTATATTACCAAAAACGTATTCATACAAATGCAGATATGCTTCATTTAATGTCTATACTACATCGTAAAACATAAAACCCAATTAACCCCTAGCCGCCCAATGCATTGTAAATATTAGAAATTTCTATTAAAGCACAGACACTATCTGGTGAGGTCGATACTCCGTAGTGCTTCTTGAACCCAAGATTCTTCCCATATATGTTGAACGCTCCATCGGCTGTCATGTCGGCGAATACAATTTTCAACAATGGTTTTAGCCCCAAGCCAGGGCTTTTGCAATTCATCATCTCCTTCTCCTTCTGTTGAATTATTTTCCGTTGCAGTGCGAAATTTCACCCAGCTCCATTCCACTCTAGCAATTCTATGTTTTACCCTATTCTTCGCATTGCTTTTTCTGCCATTTCCAACTCCCACGCTTCCAACATCAGATGTCGAAACCGCATCAAAAGGAAACCTACCCTCCATTAACGCGTATAACAATACCCCCAATGCCCAGGCATCTGATTGTCTTCCATCATAACCTTGTCCCATTATTAATTCCGGAGGAGCATAATCCTCAGAACCGCATCTTGTTGTCAACTTGGGATTATCAGGATCTATTCGACGTGACAATCCAAAATCAGTAAGTGTTATAGTGGCCCGATTTTGAGTGATCGCAAAAGGTAATTCATCCTCAGTAAAATTCAGCAAAACATTTTCCAACTTAATATCCCGGTGAACAATGAAATGTTCGTGTAGATATAACACAGCCGAAACCAACTCTGCAAATAGCCTTCGAACAATCTGGGGCTTAAGAAGTTGTAAACGACTGGTTGATGTGGCAAGATCAAATAAATCACCTCCATGACAATAAGGCAAAACAATGAGTGCCCGAGTCAAGGTTAGATTAAATGCTATTAAGTGAATTAAACATGGATGAGAAAGATTCTGTGACAAATGTTAATATCAGAATAAAATAATTTCCAAAAAAAAAAAAAAACAAACCTTAAGAATATCAACCTCCCGCTTTAATGCCGATTCTATTCGTTCACGACTAGCACCACCTACTGAAGTAAGCTCAACTATTTTAACAGCCACCAAATCTTTAATGGCAGTAATTTCGTCGTCAATTTTTTCATCTGTAGTTGCTCCAATTATATGACGCTGTACCGATTTTGCAAGAACGACACGAGAAAATGTTCCACGACCCAATGAACGAATCTCTCGCCATCTAAGTTTACTTAAGGAAAACTCTTCATAAGCCTCAAAAATTTCACCTTGCTTTACTTCATGGTCACCAATATGAGTCTTCTCCCGAAGTAAAGGATCGCAACTCTGAGCTTCGATTTGATCGGTCGTTAACGTTCGTAAATTGGTAGGACCAGCAAATTCAAGACCTGTATCAACAGATACAATTCGTGACTGAGGTATATGAAAAGAAGGCAGAAGATCCCCATAACTTTTCTTGGCTCGAGCTTCAACTTTGTCATCTGGCTGAACTCTAGCGCTATAATCTGAAACTAGACGAGAAGAAATATTTCTGGGTACCTGAGGATAGCTTGCAACTAAAGTCTGAGGCCTTGTCGCAGCAGAAAAAGTTTCAGGTGATGTTGACACAACCGGCGATGGAAGTGGAGTAAGATCACGATAAAAATTCGAAGTGGTTGGTGAGCGATCAAATGAAAGAGAACGAGATCTCGCAATTGAAGTAGATGAAAACGAATTTGAACGGAATAGCTGATTTGCAGTTGGCGCACAGGCAACTGGAGTAGGTAAAAACGACACTTCCTCATAAGACGTGACGGACGAAGCTGAAAGCAAAGACGACGACGATATAGAGTCTCGGTCGTTAGATGTCATAGTCGTCATGACTTTTAAAGAAGGATGAAATGTTTTTCTATCCTTCTCTTGTTGAGTAATAGATGCTTGACCCAAAGGCAGAAGCTTTTGTGGAGTGGCCATTGTTAGCGCAACAGTTCCGGAGTTTCAATTATTATCTTTTCGACTAAACTCCCGAATAAATTTAACAATGTTAATCAATAAAATTTATTATTTTGAAAGTGCAGCAGGATCAGTCTCCGAAAAAAAAAATCGAAGCCAAGTGGTGGACAGGAACTATGAGCAGGGCCTAACCCATAAAAAAGCACAGCGATGATTCAACTGTGATGAGGAACAATATATATGTGCCAAAAACCTTATCTATAGAATAATGCTTGAGTTATTTTATAAGCATACGACTGCGCTGCTATTTAAAGATTGCAGCCTTTTGGTAAGAAATAAAAATTGTACTGTTTTAAAACAAAAATAGTTTAAATAACATTTTTTTTAATAAAAATTATTAAATCAAGTGATCAACCTGCAGGTGTTTATTATATATATAGACTTGCATATTTTCCAAATGCAATTGGGCGGAATTTGAATTCAGCCAACGGAGGACGACGACTTTGCAAAGTCTAAATATACCATGAAGTTTATGTCCAGATATAGATATTAACTAACTATTGCAATTTTATGACAATATTATTTTCTCACTATGCACTCATGACCACGTGTTCCGGACTCGCATTATTAAGGAATAGCGATCCCAAACCCATTATTTTAATTGGTAGCCGCTAGCCATAGAATATTCTCAGCGCCGTCAATTTGTTCGACACAGACTTACTCATCTACTCAAAATGTGATTTTAAAAATAAATATTTGCATTAAGAAAATTTAAAAATATATTATTACAATTATAATTTAACCTATAATAAATCTTGATCTCCACTCCCAACTAATTCACACGTACTAAACACCTGGAATTTGCTATTTATTTTGTCGAGGCGAGGTTGGAGAATACTTCGGTGACGATGGGGAAAAGCTAGGCGAGGTTGGACTATAAGTTGGAGATGTGGGACTATAAGTTGGAGATGTCGGAGAAAAACTCGGCGACGTCGGTGAATAAGTGGGCGAAGTTGGCGAATATGTAGGAGATGTAGGAGAAAAACTCGGCGAAGTTGGACTATAGGACGGAGATGTCGGGCTATAAGTTGGAGAAGTTGGAGAAAAGCTTGGCGACGTCGGTGAATACGTGGGTGATGTGGGTGAATATGTAGGAGATGTCGGAGAATATGTAGGAGACGTTGGTGAATAGCTTGGAGAAGTTGGTGAATAAGATGGCGACGTAGGGCTATAAGATGGCGACGTCGGAGAGTAGCTAGGCGACGTCGGAGAGTAGCTAGGCGACGTCGGAGAATAACTTGGAGACGTCGGCGAGTAACCAGGAGAAGTGGGCGAATACTTTGGTGACGTGGGACTATATGATGGACTCGTCGGTGCTAAAAAAAAGGTTAGTCCCTAGAAATTTCAATTCATGCCTCTAAAATCCGACAACTGTAACTTACAAAACTTCGGAGATACAGCGAACGATGGACTCACTGCCATTCCAGACATTGACGGAGAAGATGGGCTATAAGATGGTGAAGTTGGGCTATACGCCGGCGATGTTGCACCCGCACCGTAAGCCGGACTCGTCCCAAATGACGAGAAAGGAGAGCTAGGACTATACCCAGGGGATTGGCTTCCTGCTCCATACGGGCTTGTTCCAAAACCACCACCGTACTCAGAAAATCCTCCCCGATCGTCAAAACCACCTGATTGAACAACAGGAGAGAATGAAGCCATGGGATCAGGAGAGCTTAGGTATCCTCCGTCGACATATACAGGACTGCGCGACTCATAAGGCGTAGCCTGACCGTCTGCCAGCCCACTCGTAGTACCAGTGTTTACAACTCCTGCGCGGCCATAATCAACAGGAAGAGAACTGAACATCTTTTCATCTAACATAAGATCGAATTGACCGGTACCTAGCGGTGCAAGCTGACCAAGCATGATATTTTCCGATACACCCCGACAATCATCTAATTCGGCTGCCACTGCAGCTTCAAGTAAAATTTCGACAGTCTCTTCAAATGAGCATCGCATAAACGCACCCGTATCAGATCGATTAATGCCGTGCCTACTAATTGCCATCAAATGACCACGAGATGTCATTAAGTCCACGAGCAATGATAAATGACGATAATTCACATATGAACCATCAAAGGCAATAACGTTAAGTATCTCGCGATATAATGCCGCTCTAGTGGCTTCAATTCCAAGAACTGAAAGAACTTCAACGAACGAATTTGTGTAAGTTCTAGTGTAATCGACACCATCAATAGCCATTACTTCCGCTAAATTAACACCATCCGTTTCAAGAACCCATTCCTTTTCTTTCTGATATTCTCCATCTGCATTCAAAACATTTGGCTCATACTGAAGCATGAATACTCTCGAAATACCTTCAATCCCGCGTAAGGATATCGAATCAAGCATGTGAGCTTCAATTCTACGAAGCATAGTATCTTCTTCCGCGTCGGTTTCTTCATCCAAGTCCTTAGGGTCTCTCAATACTCGGCATCGAATAATAAGCTTTTCAGAGTTATCCTCAGACCAAATGACAAAAAGATCTTCTTTAAAGTCTTGAATGATTTTCTCAGCAACTTGACTCATAGTCAGCTGACGGTCGAGCATCTTGGCTCGATCCAATTCAAACCTCAGAAGCCACGGTGACTGTTTATGAATCGTAGCTTCAACCTGCTCATCAGGAATTGAAAAGTACGCCTCAACTGTATCCCTATCTTCTTCAATAACAGTTGAGTGTGGATCTGGATCATAGTAAATTTCAGTTGCAGCAGTGACAGTTTTTAAAGTGGTGTGTTCAATCGCAGATTGCACAGTCTTTGCCCGATCCATAGAAGCAGCATACTCTGGTTGCAAGTAAACACTAAGACTAGGAGTCTTAATATTCTTCGCCACGTTCAAAATTTCCTTCAATCGCGGAACACCGAGAGTGACATTCTTGGAAGAAACACCAGCATAATGAAAAGTATTTAATGTCATTTGCGTAGCAGGCTCTCCGATTGATTGAGCGGCAACAATTCCAACCATCTCACCTGGAGCGACAACTGATTTCGCAAATTGTGCCTCAATCTCTCCAAGGACCCACTCGAACGCAACTCTATTCAACCGATACTCTTCAAATACCCTCTTAGTCGCCAATCTTGAACGGACAAGACATTTCACAAGAGATGTGGCATTCTCTTGAATTTCCTGTACCACCTTTTCGTTACCCCTTACAACAATAAGCTTTTCACATAGGTCCCGTACTTTCTCAACAACTTCCGGTACAGTCAGATCGCTCGCTTTTTGTCTATCTAGATGAAAGATTTGCTGGGAATTGCGTACGATCCGATGAATATTAACGGGTAATGGCCACGAATCATCCCCATTTTTGAACACTTTGCGCAAAAATTCCCGATCAAATTGAAGTTGTTCAAATTCTAAATCCAAAATCTTTTGAATTTCAATATCACCAACAATATCATTACCACTCTCAAGTAAAGAGGACTTCAAGGTTTGCTTAATATCCATGAGATCAATCTTGTAACGTCTAGCAAATTTTTCATTTGAACCCGACATGGAATCAACTGACTGTTTCTCAACAAATGTCGCGTCAATACCGTCTTCGCCATATACAAACTCCAAAATATCACCAGTTGAATTGCGCACAGTACCATCATATCCAACACTGACATCTTCAAGAGCTTTAATAAGACGCCTCTGAATATATCCAGTTTCAGCTGTCTTAACCGCCGTATCAATAATACCTTCTCGACCTGCCATGGCATGAAAGAAAAATTCTTGAGGAGTTAACCCACGCAAATATGAATTTTCAATAAACCCGCGAGATTCAGGACTGTAATCATCTTTAGTGAAATGTGGCAAGGTTCTGTATGCAAAACCGAATGGTACACGTTTGCCCTCAACCATTTGCTGACCCACACATGCAGACATCTGAGAAATATTAATAAATGATCCTTTTGATCCAGCAACTACCATTTGTTTAACATTATTCGCCTCAGTCAAACTAGTTTCCGCAGATCTACCAGCGCTATCACGTGCCGTATTAAGGACTTTACTAACTTTCTGCTCAAAAGATTCTCGAAGCGTCATACCTGGCTCTGGTGATAAGGTGTTGGCTTGAGCATCATGAATAATCTGTTGAACCTCACGCTTTGCCTGCGCAATAGTATTTGTAATGTTACGCATGGTCTTTGCGTCAGCAATCGTATCACCGATTCCAATAGAAAACCCGTTATGAAGTAACCAGTAATTGACAACTGTCTGGACTCCACCAAAAAAATCACGAGTCAACGCAGGTCCTTTCTCTCTCATGATAGTATGGATCAATCCTCCACTAGTTGCACCAACAGTCTTCTTGTCCACGACTCCATACATGATTTCTCCGTTTTCAATCATCATACCGTTGTCGCGAACTGACAAAAGGGTATTTTTGTCATCAAACCTTTGAAGATTTATTCCTTTTGGAATTACCATACTAAGCATTTGCTTTCCGGTCCATAGGGCTTTAGGCTTTTGAATAGCAGGAAAGGGAATGTTACCATCCCAGTTTGGAACCCAATAAAGAATATTCATGACTTGATCAAAATTCAAAAACGAATCGCGTTTTGTCATCTTTCGAACACCACAAAGAGTATCCTGAACAATTCCCATCACAGGCTTATTTGACTGAGGTGAAACAATCTGCAAGGGTACAGCACAAAGTTGACTTAATTCTGCGCGAGTTTCTTCTGACTGCGGTACGTGTAAATTCATTTCATCTCCATCAAAATCAGCATTATAAGGCGAGGTTACCGACAAATTCAATCGAAAAGTCGAATACGGCATGACTTTTACTCTGTGAGCCATCATAGACATCTTATGCAAAGACGGCTGACGGTTAAACAAAACAGGATCGTCATCCACTATATGTCGCTCAACTCTCCAACCATATTGTAGTGTAATATCACCAGCACGCTTGTGATAGCGTAGATCGATGCGTTCACCGGTATCTCGAATAACATACTTCGCTCCTGGGTGTTCATTTGGACCATTTCTAACAAGCTGAGTAAGCTTATGGATATTATAAGGGGTTACAATTTCCGGATAGGTAAGGGTTCTTGCAATACTGCGAGGAACCCCTACTTGGTCAAGAGCTAAATTTGGATCTCCAGAAATAACCGTGCGAGCTGAAAAATCAACACGTTTTCCCATCAAATTACCACGTAGACGACCTTCTTTTCCCTTTAAACGAGCACGTATGGACTTAACTGGACGGCCTGACTTTTGTAAAGCTTGCGGCTGACCAGCTATGTCATTATCCATATACGTTGCAACATGAAACTGAAGTAAAGATTCGAACTCATTTAGTACGTGAGCTGGTGCACCGTCTTGATCACACCGTCGAACGTTAGTATTGGCTTTAAGAATATCTGCCAATTTATAAGTTAAATCATCTTCGCCACGAGCACCTTCAGTAATAGCGATTGACGGTCTAACAGGAGGCGGCGGAACTGGCAACACCGTGATAATTAACCATTCAGGTCTAGCATAATCAGCATTCAAACCTAGACGATCGAGATCTTCATCAGATATGTGCTTGAAGACATTAAGAATTTCTTGAGGTTTTAACTGCCGGCGCTCAGGCTGGTCAACTTCATCTGAATTTTTATCTTTTTTCCACAAGCCATAAAGCTTAAGCCCATCTCTTCTAATTGTAGGCTGAGCGTTTCCACATCCACCATGCGAAGCTCGCTTCGGAGCTTTTTCGCCGAATTCATCATCGGGTGGTGCATCAGTGTCACATGTCATTTTAGCCTTACATAAAGACCAAACGGCTTGAAACCGGCGCTTTGGGTCACGAATCCTGATAGATTGCGCAAAAGCAAGATTACTCTTAAAACTTGGTAAGCAAGCTTTACTCAGATTAAAATCTATGAAAAAATGCAATACTCACTTCATCAAGTTTCAGTTTGCCACAATGAAAACAAACAGCTTCGCAAATTTTTTTGATTTTACTAATAAATCCTAGTCACAAATATCAGCAATTATGTCAAAAGTCTAGTTTTTTTTTGGAATACAAACCAATGTGAAATACAGGCTTCGCAAGTTCAATATGACCAAAATGACCGCAACATTCAGACATTCCTTCGCCACACTATTATAAGAAACATAATAAAATGATTAGATCGCGCGTATGTAAAATTGCTCAAGTGAGACAGCATACAGTTTCACATTTGAAATTGCGGTCGATCGATCCGAGTCTCGAATCGTTTAAACCTCCAACACGAGGTCGCTGACGAGACTCATCCATAGTCTCTGGGTATTCAATTTTAGCCACGCTCATCGCTTTCTGCAGAAGTTCACAACATTAGCACCACATTTGAGAAAAGAAAAAACAGAGTGGCGCTTACGATCTCCTCCGGCGACAGGATTCCAAATTGGATCTATGGCAACAAAATCAGTATAAACCAATTCGCTAATTAATTTATTCGCGTAAAAACAGCGGATATCAGGTAGCACACGGCATTACTAACCTCCTTGATCGTCTTCAGAGGAGCAGACGAGTACGGAAACAATGCTCCGCTCATTGTTTCGGCAGACTAGCAGTGAATCAAACAAAAGAAGTCTAATTCAGCTCGTAAGAGCCACTTAGGTTAAGATCCTGTGAATCTCGCTAATCAAGATTGAACACGATATGAATTAACGATGTGTGTGCTCAAACGTGATCAACTGTCGAGATTGTGGACGTATTGTATAGGCAATAATTGTGAACGACGGGAAAAGTATTACCGCCTGCTGGCGCGGTATGAAATGTACCCGGTGCCTGAGTATACCGCGGAATGCAAAAACTTTATTTGTAATGCCAAAGCCTCACCATCGCGTTGTGTGACCGTTCGTTGTCCTTCAGGGGTCGAGGACGATGAGTTCAACTGGTTCAAATTTTGATGAACAATATAGATTAAGGGCTGCAGCGATTTTCTTTTTTTTTTCACTTCACATGAATTTACTATTGATTGATCCTTTTGTACTTTCTCAAGAATACCCAGAGCATATAGCGCACACATTACGTGAGTTTGCAATCCGTACAATTCTCTTTTTGCGTGCAATCTAACCTTCTGTAGACTATGGACGGTCATGTTTTATCAAATTTAACAGAAAGGGTGATTATTTAGCATCTGGGTTGACAGATGGTACTATTATTATATTTGATTTTGATACATATGGAATCGCTAAAATTCTACGGGGCCATACACGGCCAATTCAGTCATTATCTTGGTCAAGGGATGGCAGATACTTACTGTCCAGTTCCAGAGATTGGAAATGTATATTGTGGGATTTAAAAGAAGGTAACCGTGTAAGGACAATCAGATTTGAAACCGCTATATGGGGTGCGGAGTTACATCCACATCACAATAAGATATTTATAGTCTCTCTAGTGGACGACGCGCCGACTTTAATAGATTTTTCCGATGGTACAATTCGAAAGCACATACTTGAAAGCCAACCATTGCAGCGCAACGATTTATTGCGTGATAATCAATCGTTACCGGTAACAATTGGAAAACAACAAGACCAGTCGACTCTTGTCGCGACTTTTACAAGAGGTGGTCAATATATCTTAACTGGTACCAGTAAAGGATGGATTAATATAATAGATCTTGAGTCGATGCAAATAATAAGATCTGAAAAAGTATCAAACTCGAATATTAAACATATTGTTTTTAGTGTCTCGGGAAAGCAGTTTGTTGTGAACTCATCAGATCGAACCATTCGACTATATAACACTCCAGACATAAATTATGTTGATCCTGCAGACTGGGATTTGGAGACTGTACATAAATTTCAAGATGTTGTCAATCGGTTGCAATGGAATTCGGTTGCTTTTAGCTCTAACGGAGATTACGTGATGGCTGCAACGTACCAGGATGCTCATGACATCTATATTTGGGAGACAACTGTTGGATCTCTTGTAAAAATTATAGAAGCTCCAAAAGAAGAATTGGTCGAAATTGCATGGCACCCTAATCGCACTTTGGTTGCAGCAACTGGTCTAGACACGGGGACGATATACGTTTGGGCCACAATGACGCCACAGAGATGGAGTGCTCTTGCACCCGATTTCGTTGAAGTCGAGGAAAATGTTGAATACGAAGAGAAAGAAGATGAATTTGATATAATTCCGGATGACATCGTTAATAAAAGGAAATTGGATCAAGAAGACGAGGATGAAGTAGATGTGGTAACTATTGAGCGGGTTAGAGGCGAATATGGTGAAGAATCATTTATTATTCCGGTTACATTGGATGAAGAGGATCAATCGTTTAATTCGTCCGATGATGATTAGACTTTGCATATACGAATATATGTTTGTAAATAAATATTTTACTACAGTATATTTACAGGTAAATACTTATTCATAATCTGGCTCAATATCGTCCGGGAAAATCACCTTTTCCATCAGTTGTACGAGAGACTTTAATGGCAATCCGACAACATTATTATAATCTCCGACAATCTTGTCAATTAACAGTGCACCATTGGCTTGAATGCTATAGCCTCCTGCACTATCTCTGGCTTCTCCACTGGCGACATACGTAGTCAAAAATTCGTCTGACACATCTTTTGAAAAATACACTCTTGTTTCTTCAATATGAGTCTCCAATCGATATCCAGGATGAACAGGTTCCTCCATGGGAGCTATCACTGCAACTGCGGTGAACACCTTATGAGGAAATTCTTCATCTCTTAAAGACTGCAACATTCTAAAATGTTCAGCAGATGAATGTGGTTTCTCGATAACTTGATTTCTCGAAACTATCACAGTATCTGCTGCTATAATCAATGCTGGCTCCTTCTCCGCCTCAATCTAGATATTGATTAAAACCCTTACAAATCCATTTGTTAATATGATTGATTTACCTCCTTTTTGTACACCTCTAAAGCTTTCTGTGTCGCCGTATTAATGACGTACTGTATATCAATTAGTGATAATCACAAGGCATTTTACTGTAACGTAACACACCTCATACGGGCTCATGGCTGTTTTATCCAGATTTTCCGCAAATCCCGATTTTATTACCTCAAAATCTCTCAATCCCAGTTGATTCAACAGCGCTTTGCGTCTCGGAGATGCCGATGCGAGAATCACTCGCTTGCCATTGAGAAATTCGAATACAGGTAGTGCTAATGGCCGCGGAGCCGTGGCATCGGTGTATGACGGTGGTTCTGACATGGCCAAGTTCAAACTTTTAACTGAGGCCAAAAATATATAAAATTTTGATGGGAAAAATTAAATCTTGTATTCTAAATAAATGCTTGTTATAACTAACTAGCAGCTATTCTTGCATATTATGTGACAAAACATCCTGTACAAACTGGAGTTTGGCTAGGATACCAGCCGCACATTAATTTCACCGTTAATTGTTCGTATTAATTAACATAACTAATAATTAATATTGCAGAGCCTTATATAACATACAATATTCCTCTATTTTTTTTAATAGTACAAAAAATATGGCATATTCATTGACTCATTCATATATTTTCAGTGTTAACTGGATACAATTTTTAATATATATAACAAAATGCGATTAAGATTTACCAAATTCTTTTGCGATTACATTTGTTAATACGTTAAAATATACATGTGAATATGAAACAGGCAAGAATGAAACTACTTAATAGGAAATGTCTACGTTTGCGATTCCGATCAGAATTTTTAGCAGGCCAAGTTATCCTTTAGATCTGTCGAATCTCGTTGCTCATGCTGATCAAGCTGAAAATGCCTAAACAAGCAACTACGAGTCCCTTCCATATATTAAACGAGAGGCAATTAGTTAAACTTGAATGCCATTAAATAAAATTTTCATATAGAACAGTAATGGTAAAAAACGCAAACCGAAAATCAGAGTAATACAAGGAGTATTAAGTATCATAATGGTTGAAATACTAGGACACTTGTTCGAATCTGCAGACATTTTTTATAAGAAAATGTCCAGAAATACAAATAGAAATAAAAGGTGAATGAATTTATGTATAAATATATCATGATACAATTAAATACCCCCTAAAATCCCACTCATAACGCCAGACTCTTACATTATAGTTTCTAGTAAAATCCATAACAAAAACAATAATCTTTTAGCATATCTTTCTAGTGCTTACTATTTCTCGACTTCAACTTTTTGTTCTTTTTTTTCAAACTATCTTTTATGATTGCCCGTATCCAAACGTCTTGATCACTCTTCTGTTCAATACGTGGTTTCTTTTTTTTCTTCTTTTCATGTACATTTTGATCTTTCTTCGACAACTTGGATTTAAAATCAATTAATGATTCCGTTATTGAACAGTAAATTTCATCCGAGGTGACTTTATTTTCTTTTTGAAATTCGGCAGTTTCAACTTCAACCACAGTTGTCCCTATTGACCCACGCAAGCCCTCTCCCTTGACAAACTTTTTATAAAGCGGACTATTATTTGAAGCTCGGATTGTTAAAGGAGTAGTATTAATCGAATTTTTGTTTTGGCTTTCTGAATAGACATCTAAGTTCTGTAGTTGTCCATCAAATACTCGTTCCCACCAAGTTTCATGATCATGTACTTTGCTTCCCAAACCTTTCTTGTCTTTCTTGTGGCTAACCAATATTGGCTTAGCTATACTTCCTTTTTTCAAGCCAGTTCCGGGTTTCCAGCCGTATGAAGTCAAATATGTTGTTGAATTCATATTTCATTTGAGCTTCTCTATATCAAACTTTTTCAGATTCCATTGGACTGCTGTATACAGTATAAAGGTAAAATTATTGCTCCCAACCGCAACCCCAAATACGAATGTAACGTTATCACTATGCATTATATAAGCCACTGTGCCGACAAATGACTTTAAACTATCTTAAAACCACCACATCAAGCTCCAAACCTCTGGAAAAGTGAAGGGTCTGTCATTTCTGGGGAAACTTTTTTCTCGAATAGTAGCATATTTATATTTCACTTAAATCGAACTCAACTCTAACTAAATCTTATCCCCCAGGCCGACCGACTCTGCCTCATAACAATCATAAGATAAGGGCACCATTACAAAGATTAATGCACACACCCTTTCGAATTTCTTGTTATCTAACAATAACCTGAATTTTGAGGAAAAAAAATAGGAGGTTGGGAGATTACAGATCTTGGTGGTTGTGCAACAGTATTATTTATTAAGACCATATTATGTCTACAGACCTCGATTAATATGGCTGATTTTGGCGGTGCGAACCAGTTCTTATTTGTAAACCCCTAGATACTAACTGATACATCTTATAGGATTTCCGCAGATTCTTTCTTTATTTTATGCTACATTTCATTACACCGAAGGGTCCAAAGTGCTTTATCAAGTTCCTCCTGGGAGCGCTACAAAATCCACTGATCCTTTAGCTTTCCACTCGCCGTTGATAGATTTTGAGTCTATCAACAGCTACATTATTCCAAAGCCTCAATTATGCAACAAACCTTTAACTTTACGGGCAAATAATTACAGAATAGTATCTCATCCTGTTCATATATGGAACTCTGATTACGCTCGTAATTCGTTTCTTTTTAGCTTTTGTTTTGTGTTTGATAAGAACGCTGATATATCAGCATATCTTCCAGTGGTACGCAAGCTTTCAAAAATGTTTCAAGCATTGGAAGAACAGAACAAATATCTATCGGCAAAGATTGTCAACGATGGTCTCAAAAGTATTGTGGATCAAGTGTTCGAAGACTTGAATAATTATTGCGAATGCTTTATTCCTATTGATGATTCAAATAGCATTAATATTAAATTGTTTCCTCTACATCCACCTCCACCACACATCAAATCTTTTCATGTACCGCTTAGTACAGTTCAACTGCGATCAGTAATGGAGGTTAATTGGGATCCCACTATGGAAAAGATAGTGGAATATATCGATGGAATTAATTCCGTAAGCAAAATAGCAGACTTAGCGGATACTGATTTTAATCTGACAAGAAAATGCATTCAACACCTAATGTATTATGGATGTGTGATTGTGGTTGACATATTTCAATTTTCAAATGTGTATGCTTGCACACCTGATGTATCGTTATTTGTGGAAGATGGTCAAATTGGTGAAGAATGCCTTTCTTATGTTGTATCCCCTCATGCACCGAAAAGAAATTTTTGTGAATTATTGGAGCTGTACTGCTTGCTTAATGCAGGTACAACTGTTAAGGAGTGGTATATATCTAATCGCAAGTTGCTAAGAGGTATCGATGTACGAAGATTCATATCTTTTGGTGTTATTAAAGGGTTTATTTATCGCGTGCATGCGTATCCTGTTTTTGAAAGTCTTTTTAAGGATTTAAACGATAATCGAGATTTGAGATTATTAAAGCTAATGCGAAAAACTCGGCACTTTGATGAAATATGCACAGACTTAAAGCTCACAAAAGAGCAAGTACTTGGCACGTTAGAAAAACATGGAGATTTGTTGCTAGTCAGGGCGTAGGCGTTAAAGGTTGTGTAACTATTATTGAATTTATTTATCTTCAATCTTCTTGGTCCTGTTTCTTCGATTTCGTACTCACAAATTCCATAAGAACTGAAATCATTTCAATGAGATCAGATGCCTCATTTTGTTCTTTTTCTCCATTGTCGGTATTAGTCTGAGCAATTGTACTTGAATGCACGAGTTCCTTCAATTCCGTAAGATAGTCATTCAAAACTTTGTGAACATCTCTCAATCCACTCGATCCCAAATTTTGTTCAATTGTGTTTTTTATACCCAAATCATTGTCGTCGTCTTCTGCAAGCAGCCATGCAATGATAATATCCATCAGTTGAATACGAAAAAGCCCCCCATCCGTCCGCTGAAAGTAGCAATCAGTTTCGAAAGCCAGAAGTTGATTGGCCCGCTTTTCGTCATCAACAGTATTGGCTTTCAAAAAATCCTCCCGTTTGGTATTTAGAATATCATCCAATCGTCTCAATCTGTCGCTTGTAAGAGCCCTTAAATTCAATAGCTTTACAGTTTTTTCAAACTTTTTCTCGACAAATCGCGCAATAAGCTTCATCTTTTGATTTGAATCTTCTGGAAGATTTCGAAATAATGACGCTATTATACTGAAAATGCCATCAACTGATGTCTTAACCCGAGAAGATGATTTCTGCTTTATATCAATCTTAGCTGACATAAACATTTTAAACAAAACCGCAAGACCATTGTTCTCAACAAAATCTATGCTTGCAGATCTGGCACTTCCTGATGATAAGGCATAATCTAGAACCGTTACGGCATGGGCCTTACCCAGTTTCCCTGCGCTCTGAAGTATTAAAATCAGAAGATCTATACCTTCATTCTCCAAAAATTTAGTTCTCCCTTCCTCGCAACGAACAATCTCAGACAATAAGTTAAAAATGTTATGAAAAAATTCTCGATCATATGTCTCAGCAACAAGTGGATCATTATATCTATACTGGGCAACTTCCTGAAGAACAACAGCAACTCCATTGAGTTCGGCAGAATAATTTTTAATAATAACCTGATCTTGTGCTTTCTCTGACTGGGGAAAAATAATTGATAAAATTTCAGCCGCGTACTGCTTGTTTTGAGAAATTGGCTTTTCTTTAATTGAAATTCGTCGAAGCAACCATTCCACTAAACCGGTATCTTTTCTATGACTGTCATCATACACTAACTCATCTGTAAACCCACTAAAACCTGTGATATTTTCAATAAAGCTTAATATTTCGTAGACACCCTTTTCTTTGTCTTCATAAGAATCGAAATCCGAAATATCACTTTTGCTCACCAAATCAACGCGCTTTAAAGTATTAACAACAATCTCTACTACACCACTAACAAAAGTTTCCTTAATGAGCGTTCGTAAGTCACTTTCTTCGGCAGACGCATCACCATCAGTCAACTCCCCCAGAATCTGTATAGCAACAATAACAATGTCCATATTTTCATGTATCATAGCTTTTGCAAGCAATTCCAATCCGTTTTGTTGAATAAATTCAGTGTAAAGAGAAGAACTCTCTGTCAAAATTGAAAATGATTTAATGACCTCATGTAATTCGGCTTCTGATTCCATAAATTTCTGAGGCGAATCTGCAAACTTAATTCGTAGTTGTTCGTTTTTAATCAGTGCTTTGTCCAACTTGGACAGTTGCTTTTTTAACCAACTTTCATCAATCGTGTCTCCATCGTTTGCGTGCGAATCCACATAATCCAAAACATCTTGTTGTTTTTTAGTAAGTCCTCCCCCAAAAAATCTGCCACCTTCTTCGTCGTCTTCAAATTCAGCTTCTACTTCAACACTTTCAGGAGGCTCGTCGTTTTGACGCGAATCATTGTCAAAGCTAACCTCTGATTTATACTTTTTTGCTTGAAAATAATGTCAAAAATGTTTTACATACACAAATATATTACAAAATGACCTACCACTGCTAGATACAGTCTCTATTCCTCTTCGTTTCTTTAAAAGCGGTAATTGTGGTTTCTAAAAAAATTAGCATAATATTTTCAAACGTGACTAATAAGAAAAAAAACCTTGAATATTAAATCCACATCCATAATACTAGTAGATCTCTGTATTACTGATAAATGTGGCGTTAATCAAATTATAGAACTTGTGTCTGTAAATGATAATGTCGATGATTATAGCGACAGCTTTTAATTTATACTTTTAATATACAACATCCAATTTCTATCCGGGTAACATATATACAAAATGTAACTACAGTTAACGTTAGTAATTATAATTACGTAACTGCTAATAATGAAATCAATGAAATAAGACAAACAAATATCCTAGCTCCTAATCAAAACTCCAAACGATAAAATGTTAGTCAGAGAAGGACCGGCTCTGTCAGGGTAGTACTTAATACGGTTTATACAATTTCTATTTTTTGTTGAATCTATTCTTAACAAAATCTTGCAATCGACCAATCATTCATTATCCCAGCAGGTTTACTTTGATGCGGTTTTAGGAGATTGCTTTTGGGATGATTAAGGATTGGTCGATTGCGGGATTTTGCACAGTGGTGATAGTGTCAAGTAAGAACTGAGAGATTTGTTTGATCAAGTTCAGGCGAGTCGATTTCCATACGCTCGGGACTGAGACTATGTTTGGAAGTTGACTCAAAAGCTCGGACTCCGAGTCACCGAGCGTGCGATTGTTGGGAATTGAGATTCTCTCAACCCTCTACCTTTTTATCTCGTCTGGATAGATTATTTCTTAATGGTTATTCTATTTGATCAGAGTAATGAGAAGTTCGTGACGATGGTACCTGCAGTGACCGTTATTGTACATTTCAACGAAGCCTTGTGCCCTGATTTAACTGTCTATTTCTGTGTCTGCTAAGGCTATAGCGGCTGAAGCCTTACCATCTTTAAGATTCGGAACAAAGCTCCACTTATAGTTGATACTTTAATTAACTCATTGTAAGAAATGGATTTTCAGAAACTTATGAAGTTCATATCTGCAATTCTTGAAACATTTAAAAATTAACTCTATCAAAACAGTCATGCCTTCAGTTTACCGTCGTGATTTTGGCATGCACACAGCCATCTACTCTAATTTATTATCACTAATAGGCAATAATATTGTTTTTTCCAAAAAAAAAATGAACTTTACATGAATCTATTTCAAAAATTCAAAAGAACATTTACTTAATGTATGTATTTCGATAGTTTGCTAAATATAATATTAAAAAAGCGGCTCCAAACTTTAAATTCTTCATGACCATGTTCCCTCTTGCAGTCCGAAATAACCGCTTTCGGGCACTGAAAGATATGTAGCAACCATTTTTCCATCAACACCTGCGCTAGACACTTGGTTTCCCCACCAGACTAACTTCTTAGGTTTATATTGCAAGGCTAAGAAAATTAAAATACCGCTAAATGCAACTCCAGCAGTCAAAGCAGATGACAAAATATAGTTATACTTAGCCCACCATGCAAGATGCCTTTCTCGCAAGTAATACATAAACGCAAAGGATACGTACAATCCTGGAGTATAGTAGGAAAGATTGTATGTTGAACCGTATCTCAAAAATCCTCCCAAAAATAGTACCGGATGGAAAAATCGAAGCTGTTTTGAAAAATAAATTTTCGCATAATAGCATGGAACCGCGAGCAGCGCGCCAATAAGAAAACAGTATTTAAGAATCGGATAAAGCACGTCAAACGTTCTGTGAGGACCAACGACACCAAGAAGAAGCGAATCAGAATATAATGAATGCGCAAAAGTGCAAACAAAACGAGATTCTTGTGTGTAGCTGCAAAAATTGGGAAGACCTGTAACAAGAAATTCCAAAGCCCCAGCGGAACAAAAAATTTGAACAAAGACTGCAATAACCTGTGCTCGGAAAACTGCTCGAGGTGGCAATTTAGCATAATGAGCAAGCTTTTGATCCCCAACAAAAGTCTCGGCTTGATCATCAACACCAAACCCGAATATTCTTGTAAAAATACACACAAGTCCGTTTCCAGGAACAAGATAACCACCGAGAATAGTGCCAAGCATATTCATCGATAAGAAGTACCCGGTTGATGAATAAAGTACAATAAACGGCACGATCAAAGCTATTGAAACTAAAAGAACCACGACGACAACCCAGACAGGTGTTGTGGTAGGAAAAGCTGCCACAGCAATACATGCAATCGCAAAAGATAAGCCGAGCACAATTAAAAACCACCAATCAGGCACCTCAGGATAATTCTTCATTAAAACCGAAACTGGATCGTTGAATTGTTCAAAGTTCGAAGTCTCTCGCTTTTTCAAACTCTTAATGAATCCCTCGATGGCCTCTTTAAAAACTCTCCATTCAGTTAAAAGCACATATACAAATCCAAACGTGTAGATCATATATGAAACTGCTTGAGACATCAGATTTCCTGCTGAGATGTATGGCGGAGAATATTGCTTATACAAATCAGAATCAAACCTTCCTTTATTTAAAACTTTTGACACATTAAAAGTCTTACCGAATCGATCGTAGACATCTGCAGTATTCGGTGGAATATAACCGGTGTACTTATAATTGGTGTACACCATAATAAGCATGACCATTCCAGCAATGAGGGTCCCGACATATCGATTGATGACAGTAAAAAATGGCAATACCAATGGTGATGAATAGGAAATCACGGACCAATCAAATGTGGTGATGGGATTGAACCCGGCTCCTATGCGAGAACCCATGACAAACGCAAGTTTCTTATTATTAGGTGCAATCCAAGTCGGCCAGTTGAAAGTCGAAAGAGCCGTAAACAAATAGTCAGGAAAAAAAAAAAAAACAAATGATCCAGCAAGAACAATATTAAAAAATTTATACTTTGATATCGTCCATCCACTAATCCTCTTCTTTGCGTCCGGAAGAAGAAGAGTTTTATTCAATTGAAGAGTAGGCAAAATAGTGGGCCAGACAGCCTTTGCAGGATAAACTGCCCATCTTCTCAAAACGCCAGCTAATCCTAATCCAAAAAATTCACAAGTCAATCCCATGACAACCGTAAACCCATATCCCATCCATTCTTGACCGTAGAACATTTTCAACCTCATGGTTGGCGCATAATAAATAAAAACAGCACCATGAGCTCCAACATTAGTGATGATAGTAACAAAAACTTGTTCTTTGTAGGTCCATGGTCCAGGATTCAATCGAACACCAAAGATTTTAACATCAGGAATAATACGAGCCGCCAGTTGACCACAGGGGACAGATAACAGCTGAATCACTTGAGACGAAAGAGTAAAGTGTGGCTGACGGAAACCAATCAATTGATTGACAAAAGAGCCAACTGCCACCCAAAATAAACCAATAATATATGCCCGTAAAGTCTCGACCGGGATAGATGGATCGTCAATAGGGCTACAGACCGATCTCACTTCAGGATATGGAGAATGAAACTTGAGTAACGAAGCCTCAAGTCGCAAATCCAAATCATAAAACAATGGCCCTTGGCCATATGCTTCTTCCCCTTGAACAAGAAGTCTCATTTTCTCTAACGATTGCTCGGGAAAATTGATATCGCTACCAAAATAATCTATTGCTTCATTCAAAACCTTAAGAGACTCCGTTGCATCAATAGTGTATAATTTGTCAACAATAAAGTCTGCATCTTCAGCTAGAATATCGTCCATATCTCCAGAACTTTTGATACGTTCAATAATCGTGTCCGGATCATGTTGATATGCTTCAACAACACTAAAAATTGCATTTTTCTTTTCGGAAGATGACTTTTCCGAAACTGGTTCAATATAGGAGTCATTGGCCTCAGCAACGGAGACTGTGCCAAGTTGATTTGGATATGAAAGATTCTTGGGTTCAGCACTCATTTCTAATCTCGAAATTAATGAAAAAGTTCAAAAATATTGCTCTTTTTTTTTTCTCACCTGAAAAATAAATAAGAATCGCTGGGTATAAAAATCTTGATGGAATCCCAACCTTCTTATATTCCTCTCACGGAACTACTTAACTGACCCCACTGACGAAAATATAGGATATTGCAATTGTGAACATATGGATATCGCAATTGTAGCATGGTGCAAGCACCATAAATGCCAAGCCTAGACAGCTTCATAAGTTTATTATAAAAATTTGAGGCGCATTGCCAAAATGAAACTAATCTTGATCTTAAACAGTATGTTAATGAAATTTAAGAACGTCTTCTGTGCGTATGGTAAAATGTCAAATCGGCTACTATAATATAATCAAGCACGAAGTCTAACTTTCGTGCCAAAAAAAGTAAGACAAAATGCACCGCATATTGGGCCGGTGGTGCCTTATTTGAAGTACTACGTAGCTTTAACTATGTAGCTGTTAAACACAATAAAATTCGAACTTATAATAAAGAGCCAGAAAACAGTGTGCCAAATTATCATAACAAGCTATGGACCTTAATACCCTCGGACATCGTCAATATTTCGTGATGCATACATGTGGTAGAATAAGTTGTCAACCCTAAGCATTGGAAGGCTTGTAGAATTGGCTTGTGAATTTATGAACTCTTCTCACCTTAGCTTATTTTAAGGTTATGGACACCGTAATGACCGAGTTCCCGGCATTCAACCGGTAAATCCAGCAAATGTAAACTGAGGTGTATAATATATATCACAGACGCAGCAGCAAACTTTGCCTTCTGCGCACTGCTCAAAAAAAATGGTGCATATGTGCCAAGAAACACTTGAATATTGCACAGGTTCGTACAATATCGCGCAATATTAAATTTATGAATGAACAATTGATAGTGCCATTAGAATATGTCTTATTTTGAGATAAATCAGATCCGATAAAGATTATTGTTTTGGATCTTGGGAAATTTTTGTATAGATGAATATAAATTGTTTATTCAATCACCGCGCGCCTAGTGCGGTCGCATTTTATATAGGGTGTTTTAATCTCTATTCGAAGCTATAGATAGCTAGTAGCTAGATGATCAACGAGTGATGCGGGTGATAAAGCGCCCCACAGTTGGTTGCGGTGCAACGAGCAAATTAGATTTCCAAAATACGTGATCATACCGTTTGGTTGGCTCGATATAAAATTTACAGTAACTGTTCCGCACTCATGATCTCAATATCAATCAATGTTTTGGATATGAAACTCGGGTACTTACTATTTGTCATCAAATCGATAACGACGTGAAGGTGGGCCAACGCCGAGTATCAAGCGTGAGCCTTGTACAAAAGGCTTTAAAAAGGTAAAATTCAAAATCAAAATGAAAAAAGAAAGTGAACTTGAAATTATAATATAAAATAATTTTCTATATGATATATGGCAATCCGCTGCTATGCATTGTGCTGTCAAAAGTCAACTGAAATACTTCAGGCTTTTCAAAAGGTCTGACACTTCATTACAAAGTGTACATAGAAGACCACCGATGTTCTCGCCAAACATTTAACGGCAATCGTTCGTATTAGATGCCGTTCTACCGTCATATTCTGAACTGGAAGAGCCACGGTAATGATAAATTGAAGGTTCGTCAAGTTTATTCGTGCGTTGACGTAACAAACAAGTCTAAACCTATTTATACTTTTTAAAACTTGTTTCCTTTAGAAAATCGTTTGCCAATTAACTTATTCTCGATTCCGTTTATAATCAGTTAAGTCCATGATGAATTTTGCAATCATCTCTGCCATATCTGTAGATGGTACCTAAAAGGTCTTTTGCATCACTAAATCAGCGACAACAAAACATTATAGGCAGAGAACTTTTGAATGTGATTCATTTTGTATCATAGCTCACACAACTTTTCCCGAAGGCAAACCCGGGTTGGTATTATATTCAAGAACCAATAAATTAAAATTCTGCAGATTTGAAGTGTGAAGCCGAATTCGTGCTTTGGCGAGCCATCATAATGCCAATATTAACGTCGATATCTCGAAACCGAGGCATAAACCCTTTATATACTCCACGATCTTTTAACCAAGATATGAGCAAGTCCAGGTCAAGTTTTATTCCTTCCATACACTCAATTTCTTTTATTTTGTCTGTGACGCCGTCAGGCGTGACATATCCCAAAATTATCTCGTCTTTCATGACCTTCACCTGCTCAGATTCACCTTGTTGTTTGGGAGAACTCATATATGTTGTTAACAGTTTGAGTAATGATGCCTTGTCATGAATATCCTTTAAAAACACGCGATTTATATCTTCGTCCTGCTCAGAATGCAAAGTGAGGATAAAGTGGTGTACTGATAAACGAAATAAGGAATCTGAAAAATTAACGAGTCGCGATATCCCATCACCTTGATTCAAGCCTTTGGATACCGAATAATGTTTGAAAATTTTAGTAGATGAATCGTCGTCGTCTATGAGATCGTGCGAAAGAACTTCTTTGGTGATATTGGCTACACGTGCAGTGGCAGCTGAGACTGTTTTGAAAAACTGAATGGAATCTGAACCGGATGCAACTTGCATGCCATGGTTGTACACTTCTGAAAAAACCGATAGCATAGTGCCCATTGAATTTTCAAGTAATTTTACTCGCGCTTTCAGGTCCATTATGGTTTGGTCTTTCTTTTGCCGGTAGGTCCGCTGAGCCTCCCGTACTTGAGCTCTTCGACGCTGTAGTAAACATTTAGCACAAAGCACAGTTAAATCTATACAACCGTAAACATACATAAACTTGATCACGCTCAGTATGAATCCTTGGCCGGCCTCTGCTCCGTTTTGTAATCAATTGTTCCTGGGAAGAGAATTTTTGTTCAGAACCGCTCGAAATTTCAAAGCACATGTTGTTCTTTTCAGTTCTCTCTGTGTTAATATCGAAATAATCATGAGCCAAATTTAAGGGGCCGAATTCCTGTGACTGGACTAGTTGTTGATCATATGATTCAGAAGCAATAACGTTAGAAGGAATGGACTGTTTGGGAGTAGTAGAAATTGCTTGAGTTGACCACAGTGATTGGTCTGTATAAAAGGAAGACAACGTGTAATCGGAAGAATCTCTTTCAATCCTAAAAAGAAGAGGAGGGGATGGCGAGGAGCAAGATTTGCTGTCATTAAAAAGACCATCCAGATTATGAGGTGGTTCTAAAATTGACGTATCGCTGCCATCAAACCCTGAAAATGGGCCGAAATTTTCAGTTGAGGCTGGAGTGTCCAGGAAGGCCTCCATGGGCAATTCAACGTTGTCGTTCATTATCAAATGGTAAGAACAATATTGCGCTGTTTAGGAGACGTGTTTATACCTTGGAGAAAATAAAAAGTGCAAATTTCGGTTCATTTTAAGGTGACTAATTCGCGCTTCGTAAAAAAAAAAAAACATAATTAATTTACGCAATGCAAAGTTTTACCAGTTACTAAATAAGAAATCTACTTATTAAAAAGGGTTAAATTATATAGATAAATTCCTAATTTATCCATTATATTTGCAAATAAATCTGGTCTATCATCTAAACTTCTCTATCTACAAAACTTCTAATCAGTCCCACAGAGCTTTCTTCATATTCCCTATATTCAACAGAACCATCTTGATTTAAGAATGTGTTTCCCTGAACAAACTGTCTTCGGGGCAGTTTCTTTTGAATCACAATATCTCTAAATCTAGCCAACTCTTTTGAAACTGAAGTCGTCTGATTATATAGTTGAGTGCCATTGGCCACATCAGCACTGGACTTGTATACGTGAAGCTTTTGCAAGTATTCTTTAATTGCAGGGTGTCCATGTGTCAAAATCTTAGATCGATCAAGCTCAATTTCAAGATCAGAGAAGTCATCTTTCGTATAATTGAGTTTTACAAATGACTTATCACCGTATTCCAAAAAGGCTTTCAAAATTGAAAACCGTGCCTGTACATGGGGTTGCCCCCACTTCGTGGTAACTGGATCCCAAAACTCCAAGGCAACAAGGCCAGCCCTAGCCATTTGAAGGTATGATACAAAGATAACATCATCAGCATCTTCAGTGTGACCAAATATCTGTAAAAGCTCCTTATCAACTGTCAAATACATTGCCACACATTCAGCTCGACACTCTTCGTAACTTCCAGCAATTGCTCCAAAGACAGATCCCCACGTCTGGCCGGGCTTATAGTATGTAGTAACCGGTTTGCTGTCAATTGGACTAATTGGTGGATTGTTATTATCAAAGTTAAAAACGCCATCAGATGTTTCAGCCAGTAGCTTGCCACTACCATGACCTAACAATTCATGAATTCCTACTTGAACTTCAAAAGCAGGATTTCTTAAATCTTCATATACCTTCAAATCTTGATCACGAATAAATGGAATTTTCTCATTCGAAGATTTGGCAGAAAGAACATTTCCTAAAGATACGTTTTTGAACCCGACGGTTTGTCTAATATCATCATACTACACGTCAAGTTAGTTAAGCTATATTAATTTAATTTCGTTGTTGTCGAAACTCACATTCGGAATATTAATGCCTGCTGGAATTCCCGACCCTGCAAAAGTCATAACTTCTAGAGAAGTGAAATCAGGGGGAGTAAATTTGTCCTTTTCAAACTCCTTTTCCCAAGGTAGTTTCGTGATGTATTTTTTTGCGCCATTTACCAGTTCGCCAAATTTCTTGGTCCGCTCTTTGTTGACCATAGCGATTAAACCTTCCCATTCGCCACGAATACCAGCAGGGTCACGATAAGTTTCAATAAATCCAATGTTCGTCTCAACATTGGGACCGATATCTTTAACCCAATATTTCTGAGATTCCTTATGAGATTGCAAACTTCCATTTCTAAATGAATCAACATAAGCCTTGAGCATTTCTGTTTGGTTTGCATTTTCCGCGTATTCGATAGCTTTTTCAAGTGAATTCGCGATCAGGCCCAGTTCCCGTGCATGGTCACCATATTTGACCAAAACTTTAACTCCATCACCAAGAGCTGGAACATCAAACTCTGTCGGCAAAACATTTTCACCATAAGCTGCTTTTGCACCGTCATTATCAACATGTGAGGCAATAAGAAGAGTCAAGTTCCCGTCAGCATCTTTAGACAATCTTGTATTCTCAGGTAGTATTTTTCGTCCAACGGCATCATGAATAGCATCAATTTCTTTTTTGGTAACTGATCCAAAATAATAAGATGTCACATGTCCTTTTTCGGGGAAACCCAGTAATGTAGTAGATGCTGGTTCTGTTGAATAGATCTGTTCCTTCACAGTTTCAAATTGAGCAGCAATTTCAGGAGTGATTTTAGCAGCAAATGCAAATTTCTCTTCAGAAATTCTGGGAACAAATTTTGAATCACCAAAAGATTTATAATTTCCAAGGTTGGACAGAAACATCGAAAAATACTCTATCAAATGCGTTTGTTCTTCCTCAGTCAAGCCAATTCGAGACACCAACAATGCCCAATCGCCATCAACTGCATTGTAAAAAGCACGTATGAGATCAAAAATAGCTTCAGATTCAGGAGACACCTGGCGGAGAATAATGCGAGATCCTAAATGAGCTGCTTTAGAAAAGTAATGTGCGTAGAGCTTTTCCTTGGCAGTCAATTGATCAAAATGCTCCTTAGCTGAAAGAGATGAAACTGGAGCACCAGAATCTGCAAAATAATGAAATTTTGAAGTCATCGTGAATGAAAACTGTTGCGACCTTGTTGGTGTTGGATTTCGTAGAAAACGTACGAGATGGTTGTGATGGAGTGACGTGCGGCAACGTGAAGTTGGGAAATTGCGACAAGCCCTTCCTCCAAAATATGACCACGACTTATGCGACATGACAATCTGCTTTTAAAAGAGTAAAGAGTGTTCTATACATGCAAATTTGTCCTTTTTAAACGATCGAAATATTCTCGACAGTTAAACGAAAAGATTATAGCTCGTTAAAACCCCTCCCATTACGCGATTATAATATAATCGCGATATTTGCAATGAAGTTGGTTTATATATGATACTTGTTATGGAAAATAACCAATCAGGTAAACTTGATACTAACATCAAATCAGACTTAATAAATGCTATTCTCTTCAATTGTTCGACCTACGGAATCGCATAAAACCGATTTTGTAAAGGAAAACGTTGTGACCAGTGCCCGCTTTCAAAGTTCACTACAAAATAGTAGTGAATTATATATAAAAACAAAAATATTTATTTATAAATTTACTAACAAAAACACTGACACATATATGAATTGCAACATAAAGCCTACTATAACCATATTAAGTCACAAATGCAGGTTGATAAGAAGACAATGCCTTCTCTAATAGTTCCTCATTACGAGGACAAAACCGGACCTTATACTTTTTTGGCGTGGTAACTAAGCTTGTCGGATCATCTATGCCCGTCAAAGGATCGCAATCAATTTTCTCGTCTTCCTCAATTCGGAAGGCAGATATCAAACGAGAGAAAAGTAGATAAAGTTCACGATTTCCAAGTAAATAGCCAGCACACATTCTTGATCCTTGGCCATAAGTGAAGATAGGAGCGCCGGCCTTCTCAAGAAATCTCTCTGGCCGAAAAACCAAGGGGTCATTCCAAAGTTCCTCGTCAGTGTTGCATGCCCAGGAATTCAGGAAAACAACGGTTCCCTTAGGGATAATCTTTCCATCATACATAAAATCTTTTTCAACACAACGAGGCAATGCAAGTCTAAGTGGTGTATACAAGCGTAATAGTTCACGCACCAGTGCAACCATGTATGAAATCTTTTGATCTTCAAGTGGATCCAGCAAAACTTGATCCGCAGTGTAGACTTCTCTAATAGACATGTAAGCTTTTTCTTGAACATCTGGTCTAGTGGCAAGCACAGGCAAAGCCCAAGCAACTAGGGTAGTTATTGTATCAAGTCCACCAGACACCATAGTAAGCGAGATCGACATTAGCTCAGTAGCATTCAGCTTCGCCTCTGGATCTAGAAGTACATTAGCCTGGATACAAGGCTCATACGTTTTCTTTGCAATGCGCTCATCTAATTCCCTGTTCATTCTATGAAGATACACATCCCTGCGTGCGCGCATATCTTTAGCCAAAGCCGATTGGCCACTAAGTGGATTTAAGCGAAGAAGTGGTACGTAGTCCTGCATATTTCCAGTTGTGCTTCGAAAACGAGAAACATACTCCTCTACCTCAGTAATCTCCTGAAACAACTTGTCCTCAACACTGTCAATTCTAGTGCCCCAGTTAAGAGTAAGTGAAAGGTTCAAAGAAAGACGTTGAACAATTGGAAGAGGATCAATAGCTTTGGTTCCCATACAACCAATTTCAAAAGCATCTCTGACGAATTCTTTTGTTTCCAAATCTGTATGGGGAGTATAGCTTTGAACTGCAGGCCGGTTAAGCGCAGATGCGGCCGCCTTGCGTCGACGCTTTAGAGACTCGTCATATGGCGAAGTTCCAATAGTAAAACCTGCAGTAGACGAAACCACCTTTTAAAATGTTAACCTTAAAATTGATTTGATTCAACATCATCTTACCTTATGGAAGGTATAAAACATTGGTCTGGATATCGTAGAAGTAGAGTTGGAAACAAATACTTTCTGAGCAGCGGCAGCAGAGTTGACGACTAAGACAGGAACATTCCCAAGTTGAATTTGGAAAATTGAACCATACTCTTTGGCCCATTGTTTATAACGCTCTGATGCGTTCCCTCTAATCTGAAGAATATTTCCAAAGAGCGGATAGCCGCGAGGTCCATTAAACCCAGAGATCCTGGCATTTGCCCTAATGAACTCGTTTGCAATTATGTAAATAATAAACAAAATCGGAACAGCCACGATCCCAGCTATAATCGGATTTCTAATTATTAAATTCAAAAAATGTTCTTTAGCTCTGTCATTGAAAACCATGTTACTGTACATACGGTAGATAGAGATTAATTAGTCGGGATCTAAACCAATATATAGCTTAAATATAGTGATCTGCCTTTGGCTAGCCGGTCTGCAATGAATGGAGATCATCGCTAAATGTGTGTAGCAACCGAGGCTTCCAAAGTGTTCAAGTATTGCCATCAAATTTGGTCACGACAATGCGAGAATCAAAAATGATCTGTCGCGTGGAAATGATACGCGTTTAACTAAAATGATTGGCCGCACGCTATGCCTGCATATTTTTAGACAGAACACCCATAACTTAACAGGTTTGTAATTGATTGACATGGCGTGACGAAATTTGAAATAACAGATAATCCTTTCTCTAGATATAGCGGAATTTTTACAGAGGCAATTTCACGTAAGTAGTGCTCTTTAAACACATTGAGGATCATTGCTCGGAATCTTATGAAGCGTAAGATGTCCAATTTTAAAATAATCAGTTTGTTACTATATTTTGTATGATTCATTAATTCAGTATTGCTTATATTTGCTTATACTAAATTAAAAATCAACATCAAGAGACCCGAAAATACCCCTTTCTTTCATGGCAGTAGAAACAACTTCATGTAAGAATTTAATCATGGCTACCCATTCTTGAAGTACGGAAATTGCCTGTATATTTGATTCAACGCTTTTCCACGTGCTGTCGGCGAGAAAAGAAAGCAATTTTAATAACTCAGTGGCTTTAAAGAGATTCTTTTCCTCCAGCACAACTTTTCGTAAAAACTGTTCCATCAACGCCAAATCCTCGTCATGTGGACCTAGAAAAGCTTCCATAGAAGAAGCATACCACGACTTTAGTAAATCGCGTAGGTCTTCAATCGTACTTCGTCCTTGGAAGGTCGGAATTGAATGCTGCAGCGTCACTAAGCTTTGCTTCGAAGGAGAATTCTTCTGAGTAGCCTGTCCCGATGTCGCAGTACAGCGATAATAACTTTCGCGGTGATTTAAAATTTCTTTCCGAATATCCTCCGGTAACTCAGCTAATACTGATTCGTCAATCTCTTGCCCTGAATTTTCGACACGACTCGATTTCCCTTGAAACACCTTATCGATACGTTGAATTCCCTTGGACTTGTGCTTAACCTTAGTTGCTATTTTGGTAGTGGTAGCGACCGTTGGCTTTATTTGCGGCTTAATTATATCAATTTTCCCATATTCGGTTTCAATCTCTTTTCTGATTTTCTCAGGCAATTGCGCCATGATTTCAGGATCCAGGCTTGATTCCAACGGTAGTTTGTAGACAGCCTGAACAGGTACCTCCGGTAAAGCTCTACATTTACCAGTAGTTGGTTGTTGAGTATCACTCGCTGCAGTTTCTGCCAGAACACTTCTTGGCTTTAAAGAGTCACCACTAACTAAGTTCAACTTTGACTGGATTGCTTCCAAAGTATGCATGGCAGTACTCAATTTGGTCATCTGCAGACCAAGTCCACGAATTTCTCCAGCAGATGTTTGCAGTTTTTTCATTAAAACGACTGAAATATTCCCAATATCTTTAGGTTCATTGATTGCCTTTGCAAAAGCATATGACTTACTAGAAACCTCGCATTTTCCACAGCCTAAATATTTTGGCGGATCTAATGGTGCATCTGGAGCTCGTTGATATACCTTAAGCGTTAGATGCGATCCTAATAATGATAAATTTTTTAATCGACGCGAAAGCTCCTCACTTAGTGACCCAAGAAAATTATAAACCTGATCAAAATTTTCAAACCGGACTCCCCAATTTACTTCAGCGCTGACACTTTTCCGTATGCTAATCTCACCAACCTGTTGATGGTCTATTCCACGAGCATAATTATGCAGTTTTTCGCCTATTTTATTCCCCAAAACAGTTTGCAACTCGATTTTAGTAATTGGTAGTAATTGGCCTACCAAAAGTATTTTATAACTCTTTTCTAATTGTTCTCGAATACTATAACCAATACCGGGTAATTGAACTAATCTTAAATTGCTAATAACATTCTGAGCATCACTGCAGCTTAGAAAAAAATGCCCGGCAGGCTTAGCCTGCTTCGTAGCAATTTTTGCTAGTAAAATGTTCATTCCTGCGCCAACGCTTACATGACATTTCGTCAGTGAATAGACGTTGTTTCGAATTTGAGCTGCAATATTCATTGCTTTGTCGCGTGTTTCCGATTCCGTCTCGCAACGACAACTGGACGTCATGTCAAGAATAGCTTCATCAATAGAAACAGCTTCAATTTTGTCAGCACCAACTTCAAGTAAAACTTCATAAAGATGTGCAGACGCTTGTTCGTAAGCTTCAAATTCATATGGCAATGAAATCAAGCCAGCGCATTTTTCCCTAGCCTGGCTCATCCTATATTCTTTAATTACTTTATGAAAAATAAACGAAACAACGGCTTACCTACCACATTCCATTTTTCACACCAAATTTTCTCGCAATATAGTTACAACTGGCAATTTCTGAATTATGACTTCCACCATGACCTACACAAACGGGCTTATCAACAAGATCGGGTCTGCTTCGAATAGCTATTGAAGCAAAAAAACAATCGAAATCAACATGAAAAATCACTTTTTGAGTTGTATTGTACGAGCGGCTCGGTTTATTAAGCTTAAGAGTAATTTGATTCTGATATTTCAGTCTTAAATCTGCTTTCCAAGTACTAAGATGGTGCAATCGCGAATTCTCGTAATATGTTTTGAGAAAATTCGGATTTAGCACAGTGGAATTGCGGACTTTGGCATCAGATAGTAACTTAGTATTGTGCTGCTCAGCGGTTATATAAGTAGATAAAGTAGAATGTTTCTGAGGTGATGGTACTGGAGATTTCGATGGTGTAACCTGTTCCGATTCATTTTTAGATATCGAGACTGACAATTGCGTTTGAATATCTGAAGGATTTATTACCCGAAAATCGTGCCATGGTAAAAGTTTTCCAGCTTCAATGCTTTTTGTAATCCATTCTGGCTTCACGACTCTATATCTAGCAAACTCCACCATTTTGCGAGGAGTCTTTTCAAAAAGAATTTTTCATTAATAAACGAAATTTTTACTTAATATAAGCAACATACCAATGAAGAGGCGACAATATGCGTGACAATGGATTTACTGTCCATGTATTGCAGAAAAACACCACCATATTCTACAACAAGTTTGTGTAATTCGGCTATACTAGGTCTAGTATAGCCATTGACGTGAATGACGCAGCCTTTAAATATAGAATGCCTGAGAATTCCATCAGAGTTTGTCTTCTCCCGAATTGTAGCGTCCAGATTTTGCAGTTTGATCTTTTTGTTACGAAAATAATCGCCGAATGCGCCGAATTCAGAGCCTCTATACTCGGAACCATTCTCATCAGTAAATTGATGATTTGTAAGTGCAGAGACTCGCTTTGAATTTGGTCCTGGAGGATGATTCATCCATTAATTCTTATTATTGTATTTATGAGAGGGGCTAAAGTTTGATAAAAGTATATATATTTTGACGAGGAGCTGTATATGTGGTTATGCTGATTTTACCGAAATCTTTTGGTTGTTTATAGCTTACGCCGCATTAATTAATCGTTGACAGCAAACTGGCATACAACGCGGTGTCCCAGAAGTTGTTTACTTCACCATTGTTATCAAGAATTGTCATTGAAGTGCAGTCTGCCGATATGGGTTTTAACATGCTTATTCATTTTAAAACTAACGTTCTGTTCTAAAACAGTGGATTTACAAGTATATTAAGAAGTTATTCAAGAAATTGCGGGATGTGCGCCGTCTATCAAGAATTTGATGGAGAATTTAATTACAAATACATGGTTTTAGTTATAGATTAAATTTTTTTATTTCAAGTATAATATGCTAATACTAATAAATCAACAATTACAAAAAAACATTGATAAATCTCATTAATAAAACGCCTTCACAAATAAAACAAAATAAAAATATAACTCCAATACAAAGTTTTGGCTCCTGATACCATAATGCTTTTAAATTTGTTTTCTAAAAGCAGCTTTTGATAAATTTTCTCCGGGGCGAACATGCGATGTTAATAGCTCAGGCTTATTTGAATTTAGAGACGCAATCAACGAGCCACTTTTGGATACTGACGACGATGTATTCATTGTGCTATTTCTTCCACTTGGATCCTGTTCCCTTTTGAAATTCAATTTTTCATTTCGCCGAGCCTTTGTATCCATCACCCTTTGATTTAATTTCTCTTGTCTTCTCCTGTCAGCTTCTTCATGACTAATTGGTAATAATTCTCCAGCGTTGATTTTAATATTACTGTTAGAAAACCTGGGATTGGACATTGTTTCAATTCTTGCGCGTTTCACCACACTTAACTTCTTGAGAAAAGTTGAGCTACTCATTTGCTGCAACTTGCGCTTCCTTCGTTGTGCCTCCTGCGGGTCATCATATACATCAAGCGTTACTATCTGTTTCTTTGCTTTCTCTTTCGCTATCTTTGCATATTGTGCTTGTACCTTAGCTGAAGTACGGTGAAGCTTAGCTTGTCGAGCCTCTAACAACGCAAAATAATATTCTCTAATGTTTTTTCCTTTTTTAACACCCATTTCTTCAATTTCTTGTTCACTAAATGTCTTTAAAATAAAATTTTGCCATAATGCTCTAGATTCGGTCCGAATATGCTGTGATCATCCCCATTAGCTCCATGATCGGTTGGATTGTTGCAAATATGAATCACTTACAGGACTCTTTTTTTCTACCGCGTACAATTGCTGTGGACCCATTTTCTGTAGCACTTGTTCAATTAGAGAATATGGTATGTCACCAATATCGAGTATTCCTGTTATCAGGTCAGTCATGATTAAAAGTACACAATATAGGTATTAACAAATCTTACGCTGTGAATGTTCTATACATTGCTGTAGGCATATATTAAACAAAGGTTTAACTGTACTCAATCCGTATTTAACAAAGTCGTTTCGATCATCTGCGGTAAAGTCGTTTAAAGAATCATCAATTACAGTCGAAAGTGAGTCAAGATCCATTTTAGTTTCAGACATGATAATTGTATATACCAGATATAATTCAAAACATGATCAATACCAGATCTCCCTTTACGTTTCCGAAGACAAGGACAGCTCGTATATTATTTAAGCCGCAAAAAATACATAAATCAAAAGTCATGTGACAAAATTTTTTTTTTTTGACATTAGAAACTATCCAAATAATCTGGACATGAAAAAAAAATTTAAAAAAAAATGAAAACAAGTGACCGTAAAAGATTGTAGACAAAAACAAGAAACAAGCAACCAAGGAAAGACAGAGACACAAGACAATGGTAAAGAGAATTTTTTTTTATTAGACTTCATATATTATATCTATCTAAAAAAACAATAATAGAGGAAAATACTATTGCAAGTACACAAAAACTTGTTTGAAGGAGGCCAGCAAACTATTACTACGGCTTAAGCCATATTTGCAATATATTTTTTGCTTTTTTTCAAAAAATGCCACTGGCCTTGCGATAGATACCGTTTCACTTCTGTCGACCATTTGACCTCTGGAATGGCATCTGGTGCTGTCCAACTAAACAACTGTTTCATCCTGGATGTCCATACGAAATATACGTATCTGATGTATAGTTCCGTCTGGATTCGTTTTATTGTTTTTGATGGGCTGCTAATTCCCGGGACGGCTGAGGGTTAGATGAGCGATCTGGCACATGGTTTCCCATTATCCATTCTGATACTGGGCATTCCAGAAATGCGTGTTCAATCCCATCTTCATGTTGGAGACAGAAAATACAGTTTACATGTGACTCCCATCGTCTCTCTTCTAACGGAAGTATAGGTGCGTGCATCTGTAATCTTTTTTTATCTTACATAAACATAAAACATCAAATCAATGCTGGAGGAGATAGAAGAGCCTGTCTACACACGGGGAGGACGAACAGCAGTTGCCAAGGGAATTGAGCACATCATCATTGAGAGACCGAGGACATAAATCGAAAAGACCGCTTTGATGAATCATCCGAAAGTGAGCCAAGCTTTGGACAGAGACATGCGCGAGGAAAGAGCGCCGAGCGCCATCGTGCAGAAAATCCCACTACTCAGTGTAAAAAGATTCCATCATTCACAGAAAACCATACAATAAATCCGGCAACACAATGCTTTACACATCATCCAAATATGACCATCCAAACTAAGAAACCTTGAAATATAGTACAATAAAATTCTATCTCATAAAATCTCTTTTATCTTACATAATCTTTTTTTTTTTTTTTTCTTAACTAGGACACTAGGTGCCCCTGACGTGTATTATTTATTCATAATATCGAAAAAACAGAAGATTATAGACATCAACAACAATGAAAACGTT